>NW_022589736.1:14990062-15313733 GCF_004348235.1 Phoca vitulina
AGGCGGGCGGGCCGAGGGCGGCGGCGGCGGGGTGCGAGCCGGGTCGGGGCGCTGACCGCCCCCGCGGGAGGAGGGGCGCCGGGGAGGAGGCGGCGCCGCCGGGACCCCGGGGCCACCTGCTGGCGGAGCGCGGCCGCCGCCATCCCCGGGGGCCCGGACCGCCGCCACCCACCGGCCTGGACGCGCGGCGCCCTGAGGAGGAGCCGGAGGCCGCGGCGCAGCGCCCTCGGCCGGGCCAGCCGGCCTTCCCGCGGGGACTGCGGGCCCGGCCGGACGCGGGGGTCGGGGGATCGGGGCGCTGCTGCTCGGGGCCCGGCTCTCCGCCCCGAGCTCGCCAGCCTGTCGCCGCCGCTCCCCGGGGCCGAGCTTGTTACACGTAGTGCTGGGTGTCGGGGACCCTCCGGCCAGCCCACTCCTTGCCTTGAGATCCAGGATGTCGGAGGGCCACACTCACGGGCTTATGCAAGTTTTAGAAAACACACACACACACATACACACACACACACACACAACTTACCCCTCTGCGCTCTGCAAGGAAACTAAGAGATTTGAGAATTTACTGGTGAGAAGAGTATAGAAAAGAGTGAGCTTCAATTTTTCTTTACCTCAATACAAAGAGGGTTGTAGGAAGACCTGGAGTTATATTCAAGGAGACAACTTGGAATGTGGGGCCTGGAGAGGGTGGAAGGAGTGAGGGGTGCAGCGTCAGTGGGTGCTCGATGATAGTTCTGCTGACTCTTAGGGAAGAGATGGCCAAGGCAGGTGCGGGGGACTCTGCCGCTTGGTGTAATAGTGCCAAAATAATTGACAGCAACAGAATGCTTTTATTACTTTTATGTAATATTCTTCTCTGGGGAGCTAGGAGTACGCCGTTTCCTTCTCACAACCTCTTCAGGGTGGGAATGGAAGAGAATTTTACACCACCTGGGAATGGCAGTACAGGACTATAATCGGACATGCTTAAAAGTACCTCACCAAACTGACCGTTCCTAGACCTAAATACAAAGAGAGTAAAGAGGTGGACAACCCATTCAGCACGGTAGCAAACTCAGGTGGCCCCCAAAAGAGTGGCGAGGAATAAGGGAAAAGGGTATGTTGGTAAATGTGATACATTTCACCATGGTTCGCCCTCAGAGGAGGAGACAGCCACTCTGTTTCGCTGGGATACACAGAATAGGACAATTTAGGAAGGGGGAAGTTGGAGGCAGCTAGCATACACACACCAGGAAACAAAACAGAGGAACAAGGTAATCAAATAGTGGAAGCAGGACCTGGTATGCTTTCTGAGGTCTTAGGGGGTAGGCGGCAAGTGAGGAGGCTGGTTATACCTGGCCAGGTGTGAGGAGAAATGTCCATTCACTTCCCTTAAGCAAACCTTAACCAAGAGGTTCTTAACCTTTTTTGGGTCACTGTTTCCTTGGAGATTATGCTCAAAGCTCAGGGTCCCTTTCCCAGAAAATATGTGTAGGACACACAAAATTTTGTATCGTTCTCTGGGAGTCACTTAGACCCCTTGGAGCTCTCAAAGGTGGCAAAAGAGACTAAAGTGATAAAAAGGGATTAAATCCACTATGTTACTTGGTTCTCTTCCATCCGTCCCCCTTTCTTTCTTTAAAACCAGGCAGTAAACATCTGATGATGTTTTGAATGTTTCTAAAGAAACAAGCATACTATTTTATTCCCTAGCCTGGGATCCTTTCTTTTTTGTGATGTTTACTTAAATGCTATCCCCGAAGCCACAAGGTTATGCACTATACTGGTTGAGGAATATTTAGGATCCTTCCTGCCTTGGAGCATAAAATGAGATTTTATTATGCTTAAACTCTGGTGAAATCATTGAAAGTGTCACACCAAGAAGCAAATCCCTAGGGTAGAGATGAACAACTTTGCATTTTCAGTTAGAATAGAAATACGAGTTCCACAAACAGAAGAAAATATTTTTTATATAATAAAGAATGAAATATTTTGAAGTAACAATATTTTTAGACAATAATAATTTTCCCCAACCCTTTTACCTGGCTCAACGTAGATGGTCTATGAGTGAGTTGGTCTACAGAGGCCATAGGTCAGACCTGTCCTATTAACACATAGAGAAAATCAACAAATACTTTTTATTTTTCACATTGTGCAAATCACTATGTATTTTTTTATTTTTCATATGTGTAGAACATCTTTTTTTTTTTTTTTAAAGATTTTATTTATTTGACAGAGAGTGAGTGAGCACACAAGCAGGGGGAGCAGCAGAGGGAGAGGGAGAAGCAGGCTCCCCGCTGAGCAGAGAGCCCAATGTGGGGCTTGATCCCAGGACCCTGGGATCATGACCTGAGCCGAAGGCAGACACTTAACTGACTGAGCCACCCAGGCGCCCCTCACTATGTCTTTATATAACAAAAAGTATGTATGCATAAATAGCCTTAGGTAAAGATTAATTACGATATTTAATAAAAAAGAGATTGCTTTAAGCAATGGGTGTCTGTATTTGTTGCTTGAGCTGCCATAACAAAATACAGTAGACTGGGTGGTTTAAACAATCGAAATTTATTTTCTCCCAGTTCTGAAGACTAGAAGTCCCAGATGAAGGTCTGGCAGGCTCAGTTGTTGGTGAGAGCTCTCTTTCTGGTTTGTAGATGGCTGCCTTCTCACAGTGTCCTCACATCACAGAAAGAGAGTTCTGATCTTTTCCTCTTCTTTAAGGACACTAATCCCATCGTCAGCTCCCCATCCTCATGACCTCATCTACACCTAATTACCTCCCAAAGCCCCTACGTCTAAATACCGTCATATTGGGGGTTAGGGCTTCAACATATGAATTTGGGAGAACACAATTCAGCTCATAGCAGTATCATTTTTGGTGAATTGAATGTAGCTTTTGTGTTGGGGTGTCCTGGAAAATCATGTTGGAGATCTATTAAGGTTATTTCTTTGCCTCAACAGTATAAAGCCCTGAAAAGTTTTAGAACTACAGGTTTACATATTATTAAAGTTCAGGGAAACCTGGTTAAATATTCTGTGACTTCATGGGGGCCAAATATACACCATTCTAAAACTCAGTTGATTATAAAGATTCAATATAGATTTTAATTGTTGACAAAGACAGGTAATTTGGCTAGAAAACATTTAAGCAATCTTCACCCTAATTCTTAAAACTCTTTTGGAAATTCTGTCTTGAGAGAAATAGCGTTATGAAAATTTTCATCTTTAGCTCTCTGGAGTCCAATAGAAATATAATGCAAGCCATATATAGAATTGAAAGTTTTCTATTAGCCACATTAAAAAAACTAAAAATAAACCAGTTAAATTCATTGTAATATACCTTATTTAACCCAGTGTATTAAAAATGTTATCATTTTGACATGTAATCAATATGAAAATATTAGTAAGATATTTTATGTTCTTTTCTGTATGAAATTTTGAAAATGGTATGTATCTTATACTTAGAGGACAGATCAATTCAGATTAGCCAAATTGCAAGTGCTCAGTAGCCGCATACGGCTAGTGGCTTCCACACTGGACAGCTCTGATTTAGAGGAACTATGTGATTTGAACCATGCTATTTATATATAGAGAGAGATGATTGCAACCTTGTTTGTTTTATAAATAACTCTCAAAAAAGGAGATAAGCAGGATGGTATTATTGGGCTTGAAACTTTATAAATCTTTGATTGGAGTCTCTGGAATTGAGTATCCTGTCCTAGGTAGATTCTAGAATCCTTCAGGAAGATTTAACATGAGGATAAAGATTAACTTTTCAGTTGAATGATAATTGCCCATCAGAAGGGTCATGGAAAGAATGGGCAGCTCTACTTTAGTACCAATTATCAATTTATCAGTTTGTTGCTGGCCTAACTCAAGGTTCCTCTTTCATTTACTTTATGGGTTTTAGTTATTGTATTTTAAAAGAATGGAAGTACTATTTCTAAGAGATTACTTAAATGAAAATGGTATCTTGGAATGCTCCACAAATATTACCTTATATTGACATAGGACTTCTCTTATAGGAGTGCAAAGATATTTATACATTATCTAATTCTCTTAGTTGCTGTATGAGGTTGGTAAGATATTACTATTCCAATTTTGCAGATGAGGAAAATCCTAAAACTTTTTTAAGTGAAACTTAGGAATGGTATACTGGTTTTCTGATGATCTTAAATGTGATGCATTAACCTTGCTACATTTCTGTCATTTCTTTGAAATAAATATTTAATGTTCTTTTTTTATTAAGATCTAACTTATATATGGTAAAGAATATAAATCTGACGTGTACACTTCAATTCCTTTTACTTAGGTATGCATCCATGTAAATTCCCTACCCCCAGATTAAGATACAGAACATTTCCAGCCCACCAGCAGGCTCCCCTGTGGTTCCCCCGCCCATAACCCCCCAGGGAAACCACAGTTCTAACTTCTGTCACCATACCTCAATATGTGCCTGTTCTTGAACTTCATATAAATGGAATCATAGCGTATGCTGTTTTGTGTCAGGCTTCTTTTGGTCAGCGTTCTATGTGCGAGATTCATTCATGTTGGGTATAATGGCAGTTCACTCTTTTCCATTGTGATGTGTTATTTCATCATCTAAATCTACCACAGTTTTTTTTTTAGTCTATTCTATTGTTGATGGATATTCTTGTACATGTGCTTTTTTCTATTTTAATTGAGTATATTAACGTACCGTGTTACATTCATTTCAGGTGTACAGTGTAATGATTTAACAATTCTATACATTACTCAGTGCTCATCAAGATAAGTGTGCTCTTAATCCCCTTCTATCTGTTTCATCCATCCCCCACCCCCACCTCTCCTCAGGCAACCACCAGTTTGTTTTCTGTTTTGAAGAGTCTGTTCTTTTATTTGTCTCTCTCTCTTTTTTTTCTGTTTGTTTGGTTTGTTTTTTAAATTCCACATGTGAGTGAAATCATATGCTATTTGTCTTTCTCTGACTTATTTCACGCAGCATTATACCCTCTAGGTCCATGCATGTTGTACATGGCAAGATATCTCTTTTTTATGGCTGAGTAATATTCCATGGTATATCTATACCACATCTTCTTTATCCTTTCATCTATGGATGGACACTTGGGTTGCTTCCATATCTTGGCTATTGTAAATAATGCTGCAATAAACATTGGAGTGCATATGTCTTTTCAAATTAATATTTTCATTTTCTTTCGATGAGTAACCAGTAGTGGAATTACTGCATCATATGGTAATTCTATTCTCCATTTTTTGAGGCATCTCCATACTGTTTTCCATACTGCACCAATTTGCATTGACACCTACAGTGCACGGGGGTTCCTTTTTTTCCACATCCTCACCAACACTTGTTGTTTCTCATGTTTTTGATTTCAGCCATTCTGACAAGTGTGAGGTGGTATCTCATTGTGGTTTTGATTTGCATTTCCCTGAACATCTTTTCATGTGTCTGTTGGCCATCTGGATGTCTTCTTTGCAAGAATGTCTATTCAGTTCCTCTGCCCATTTTTAAATTGGATTATTTGGTTTTTTGGTGTTGAGTTGTATACTTTATGTATTCTGGATATTAATCCCTTATTGGATGTATCATTTGCAAATATTTTCTCCCATTCAGTAGGTTGCTTTTTCATTTTGTAGATGGTTTCCTTTGCTGTGCAAAAGATTTTTATCTTGGTATGGTACCAATAGTTTAATTTTGCTTTTGTTTTCCTTGCCTGAGGAGATATATCTAGAAAAATGTTGCTAAGGCCAATGGCAGAAAGATTGCTGCTTATGTTTTCTTCTCAGTTTATGGTCTCAGGTCTTACATTTAGGTCTTTAATCCATTTTGAGTTTATTTTGTGGATGGTGTGGGAAAGTGGTCCAGTTTCATTCTTTTGTATGGAGCTGTCCAGTTTTCCCGACACCATTTGTTGAAGAGACTGTCTTTGCCGTATTGTATATTTATGCCTCCTTTGTCATAGATTAATTGACCATGTAAGTGTGGGTTTATTTCTGGGCTTTCTATTCTGTTCTATTGATCTATGTGTTTATTTTTAGGCCAGTACCATACTGTTTTGATTACTATAGCTTTGTAGTATATCTTGAAGTCTGGGATTGTGATACCTCCAGCTTTGTCCTTCTTAAGATTGCTTTGGCTATTTGGAATCTTTTGTGGTTCCATATAAATTTTAGTATTATCTCTTCTAGTTCTGTGAAACTGCTATTGGTATTTTGATAGGGATTACACTGAATCTGTAGATTGCTTTCGGTAATATGGACATTTTAACAATATTAACTCTTCCGATCCATGAACATGGAATAGCTTTCCATTTATTTGTGTCGACTTTAGTTTCTTTCATCAGCGTTTTGTAGTTTTCAGAGTACAAGTCTTGGTTAACCCTCCTTGGTTAAGTTTATTCCTAGGTATTTTATTCATTTTGATGTAATTGTAAATGGAATTATTTTCTTAATTTCTTTTCTGCTACTTTGTTATTAATGTATAGAAACACAACTTTTTTTTTTTTTTTTAAAGATTTTATTTATTTATTTGACAGAGAGAGAGATAGCGAGAGCAGGAACACAAGCAGGGGGAGTGGGAGAGGGAGAAGCAGGCTTCCCGCCGGGCAGGGAGCCCGATGCGGGACTCGATCCCAGGACCCCAGGATCATGACCTGAGCCGAAGGCAGATGCTTAACGACTGAGCCACCCAGGCGCCTGAAACACAACATATTTTTGTATATTGATTTTGTATCCTGCAACTTTATGGAATTTTTAATGAATTCTGTAGGTTCTGTAACTATTTCTGATAGTTTTTTGGTGGGGTCTTCAGGGTTTTATATGTACAGTATCATGTCATCTGCAAATAGTGACAGTTTAACTTCTTCCTTACCAATTCAGATGCCTTTTTATTTCTTTTCCCTATCTAATTGCTGTTGTTAGGACTATGTTGAATAGACAGTACTATGTTCAATGAAAGTGAAGGGAATGGACATTCTTATCTTGTTCTTGATCTTAAACAAAAAGCTTTCAGCTTTTAATGTTGAGTATGATATTAGCTATGGGTTTTTCACATATGGCCTTTATTATGTTGAGGTATGTTCCCTTGAAACCCACTTTTTTGAGAGTTAGCATAAATGGATGGTGAATTTTGTCAAATGTTTTTTCCACATCTATTATGATGATCGTATTATTTTTATCCTTCATTTTCTTAATGTGGTATGTCACATTGATTGACTTGCAGATATTGAACCATCCTTGCATCCCCAGAATAAATTCCACTCGAACATGGTAAATGATCCTTTTATTGTATTGTTGAATGTGGTTTGCTAATATTTTGTTGAGGATTTTTGCATCTATGTTCATCAGTGATATTGGCCTATAGTTTTCTTTCTTTTTCTTTTTTTGTAGTATCTTTGTCTGGGTTTTGGTACCAGCGTAATGCTGGCCTTGTAGAATGTATTTGGAAGCTTTCAGTCCTCTCCGTTTTTTGGAATAGTTTGAAGAGAATAGATATTAACTCTTCTGTAAATGTTTGGTTGAATTTACCTGTGAAAACATCTCATCCTGGACTTTTGTTTGTTGGGAGTTTTTTGATTACCAATTCAATTTTGTTACTAGTAATTGGGCTATTCAGATTTTCTATTTCTCCCTGATTCAATTTTGGAAGATTTTATTTTCTATGTAGCTTGTGTTTTCATTCTCAATGTTCCCCCCCCCTTTTTTTTTTAAGATTTTATTTATTTATTTGAGAGAGAGAGAGCAAGAGGGAGCACCAGCATGGGGGTGGAGAGGTGGAGGGAGAGGGAGAAGCAGACTCTGCACTGAGCAGGGAGCCCGATGCAGGGCTTGATCCTAGGACCCTGGGGTCATGACCTGAGCTGAAGGCAGATGCTTAACCACCTGAGCCACCCAGGCACTCCCATTCTGCATGTTCTTAACATCCTTCATTTTATTTTTTGAGAGAGAGAGTGAGAGTGAGAGCAAGTGTGCATGTGAGCACTTGGGGGGGTGGGGCAAAGGAAGAGGAAGAGAGAATCTCAAGCAGGCTCCATGCTCAGCGTGAGCCTGGCGCAGGGCTTGATCTCACGACCCTGAGATCCTGACCTGAGTCAAAAATCAAGAGTTGGAGGCTTAACCGACTGAGCCACCCAGGTGCTCGGCATCTTCATTTTAATGACTCTTATTTTATAAAACTATTTATGTCATGTTTGGAAATTATTTTCTATCTGTATAAACTTTTCTTTTAAACTTGAATTTGTCAGTATTTTAGTTTCCTGAGGCTGTTGTAAGACATTACCACAAACTTGGTGATTTAAAATGATAGAAATTTGGTCTCTCACAGTTCTGGAGGCCAGAAGTTGGAAATCAGTATTGCTGGGCTATTGTCAAGGTGTCAGCAGGGCTGTGTTCCCTACAGAGGCTCTAGAGGAGAATCTGTTCCTTGTCTCTTTCTGTGCGTTTTCTCATCCAGCTTCTGGAGGCTATGGGCATTCCTTGGCCTGTGGCCACATCATTCCCATCTTTGCCTCTGTCTTCACAACATCTTTTCCTCTGCGTGTGTGAAGTCTCTCTCTGCCCCTCTCTTATGAGGACTCTTATGATGGCATTTAGGGGCCACCCTGATTATCTAGGATCATTCCCTCTCTCCCCTTAATTTAATCACATCTGCAAAGTTCCCTTTTCCATAAAAGGTTATATGCACAGGCTTCAAGGATTATGACATGGATCTTTTGGAGATCCATTATTCAGTCTCATAGTCCAATTCACTCCAGAGTAACTAAAACTCAAGGCAAGATGGTGATATTATAGACAAAGTTCTGGCTGGGAGTTGGAAGACTTGAGTGTAACTAGTTGTGCAAAATTTTAATATCTGTGGGCTTCAGTTTCTTTATAGGAATAGTAATATATGCCTTATCAACTCTATAGTTGTTTGGTGGTGAAATTCTGCATATAAAAGGGATTTGAGGGACGCCTGGGTGGCTCAGTCAGTTAAGTGTCTGCCTTCAGCTCAGGTCATGATCATGATCTCAGGACTCTGGGATCAAGTCCCACATCAGGCTCCTTGCTCAGCGGGGAGCCTGCTTCTCCCTCTGCCTGCCGCTCCCCCTGCTGTGCTTTCTGTCTCTCTGACAAATAAGTAAATACAATCTTTAAAAAAAAAAAGGGATTTGAAATATTAAGATTAGGGTTGTGTAGTATTAATCCATGTTATATTTGAGGAGATGCAATTCAATACTTTACTCCTGGATTGCAATTCTCATTTTTGCAGCCTCAGAGGGTCCAGGCTGTGGGGGGAGTTAACCTGGATTCTATCGCAAACATTGGAGACAGTGTAGCTTCATAGTTTGGAGTGTCCCTCTGGTATCAGACTTTTTGGGTTTGAAGCCCAGCTTGATTGCTTCCTAGTGGTACAGTCTTGGACTACTTGGGGTCTGAAATAATAGATTACCCTTCCAGCACTCTATCCAGAGACAATTTAATATAAAGAATTGTTAACTAGTAGAAGGGGCTAGCTACTTACAGGAGTAAAAGTTGCGTGCCAACCACTACCTCTTGGCTGAGGAGAGGAGACAATAAAGGAACTAAGGGCCAGGCTTGGAGTCAGTCCTCTTCAGAGAAGCTGTGGGTACCTCAGGAACATGCAGCCTGCTGGTGGGAAAAGACTTTCCAGAAGGTAGGGCCAGAGCTGTGCTGCAGAAGCAGCCAGGGAGGACAGTGTGGCCCAAGGTACAGCTGGGACTCCTCCAAGTGGCCTTCTGGTTTCTCCTGCCGAAGAACAAACGTGGAGGGCTGGGGCCTGCAGGGGAGGGTCTTCCTGGGGCTGCAGCCTTGCAGTGTCCCTCTGGTGCCCTCTGTTGACACAATATTTGGCCAGTCCCAGCTCACAAAACAGGGCAAAGGAGGATGGGTTTGGAGCTGAGAAACAGTACATTGATAACTGGCAGTTATTTATTCTCTTACGCTTTATGTTCTTTGTCTGAGAAGCTGCGGAAAATAATTGTGTCCCCAGGTAAAACTATTGTAAAAAGTAAATGAATTAATGCATGTGAGTGCTTAGACCAGTGGCTAGCATAGTCTATATCAACTGTTCCAACCGATCTTATTTATTCCTCATTCCAGGTCTGTGTCAGAAGCTGATACAGAGAGAACAATGCGGCACTGCGTCTGCCCTCATGGAGCCTCATCTTCAGCACCTTGGATGACATGGTCAGATCTGAGACACTTCCTAGTTTATATTTTAAGGAATAATACTATCTCAAAGCCTACCCTCAAGAATTTAAAAAACTTCTTCCCATAGGAGAAGAATTTTTTTTTTTTTTGGATCTAGTTCTTTTTAGCCAAGACATATGCATGCTATTTTTCTGTCTGATTCTGTAAACGGAGAAATCAGTGCCAAATAAGTGACTTCCTTTAACCAATCCTTAACTGCCTGCTGTGGGTCAGGCAGTGTTCTAGGCACCAGGAATACAGAAGTGAACAAGACAAAAACACAAAATTTCTGTCCTCATGGAGCTTAGATTCTAGTTAAGGGCCAGAGGAGACAGACAATAAACAAACTAAAAAATAACGTAAACGTGGTAAATACTTGGGTGAAAATTAAAACTGGGAGTGAGGATAAACTTGATTCTTCTCAAGTCTCACTACGTAAAAGGAACTGTGTGCGTATGTTTTGCTGCCAGATCCTTGTCCATTCAGCAATTCTGTATCAGTTGTGGAAACCAGAAACCCCAGGATCCCAGCAGAGCCTGTGCTGGGAAAGTTTTCCTTTTCACACAGAGGAATTCTGGTTAAATTGGAGTTAGGTTCTCTTTTTTTTTTTTTAGTCTTCATACTATAAACATGTGCACTTCTTCATTCAATTCAGATTCAGTGTACCCAGTTTCACATATACTCTGTGGGCAATAATGTCCTCTTCCTTAATTCTCTCTTAACTGCCAGATTGTTGGTGACGATGTCTAGGGAGTTTGCTAAACCTAATCTTTTTCACCTGTATGTCTGAATGGCCACATCTCCTTAAATCTGACTAGGACCTTTGTGTTAAATTCTTAAAAAAAAAAAAAAATTCTTTCTCTCTTAAATATTCATGGGAATGGCTGATCTCCAACCTATGAAATGAAAGGAGAAGCTTTAGGCTAATCTCTTCCATTTAATTCCCCCCTGCAGAGACTTTAGAAACAGGTCTGAAAATTATAGGAACCACAAATTTAAAAAGTGTTAGTTTGATATGTCTGAAATTAATGCTTTAATTTATTCACCACAGAATGTCTTCACACATCGCTGTTTTGTGTAATTTATACCATATACTGTCTACTCAAGTTAATGTGTGAAGCATGGTTAAATTATGCCTAAAAAGGAATATGAAAACTATCTACAATATGGTGACGGGAAAAGGGTCTAAGTAGGAGTAATGGGGCAAAATTTAAATAAGACAAATTGAAATAGAAGCTTCAGAAAAACTGTCAGGTGTCTAAGATGAGCCTAACTGGAACACGCTCCCCAGAAAAGACTTCAAGACATTCAGAGAAGTCTACTGGGAAAGGGGCAGACAAAGTTCTAGAAAATATTTCTATAGGGAACACGTAATTGTACATGTGGCCTAAAAAATGGACTAGATAATCTAATAAGCTTTTGTGTGTCTCTTCAGTTTTCAGTCTTTGGTTAATCATGTCAAAGAAGCTTTGGGATAAAGATCAAATGAACAATTCTAGAGAAAAAGGAGACGTATTTTGTCAATATGGTTTCATTTGTTCTTTTCCCCAAAGTGTATAGCATGCTGACAGGACTGTCATTCATTTTTCTTATGGCTAATTTAATGCTGGTAAAGGGTGCCAAACCCACAGCTCGGGAGAATTCGGTCTGCCCTTCGCTTCCCCCGACCTTGTGCTCGGTCTCCTTCTCAAGGCGTCTGGGGGAGAACCGTAAAGGCAGGATGCTCTCTGGGTGATCTGGTTTTGTTTTGTTTTTGAGATTAATAATACAATACTAGTTAGTGTTTTTAAATGTTAGCCATTTGGAGATTGCATTCATTAATTCACTGAAACTCCTACTTATGTGCAAAGCTCTTGCTGCTAGGTTTTAGGCCATGTGGGAAATACAGGCCTGTGGGAAACTGCGCCTGACCTCAGTGAGTGTACAGTTTGGAAAGCTGCTAAAATGAGAAAGAGCTGCTGTCTTTACATGGGCCATCACTTCTAAAACACTGAAGGCACAATGGGAAATGGAATTCAGATTAGGGGCTGGGGAGAGGGGATGTGCAGGAAGAGGTCACTAGGTTGGGTGGGTCTAAGTTTATTTCCGGAACTCTGTGATGTTTAATGGCCTTGTTTTTACTCTTATGTTAATCAGGGCTCTCCAGAGAAACAGAATCAATAGGGGATATAGATATAGACACAGATAGAGAGATTCCTTTGAGGAATTGACTCAGGGGCTAAGGAGTCCCACAGTCTGATTCTGGAAGCTGGAGACCCAGGAAGGACAGTGGTGTAGCTCAGTCCAAGTCTGAAGGCCAAAGAACCAGAGGGGCTGAGGCTGTAACTCTCAGTCCAAGGGCAGGAGAGGACTGATGTCCCAGCTCAAGCAGGCGGGGAGGAAGCCAAAGGGGCAAATTCCTCCTTCCTCTGCCTTATCATTTTCTTCAGACCCTCAACGGTTTGGATAATGCCCACCCACTTGGGGAGGGCGATCTACTTTACCAGGGCCACCGAGTCAAGTGCTCATTTCATTTGGAAACACCTTCACAGGCACACCCAGAAATGACATTTAATTTGAGTGCCTATGTCCCAGTCAGTTTGATGCATAAAAATAACCATCACAGCTCTTAAGTCGTATTTCAGCAAAATAGCCTAAGTTTTGGACTTTGTTAGAGGAGAACTCGCAGGACAGTCTCTTACCTGTTGTCCCGGCCTTCACTTAAACCTCATCCTCTTTCACTCACACCCTGAGTGCCTCTCCTTGATCCCCTGCTGTGTTCTCCGGGGGGGGGGGGGGGGGGGGGGGGGGGGGAAGGCTTGCTCTGTTTTCATGTGGGCTGAATCGCCTCATTGAGCACAACCTCCTATGAGCCCCCAGCTGCCGCTGCTGCCCCCAGAACTAGCACAGCCCCAGTCCACTCTGAGGACAGGGCCAACCAAGGGCCTCTCATTGTCTCTGCAGCATCCTGGGTATTTGAATCTTTGCTTAAGAACGTTTGAATGAGATCTGTGTCTTTTGGGGGACATGTAGTTTTTAAAAAAGCAAAGCAAAACAAGTAAACTGGATGTCTGCTATAAAACTTAAGTGATCTGGTACATCTGGTTTCATAAATTGATTATTAGTAATTAATAATCCATGTAAATACATTATACCATTCTAGTAAATTTTGCTAATTTCATTGAAGTAGTTTATGTTTCAAATAAGATGTAAATATATTCCATATTTGCTTTGAAAGTAATGATCAACCCCCGTGAAGCTATGGGGCACTAGTTTCAATCTCTGAAGAATTAAGCTGAAACTGCTTTTTCTTTTCTTACGAGAGTGAGCAGGATTAGAAGGTAAGCAAGTGAGAATAAACCAGATTAGACTGTGTTTATCTCTGAAAGTCTTCACTTTTTGACTCAATCTGTATTAGCGTTTTTTAAGACAAAAACATCATGAACTTTTGAGCACTTTGGCCGATGCCTACCCTTCACCCCTAAGTTTTCCAGGTCATCATGGTTACATTTTACTGTAGTGTCTTTGATCTCTTTGTCTTCTCAGTTGGGCAATGCAGATTTCCTCTAGATTTTTGTATGTTCCTACAAGCAGTTTGCTTTGCAATTCCCATCTCCCTTTCCAGAAACTGAGAAGAGACTTTGAGCTCATCCCTACAAGTTGTGCTGACAAGTAAATTATCACATGGCTACAGCATCATAAACGCTTTAAGGACAAACCGACTTAGTCTCTAACTCCAGTACACCAATAAAACATTTCCAGCTACTTAAGCATCTTACTACTCCAGACTATATCTGATCCTGTTGTTTTCAGAGAGAGCTTTTTTTTTTTTATATTATGATGTTTTAGGTACTTTTTAAAAAAGATTATTTATATATTTATGTATGTATGTATGTATTTCTTTCTTTATTTTTGGGTGTGGGGGAGGGAGAGAGTATGCACGAGCAGGGGGAGGGGCAGAGGGAGAAGCAGACTCCCTGCTGAGCAGGGAGACTGACGTGGGACTCCATCCCAAGACCCTGGCATCATGACCTGAGCCAAAGGCAGCTGCTTCACCGACTGAGCCACCCAGGCACCCTTCTAGGTATATTTTTAATGGGCAACTCAAGAGACAGTATCTACCTAAGAATTCCCATTTTTAAGCCTAACGTATTCATTCCTGGTTGATATTCTTCTCATTGATTGTCCTAAATTAGGGTTACCAGATCTCCAGGATAATTCAAACAGGAATGCTCAATTAAATTTGAACTTCACATAAAGAATGAATGCTTTTCGGGGCACCTGTGTGGCTCAGTCGTTAGGCGTCTGCCTTCGGCTCAGGTCATGATCCCAGGGTCCTGGGATTGAGCCTCGCATCCGGCTCCCTGCTCTGCGGGAGGCCTGCTTCTCCCTCTCCGATTCCCCCTGCTTGTGTTCCTTCTCTCGCTGTGTCTCTCTCTGTCAAATAAATAAATAAAATCTTAAAAAAAAAAAAAAGAATGAATGCTTTTCTTTAAAGTATAAGTATACCCCATGCAATATTTGGGACTTACTCATACTAAGAAATTACTCATTCTCTATATGGAATTCAGTGTACTGTGTTTTATTTCGCAATCATAAATGGGAATTTCTGCTTTGCAGCATCTCCACCCTTCAATCCCCAGAATTTCTGGGGTTCAGAGACCAAAGGTGGGGGAAGGGGAAATAAGAGTGGATGCTTGGCTTTTATTATCAGGTCTTTGGTAATTTCTGGGGCTTTAAACTCCCTTGGAAGCCTAGAAAAGTGATACCTGAGGTATTCGGTGAAAGGAGAGGGACCCCAGCAATAAGGTAGCCCCAGGGATGAGATAGTTCCTCATGACACTGTTTACACATCCATTTAAATCAATATCAATTTATCCAGACCCCAGCAGGTCTGCAGCAATATATGCCGGTGAAGATGTGGTCCTTGAACTATTCATCTAGAGTCCATAGGTGGGTCATGCTGTACTTTATGCTGTCCTCACAGTGTATCTGGCTGAGGTTACTCATCATACTATTTCTGTTTAGTGAAATGGAATTCTGCCTGTAAGATGTCGGTATGACAAGGGAAAAGATTCATATTTCAGGATTCACAGCCTCTCCCCCTCCTCACCTTGAAAAAGAGAGTTTCTTTTCATTTGCTCTGTGTCCCTGGTCCCAGGATTGCATGGGACCAGGTTAATGCATGAGGAAGGATATTAATACAGCCAAGGCCAGTCCGATTGATCTCAGGAAGCAGCACGATGAGAAAATAACAGAGGGAGAAGATGAGGGGGGTAGGCTGAAAAAGAATAGGGTGCTCTGTGTGTGGAAGGGGGCATGGGAGAGAGAGTGAGAAAGGGGGATTTTAGAGGAATATGACAGGAAAGAAGGAGGTCTGCAGGCAGTGTTCCTGCCGGACTCCATGAAACACCAGAGGAGAAAGAAAAGATTGGAAGTTGTGCCGTGGGGTGTAAGATTCGTCCCCCTCTTGGCATTTTTTGAGAGACTCCGGTTAATATTATTTTTATCTAATGGCTCTTGCTTTCACAGAGATTTCCTCTGAATGTGAATGGTCTGAAATACACCTGCATATACCCCGGCTTCTGCCATTTACACAACATGGGGAGGGAGGACAAAGCAGGGCAGTAAGGATCCAGTAAATTCTGATCAGACAGTTGTTGGGCAGCAAAACTGTAAAACTCGTACCTCATGATTTCATCATTATACCATTCCCTGGGAGGGGCTAAAACCATTATTCCCGACAGGAACATTAAAAAATAAATCAACGCTATCTATTCATGTCTTTATGACATTATGGATTTTCTCTCTACCTTCCTCCCCTTTCCTCATGTAGCTAAGTACATGTGTGACATGATGTATATGTGACATATGAGCAGGAGAGAAATAAACTTATATTTTGGTCATGCAAGATAGAACTTACACTCCAAATTAATGTATTTTCCTTCCATCGTTGTCAACATGGGTGCTGCAATCCTTGCATCTGTGCATCATTTCCACACGTTGCATTGTGTTTGAACACTGCATTGTTCAAAAACATTGGGATCTCCTGTTTTGGCATAACCTTCAGAGTCGATGTCAGATAAAGTAATTTGGTATTTTTAATAAAGATATCAAAGTAAATTATCTTCAGTAATGGGAAATCTTCATCCTTAAGGATGCATTTGACTTTTAGAAACAGCCAAGGCTAATTTGGAACACGCTTTGATGGATAGAGTACATAATCATAATAGATAACACTTCTGGGGGCGCCTGGGTTGCTCAGTGGGTTAAGCGTCTGACTCTTGGTTTCAGTCATGATCTCAGGGTCGTGGGATTGAGCCCTGTGTTGGGTTCTGCGTTCAGCAGGGAGTCTGCTTGAGATTCTCTCTCCCTCTCCTCCTCCCCCTGGCCCTGCTAACGTGCATGCTCACTCGCTCTCTCTCTAAAATAAATCTTAAAAAAAAAAGGAACTTTAAAAAAAAGATAACACTTCTGGATAAAAACAACATAGGAAAATTGATGAGACTTTTTGTATAGTTCATAAACTGAAAATAATTATAAAAATAAGGTAGTCTAAGTTATTTTTGAGGAATGGATTGAGTTGAAAAAAAGTATAATCTACTGAAAAACTATTTCAAAATAACCATTTGTTTGAAACTGTGTTTATTTTTTCAGTCATCTATACATTCAACATTAATTCAATAGACAGACCTTGAGGACCTACCCAATCTTAAATGGTAGCTCTGAGAATACCAAGAAAAAAAAAAAAAGGAAAACTAAGTTCTTGTCCTCAAAGAACTTCTAATTCTATAGAAAAATAGATATACAAACATGATTTTAGTATGCAGATCTTATCTGAAACCTTTGATGGGTTTTAGAATTCAGAATATTTCACATTTTTACAAGGTAATGGGAGGATATTCCAATCACTGTGGCTGCAGAACATTACCTAAAATTTTGTACCTTAAAACAAAATTTGTCTTTCTCATAAATCTATGTTTGGGGCAAGGCTTGGCATCAGCTTGTCTTTGCTTCACTCAGCCAACAAGTGGGGGCACTTGAGTGCCAAGGCCAGGCATCATCTGCAGTTAACTCATTCTCATGTCTGGTAGTTGATACTGGTTGGTCATTGATGAATACTGGTAATTGAGATCTTGGCTGGGGTTGTGGCCTAGAACAGCTACAGGTGGCCTCGCTACGTGGCTGAGCTTCCTTACAACATGGTGGCTGAGTTCCAAGGGCAAGCATTTTGAGAGAGGAAAGGAAAATAGGCAGAAGCCATATCACCTTTTATGACCTAGCCTTGGAAGTCAAGCAGTATCACCTCCATTACTTTTATTCATAAAATCACTCCCATTTTCAAGAGGGGAGAGGGAAATAGACCTCTCCTCTTGATAAGTGGTAAAAGTTCTAGAAGAACTTGTGGGATGAGACATGTTGCAGTAGCCATTTTCGGAATGGTGCACATACTAGAGGTGTGTATAGTATGTGTTACTTACCATTGCCAGTGGGGTCTGAGGCTTCAGTCTGCAATGAAACCCACTAATATTTCTGCAGCAAAATTCATGAATATTAATACAAATTGGAATAAATTGAGATTATAAATATAAGTAGTTCCATTCAGGTTTTGTCACCAAATGAGTTACCAAAAATATTTCAGTTTTAAGAGATTTTCTGGATTTCAGACTTTCTAGTAGGTGGTTTTTGAGCTGTAATATAAGTTGTGCTGATGGAGGCTATAGGTATCGACAATGCATCTAGAAGAAGAGACTACAGGAGAACTGCAGGAGCAAGAAATCTTCACAGACAGGTAGCTGAAAGTGGATTATTTAGGAAGGATGTTCCGAATGAAGAAACTCCAAAAGAATGGATGTCTGAGTGTGGAGAAAACCAAGATTTTCAAAATAGCTAGAGTATATACATTAGAGAACATGAAGGCCCAGATCATGAAGAGTCTTGGATGCCATATTAAGGAATTTGCATTTTATCCTATAGAGACAAAATGAAGCCAATTAAGGGTTTTAAGCAGGAGAGAGATGTGATCATATTTGCTCTTTGGAATGATAATTTTGGTGACAGACAGTAGATTGAGGGGGTGAGGATGGGGTTCTTCAATAGGCAACTAGAAGTGATGATCACCTGAAATAAAAGCAGGGAAGAATTGTTGTGTTTAGCTGCCATTTCCTTTTGTGCTAAGATCAGAGTTAATCATGAAAACTGTGATGTGGAGAGGGAGAGGAGTTGTCAGATTGTCTTTTTTCTAATTAATTTTTTTTATCCAAGTAGTGCATGTATCTTCTTTACAATGTTAAATAGCACAAGACATAGAATAAAAGCCAATGTGCACTGTACCACATCCCATTACCCCAGTCTTACTCCTTAAAGGCTACCACTTTCACCCCTTTAAATGTTTCTTCTGGGATTTACCTCTATGATCTAAATAAGGGGTCTCATCTGCTGCAAGTAACAAAATAAACCAATTTGAAAATATCTTAAATAATAACACTTATTCTCACAACAGGAAGTCCAGACTGGACAGGCTTCAGACACCATATTTGCTTCCATCTCAGCTGGCTCCTCATCACGATCATAAGATCAATGCCTCTGTTCCAAGAATCACATGAAAAAACTCCATTGTAAGAAGAACGACCATTGTTCTTGTGAGTCTTTGGGTTTGTTTTGTTTTGTTTTGTTTCGTTTTTAGTTTATCAGCAAATAGCTTTTTTCCAGAAGCTCTGCAGCTCCCTTTCCCTCCTGTGTCTTTGGCTAATTTGGGTCACATGCCCTGTTTGAATTATCTGTGATCAACTTGGCATCACCACCACCCCTTCTAAAGTCTCCTTTGCTTTGAAGAGAAGCCAGGAGCTACATTTGCTAGATTCCCCTTTGTTGTATGGTCCCAGGCTGGAGTGTATTGATGACAGGCATCCTTGAGCCAAAGTAACGGAGAGTTCATTACTCTCCAGTCAGTTGCAGCCAGAATTGTGGAAACTTCAAGGCGAGTTTTGAAAACCACCTGCTTGAGCACTCCAAGTTGAGAAGGTCAGTAGCAGTTTCTCTAACCATTGCTCCCTTAAGGCTTTTTTTGGGATAAGCCACCAATTCCCTGTGTTAAAGCTCTTTATAGCTAGACTGCAAAGAGTAGCTTCGGGTTTCCAGACTGATCTATGACCCTTCCTAAACATAGCACCGATGCAAGGGAAATGAATTACAACACTGACATAGACAAATCAGGATTTAGGTATGATTCCAGTATGGAGAACAATAGTAATATGGGGAAATTTGACTTAAGTAATGGTAGTGTAGCTCGGTCAGGCTAATCTTCCCACAGGTAACAATGATAGAATCTGGATGGGAATACTAAAAACCAACTATTTGAAGATATTTGACAGAGACTAGACGCAGGCAGGTATTGGAGAGGAGTCTACCTTTAAAAGATTGGAATTACACCATTGTGATTTTTGATTGGAGTTTTTGCTCACAGTTGTTCACCAATCCATTATGTGGCTCAGAATGAAGCCTCCTGAATACTGGTGTCAGAGTATAGAGTTCAGGACTGGAAGAGCAACTGGGGAGCTGGGAGGGCGTATCCTAGGAGGGAGGGGGTCATAGAGGTGGTGAACCCCAAATCTCCATATAAACTGCTCAAATTCTTGTCCAGCCACTGAAATATGCATCAGTAGGAGAGACCACATAGAGTACAGAGAAAAAGTGACCACTAGAAACTGAAAGAATTGAGCAGATATTTCAGGGTGTCACCCAAAAACAGAGGAGACAGACTTAGGAATTTGAGTCCAGCCAATTTAATTCCCTAGTAGAACAAAAATTGCACTCTTCCGAGCAATATAATAGAATCCAGAATTTCTACAATGTATAATTCCTAATGTCTAGTATACAATAAAAATGACCAAATGTGTAAAGAAACGGGAAAATATGACCCATATGCAAGAAGGAAAAAACAATCAAGGAAAACCAAACCTTACGTGGTACATAGTAGACAGAGACTTTAAAGCAGCTATTATAAATATGCATAAGGACTTACAGGAAAATGTAGTCTTGGTGAATGAACAGATGGAGAAACAGCCACAAAATAGAATTAAAAGTCCATTTTTGTGTGTTTGCGCTGCTCTAACAAAAACCCCATAGCCTAGGTGGCTTAAATAACAAACATTTATTTCTCACAGTTCTGGAAGCCGGGCAGTCCAGGATCAAGGCACCAATAGATCTGGTACTGCTTCCTGGTTCATAGATGGTCACCTTCTCACTGTGTCCTTGCATGACAGAAAGAGTAAGGGAGCTCCCTGGGGCTTCTTGTAGGAGGGCACTAATACCATTCACGAAGACTCCATCTCATGACCTCATTACCTCTCAGGGGCCCCACGCCCTAATGCCATCATACTGGGGGTTAGGATTTCAAAATGTGAATGGCAGGGAGAGACACATTCAGTCTATAGCAGACTCAAATGAAAATTCTAGGTGAAAAATACAGCAAGTAAAAATGAAAAACTTACTAGATATGCTTAATGGCAGATTGGAGAATGCGTAAGAATTGGTGAATTTGAAAGCAGATAAATGGGAATTGTTCAGATTCAAGAAAAGGGAGAAAAGATAGAAGAAATATGAATAGATTTTCAGAAAGCTATGGTTATTTCATTTGGAAACACCTTCATAGGCACACCCAGAAATGACATTTAATTTGAGTGCCTATGTCCCAGTCAGTTTGATGCATAAAAATAACCATCACAGCTCTTAATTCAAGCAGTCTAATACATGTGATTAGAATACTAGAAGGAGCCAAGAGAGTAGGGAAGAAAAAATATTTGAAGAAATAATGGCTGAAAACTTAGCCATTTGGTAAAAACACTAATGGATCCAAGGTCAGTGAAGCACAAGCAGAATAAATACAAAGCAAACAATACTAGGCACATGACCAACTGTTGGCATCTAAAGACAAAGAAAAAGGAGCCAGGAGAAAAATAAGGCCTATATTTTACTTAGAGAGAAATGATAATACAAATAAGGCAGACTTCTCCTGAGAAACAGGGGAGACCAGAAGTCTGTGATACACACCCAGCTCACATTAGTGGAAAAATCCATTGCACCAGCTGGGAGGAGTGCCGTCACCAGACAACCTTCTGTTTTCAGCCCCTTTCGGGGGGATTGCCTCAGCTGTAGAGTACTGACTCACTTAAGATCAAGCCTCTTCCTGGGATACCTACAGCCAGGGGTTGATCAGTGCAGGACCTGACCTTCTTGGCCCAATGCAAGACAAATCTGAAGGGCCATTCTTGCTCCAGATCTCCCCCGGGCGTTGGCTGAGGCTACTATAGGACATGCATCAGAGCTCAGTTTTTCCTTCTGACTACTCTTGCTTCCTTCTTTCCACAGGTTTTGATACCAAGGAGACTCCTTAATAAACATTCTGCTGGCTAAATTCCACCTCAGAGTCTACCTCCTAGGAAACCCAACCCATGACAACGATTGAATAACACCTTTAAGTACTGAAATAAGTAAAGCTGTCAACCCAGCTTCTATATGCTACAAAATTATCTTTCAAAAATGAAGAAAAATAAAGATGTTTTCAGATGGACTAAAGCTAAGAATCGGTGTGTTGTGCTGTAAGAAATACTTAGGGGAATTCTTTAAGTGGGAGATGAATGACACCAGATGATAACTTGGATTCAATGGAAGGAATAAAGAGCACAGGAAATGGTAAGTATTTGGGTAAACATGAGAGAATGTACACATTTTCTTTTCTTTTTTTTTAAGATTTTATCTTTAAGTAATCTCTATACCCAAAGTGGGGCTTGAAATCATAACACTGAGATCAAGAGTTACATGCGCCACCAACTGAGCCAGCCAGGCGCCACATGTACACATTTTCTTAATTTCTTGAAAAAGCATATGATTGCATAATGCAGCTTATAACACAGTATTGTGGGGTTTATAACGTAAGTACGTATAATAGATATGACAAAAATCTCACCAAGTTGAGAGAGTGGTAAATAAAACTATGATATTCAAAGGTTGCTATATTTTATGTGAAGTAGTACAATATAAACTCTAAGTAGATTGTGGTAATATAAAGATGTAAATTGAAATCCTTGAAGTAACTACTAAAAATAATGCAAGATATATAGCTAAAAAGCTAACAGAGAAATCAAACTGGAATACTATGAAGTATTCAAGTAACCTGAAAGAAGGAAGGAAGAGAGGAAAAAAGAATAAAGTGGACAACCAGAAAACAAATTGAGTGTATTATTAATGTATATTAATGATCATGGGAGCTAGGTTTCTTATTGTCAGAGAAGGGAGTTATAAATGTAGAAAGTAGAATGAACTAGTTGTGTTGGAATTTACTTATGTAAGTAAATACATAAATATGGATATAATATGTGTATATATATGCATATATACCTGTGTTTATGTCCATGAATATGTATATATATGTGGGTATCCATAGATACCCATAGATACACACAACTATATTATTTCTAGCTGTGACCACTGACAAGGTTTGAAAACATCAACTATGAGCGTATTTAGAGGCCCAGTCTTGATTTCTGAAAATGCTTCTCAATGTAAAAGAACCAAGGCTTTTTGTTGAGAAATGACTGATTTGAGGACTGGAGTAGGGAATGTACAAAATGAGCCTGGAACATTTTGTGCCCAAAAGTAAGGAAGTCCCTGAGGAATGATGGTGATTTGTCAAAGGCCATAGAATCCAGCTTGACTGGGCTTCCCACTGGTGAAATCTGGAACACTATGACTTCAGAATAAATAATAGTAACAAATTGTAAGCTGTTGAATAAAACAGGAATCCATGAGTCCACATTTGCTCTGAGTAAATATGTGAATAAATTGAAAGTTAGGTGAAGGAATAGATATCTATATAGTCTTAAATTACCTCCTCGTGAAGCATTTATTGATTACAAAGGGAAAAAGTAACTTGATAGTGGGAGAAGCCTGGCAGACACCATCTTAATCAAATGAGCCAAGGCAACATCCCTAGTAATGGGACAAACTGAAATCAGAACCGCCTGCTAGAACATAACGAGAAGAACACACAAAACATCACTTCCGCGATAACTCCTGTTGAAGATTCATAAGCTGAATCTAATAGTGAGGAAACAGCAGAGAAACCCAAATTGAAGGACATTATACAAAATAACTGTTCTGTAATCTTCAGAAAATTGTCAAGGTCATGAAAATCAAGAAAAGACCAAGGAGCTATTCCAGATAGAAAGAAACAAAAGAAACATGACAAGTAAATGCAGTGTATTATCCTGGACCGGCTCCTTTTGCTATTAAGATTGTTACTGGAACAATTGGTGAAACTTAAATGTGGTAGAAGAATTAAATAGTACTGTATTAATGTTAATTTCCTCACTTTGATGATGGTGTTGTGATTATGCAGACTATCCTTGTCTTTAGGAAATATACACTGAAGTATTTGAAAGTAAGGAACATGATATTAGCAACTTCTCTCAACTGGTTTAAGAGGAAAAGTACTTTGCACTGTACCTGTAACTTTTCTGTAAGTTTGAGATTGTTTCCAAAATAAACAAATACCCACTTAGGAACAAAACCCACAAGACACCATTAGAATGGTTAAAATAAATTAGAAAGGATGATAGAAATGTTGAGAGGAGGGTGAAAAGCAATGAGAACTCTCATAAATTGCTGATGTAATGTAAAATTATACAATCACGTTGGAAAGGTTTGGTAGCTTCTTATAAAGTTATCCCTTCCTTTGAGCCAGCAATCCCACTTCTAGGTATATACCCAAGAGAAATGAAAATGTATGCCAACACGGATAGTTGGACAGGAATACTTGTGGCAGCTCTCTTCCTAATAGCTAAAATCTGGGACAAAAGACCTATCGGTAAGAAAATGGATTTAAAATTTTTGATATAATCATACAGTGTGATATTACTCAGTGATCAAAATGTACTATTTATACATGTAACGGTATGGGTGAATTTCATAGACATTATGCTGAGTGAACAAAACTGGAGTACATACTGTATGATTCCATTTATGGAAAGCTTTAGAGGAGGCAGAACTACTTTATGATAGAAAAAACTCAGAACAATTACTGCCTTTGGTGGGATTAACTAGGAAGGGACACAAGGGATATTTGGGGGGTAGGTAGATGTTCTATATCTTGATGGAGTGTGGATTACACAGGTGTATCAATTAATCTAAATCGTAGACTGTTGACATAGACAATCCTAAGGAATCTACAAAAAAAAAGATGAGAATTTAGCAAGGTTGCAATATACGAATTTACAGTTCAAAAATCAATTTTAACTTTATATACTAGCAGCAAACAATTGGAAATGAAAATAATTTTTTTTTTAAGGGAGAGAGTGCATGCACAAGCAGTGGGAGAGGGGCAGAGAAAGAGGGAAAGAATCCTAAGCAGACTCTGAGCTGAGCAAGGAGCTGATATGGGGCTTGATCCCATGACCCTGAGATCATGACCTGAGCTAAAATCAAGAGTCAGACGCTTAACCAACTGAGCCACCCAGCCACCTTGGAAATGAAAATTTTAAATTCCATTTACAGTAATGTCAAATTCAACAACATTTAGGAAGAATTTAGCAAAAGATATGCAAGACCCCTATCCTGGAAACTACAAAATTCCTTTGAGAAAAAAATAAAAAAATATCTCCAGAAATGGAGAGAGATACCATATTGAAGAATTGGAAGACCCAATATTGCCAGTGTGTCACTTCTCCCCAAATTGATTTCAATCCAACCAGGCGTTTTTGTAGAAATTGACTAGACAATTGTATTTTCATAGAATTGCAAAGGACTTAAAATATTCAAAGCATTCTTGAAAAAGAACAACATTAAAGGTGTTCCTCAATTGTTTAGTGATCATGGGCTGTCCTTTTACCTACAGAAATAGATATTAAAAAATAATAATTAGAAGCTTAATGTGTATGAATAGGGCTGTTGTCTGGTGGGCTTCGCTGGAGGGTAATTGTCAGACACATAGTTGTTTTATAGGAATACCACCAAATGCAAATGTCTCTGCACATTTTCTCCAGGAGGATAGGGGTAGGTGAAGGGTGGTGGTGTGGTGCAGTGGTGGTTGGTGGTACACGCTTGGGAGATGATAGTGGGAAAAGGGACCTTGGATGGTATCATTCACTATGCAGACTTTCATGCAAAAGTGTTTCAGGGACATTTCTTCACTGCCTTCCTCTACAATGTTTAGTGTCCATGGCCAGAGTGTAGGGTTAAACTTCTCCAAAAATACAGTGAACCTCTTATCCCTTCTGTGGGTTGGTAGAGGAGTTTATGGAGTATGGGAAAGATTTTTTTATAGACACTTTAATCCCATTCTCACACCCACCTTCTGTCTTATTTGGTGCCTCTAATGTCCAGGCCTTCCCAGGGTTCTTTTAGGTGAATTGGATTGCTTCTTGTTGGTATGCTATTGCCAACAAGTCTGGATGTGGTTTTTTTAAGCTTTCTCCTGTCTTGCTAAGAAAATTTCCACTCTATCATCTGTTTTCCATTTTCTAAAATTTCATTGATAATACTTATCTGTTGTTTCCTTCCCTTTCCTTCTCTCTCTCTCTTTTTTTTTTTTTTGTGTGGCTTTGCATTTTTTTAATTCTTTACTATTATTTTTGTTTGGTTTCAGGAGTGGGCAGGTAAAAATACTTCTGGTTTTTTTTTTTTTTTAAGGTTTTATTTATTTGACAGAGAGAAAGACAGCGAGAGAGGGAACACAAGCAGGGGGAGTGGGAGAGGGAGAAGCAGGCTTCCTGCCGAGCAGGGAGCCCGATGTGGGGCTCGATCCCAGGACCCTGGGATCATGACCTGAGCTGAAGGCAGACGCCTAACGACTGAGCCACCCAGGCACCCCTAAAAATACTTCTTTAATTTGATCTTTAGTTTAATCTACCATGAAAAATTAGAAATCCTTCTGAGCTTTCCTAAAAGGTATTATAATTTGGAGCAGTAGAGAGTTGAGGGGAGGGTATCACAATTGGTGAGAGATGCCACAGATGGAGAGAGGGGACAAATACAAAAAATATGTAGATATCATTTTTTAACCCAATCCTATTACTTTATATTCTTGACTATATACCCCCAATTAACCTAAGTATTTAATCATTCTACTATACAAAGAATGTAAAAAAATTTTCTTTCTGCACAAACACATGTGGATTATTGTAAAATAATATGTTTTACTGCTGCTCAAAAATCAATTCTTCCTCAACAGAATATTAGCAAATCAAATCAAACAATGAATAAAAAATGATACACCACAACCAAGTGGGATTTATTCCAGTTACACAAGGCTAGTTCAACATTTGAAATCAGTTAATGACATCACATCAACAGGCTAAAGAAGAAAAATTATCTGCATATTGATAGATGCAGAAAATCTGACACTTATTCATGGTAAAAACTCTCAAAAACTAGGAATGGAGGGGAACTTCCTTAACTTTATAAAGAATATTAAAAAACCTACTCAACATTATACTTAATGTTGAGGAACGAGATACTTTCCTAATTGATTGGGAACATGACAAAAATGTACTCTTTCACCATGCCTATTCAACCTCATACTTGAAGTCATAACTAATGGAATAAGACAAGAAAAGGGGGGAAAGATAAACAGGTTGAGAAGGAAGATATAAAACAGTCTTTGTTGCAGATGACATGACTGTCTATGTAGAAAATCTCAAAGAATCAACAACAAAAAAATACCTGAAACTAAGTGGTCATAGCAAGGTTGCGAGATACAAGGTTAATATATAAAAGTCAATTGAAGGGCACCTGGGTGGCTCAGATCGTTAAGCGTCTGCCTTCGGCTCAGGTCATGATCCCAGGGTCCTGGGATCGAGCCCCACATTGGGCTCCTGGCTCAGCAAGGAGCCTGCTTCTCCCTCTCCCTCTGCCTCTCTCCCTGCTCATGCTTTCTCTCTCTCTATCTCTTTGTCTCAAATGAATAAATAAAATCTTAAAAAAAAAAAAGTTGGGGCGCCTGGGTGGCTCAGTTGTTACGCGTCTGCCTTCAGCTCAGGTCATGATCCCGGGGTCCTGGGATCGAGCCCCGCATCGGGCTCCCTGCTCCGCGGGAAGCCTGCTTCTCTCTCTCCCACTCCCCCTGCTTGTGTTCCCTCTCTCACTGTGTCTCTCTCTGTCAAATAAATAAATAAAATCTTTAAAAAAAAAAAGTCAATTGACTTTTTAGGAACTAGCAATAAGCAAGTGGAATTTGAAGTTAAAAACATAATACTATGTGCATTAGCACCAAAATTGAAATAGAGATCAAAGAAGATCTAAGTGATTGGAGAGATAGTCCATGCGTATGGGTAGGAATATACAGTATGTCAAGATGTCAGTTCTTTTCAACTTCATCTATAGATTTAATGCAATCCTAATCGAAGAATAGAGAGCCCAGAAATAAATCCACACAAATATAGTCAAGTCATCTTAGACAAAGTAGCAAAAGGCAACTTAATGGATAAATAATAGTCTTTTCACCAAATGGTGCTTAAACAACTGGATACGCACATGCAAAAAATGAATCTATACACTTTTCACAAAAAGTAACTCAAAATGAATTATAAACTTAAATATACAGAACTCGTAGAAGATAAAATAGAAAATCTAAGTGACTGGTTTTGGTGATGACTTTTCAGATAAAGCACCAAAAGCATGATCCATGAAAGAAAAAATTGATATATTGGACTTCATTAAAATTAAAAAAACTTCTCTGCAATGGACACTGTTCAGAGAATGAAGTAAGCCAAAAATTGAGAGGAAAATCTTTGCAAAATGCATATCTGATAAAGGACTGGTATCCAAATATGTAAAGAACTCTTAAAACTCAGTAAGAAAACAAACAGCTCAATTTTTTTAATGGACAAAAGATCTGAACAGTCATGTCACCAAAGAAGATACACAAATGGCCAATAATTATATGAAGAGGTGTTCAACATCGTATATCAAAAAGGAATTGCAAATTAAAACAACAACAAGAGGGGCGCCTGGGTGGCTCAATCGTTAAGCGTCTGCCTTCGGCTCAGGTCATGATCCCAGGGTCCTGGAATCGAGCCCCGCATTGGGCTCCCTGCTCAGCGGGAAGCCTGCTTCTCCCTCTCCCACTCCCACCGCTTGTGTTCCCTCTCTCGCTATCTCTCTCTCTGTCAATAAATAAATAAAATCTTTAAAAACAACAACAACAACAAGGTACCACTATACATCGCTATACATCTATTAGAGTGGCCAAAATCCAAAACACTGATAACACCAAATGCTACTGAGTATGTGGAGCAATAGGAACTTGGTGGTGGGAACACGAAATAATACAGTGAGTTTGGAAGACAATTTAGCAGGTTTTTTTTTGCATTTTGTTTTTGTCTGGTTTGTATTTTTTATAAAGCTTGAACATACTTTTACCATATGATCCAGCAATCATGCTCCTTGGTATTAAATGAGCTGAAAATTTAACATTCACACAAAAATCTGCACACTGTTTATAGCAACTTTATTCATGATTGCCAAAACTTGGAAGCAAACAAGATGTCTTTCAGTAAGTGAATGGATAAATGGACTGTGGTACATCCAGACCGTAGAATATTATTCAGTGATGAAAAAGTAATGAGCTATTAAGCCACAAAAAGACATGGAGGAGACTTAACTGCATATTGCAAAATGAAAGAAGCCAATCTGAAAAAGCTACATAGTGCATGATTCCAACTATGTGACATTCTTGGAAAGGCAAAACTATGGAGAAAATAATATCAGTTGTTTCTAGGGATCAGAAGGTGGGAGGAAAGAATGACTAGGTGAAGCACAGGGATTCTTAGGACAATGAAACTATGATACTGTAATGGTGTATGTATGTCATTATACATTTGTCAAAACCCATAGAATATACAACACAAAGTGTGAACCCTACTGTAAATTTGGACTTTAGATAATCATAATCTATCAATATTGGCTCATCAGTTCTGACAAATGCACTATACTAATGCAAGGTGTTAACAATGGAGGAAATGGGGCAGAGGTGAGAGGGGGTATCTGGGAACTCCGTACGTTCTGCTCATTTTTCTATAAACCTAAAACTGCCCTAAAAAGAAAGAAAGTCTATTATTTTACATATGTATACATATTTTTTTACGTAAACTACACCCAGCGTGGGGCTTGAACTCACGACCCCAAGATCAAGAGTCTCATGCTCTATGGACTGAGCCAGCCAGGCGCCCTAATCTATTATTTAAAAAAAAATATAGAAAAAATAAAGAGAGAAGAGGCTATTTAATAAAAAGCCAAGTCCATGAGGAGAGTCGTAGTGAAGGAGGTGGTGTTTACACATGTGTATATGTTAATCAAAACTCATTTAACCATACACTTAAGATCTATACATTTAACTGCATGTAAATTTTATCTCAATAAAAAATCAACTCTGTATTATTATCTGTGCTTAATTTGGCTGTAGTCAACTAAATATATGATGCAACACTGAAAAATTTAAAGGAAGCAGGACTCAGCTATAAATAAGTGTTCTTGACCTTGAAGAGATGCTGCAGTGTTCTTGAGCGTCATGAATAGGTGGAGAATGGCTCTCTCAAATGTATTTCCTTGTGTGGCTAGTCTTCTTTCAGGTTAGTGGATATGTTGAGGGGAAAATTTTAGCTCCAGCTCTCATTCCTCTGTGGCTTTTTTCTGATGCCTCATTATATCTTTTCTTTTGGATTTAATCAGAAGGGAATTGCCACTTCAGGTTTGAGCCCACACGTGGCAGAAGTCTTGGTAGAGAAGCATTGGTGTGAACTTGAACTCTTGAAGGAAGTGAGGGGTCTGCTTAGGCAGAGAAATTGGGATTCACAGCAGCAGGAGTGGCCATGATTTACTGGTGAATGCTAGTGAACAAGAAAGAGGCAGAGCTGACCTGACTCAACAAGAGAAGGGTTGTATTCAGGATCCATGAGAGATAAGTACTTAAACATAAGAATGAGAAATGGATTTGTTTGAGTGGCTGTGATGGTTAATTTTATATTGGCCAGGCTATGGCGCCCAGTTGTTTGGTCGAACATGTTTAGAGGTTGTTTGTTCAATGACACTAGCATTTAAATTAGTAGAGTTTTGAGTCAAACAGTTACTCTCTGTAATAATGTGGGCCTCGCCCAATCAGATGAGGGTCTTAAGAGAAAATGGCTGAGATTCCCCAAAGAGGAAGAAATTCTACCTCTAGGCTGCCTCTGCATCAGGACCGCAACATCGGGGCGCCTGGGTGGCTCATTTGGTTGAGCGTCTGACTCTTGATTTTGGCTCAGCTTGTAATTGCACAATGTGCGATAGAGCCCCGCATTGGACTCTGTGCTCAGCATGGAGTCTGCTTGAGATTCTCTCTCTCCCTCTGCCTTTGCCCCTCCCTCCACTCGTGTTCTGTCTCTCAAAATTAATAAATAGAATCTTAAAAAAAAAAAAACCTGCAACATCAACTCTTCTTGGGTGCCATCCTGCTGGCCTGCTCTGCGGATTTTGGACTTGGCAGCCTTCACAATTGCATGAGCCAATTCTTTAAAACCAATCTCTCTGTATATTCATATAGACGGTTGGTTCTGTTTCTCTGGAGAACCCAGACTAATACAATGTCTAATAGTCCACTGCCAGCTCTGAATTCCTCTTGCCTTCTTCTGCCCTCAACCCGAATCCACTTCTAGCTAATTCTCAATTTGTGGAGAAATAGAAAATTTACATTGAGATATTGTTTATGGGAAGTTGATAGGGCATTATATATCTTTTTAACAATGATAATGCCTTCGGGCTAAAAGGTTGGTGGATTGTACCATACGTAGGCATCTGATTATCCATACATCAGTATGTGTGTTCACTTATTTGAGTTTTGGTTGGAGTCTCTTTCTGGATGTCAGTGTCTGCCAGCTGCAGATAGGGGGTGCTGACAGCAGCAGGCTAAGTCTTTGTGGTCCTGTAATAAATAGATCTTCTCAGTCCCTGGGTAGTACATTAAGAACCCAGGTCTGCTAGTTCCAGACATAGTCCACTGCTCTCAACCAGACATCTCATGTGGTGATTCCCCCAAAACCCGAATACTTACAAGCCTGCTTGCTGCTTTCAGGCAGACTTCCCTACTGTCCCTTACACGGGCCTGGTTTATACAACTGGGCTTCTCCCCTCGTTCCTTATTTGCACTCTAGTAATCTGGTAGTTCTGGAACCATGCCACAAAACAAGACCAATTTGGCTGGGCTCTGATCCCCTGTCTAGTTTATGTTGGCTCCTATACCCCTGGGTATCTGACACTGCTCACCCCACTCTAAGTCTCGTTCAACCTGGATAAACTTCTCTCGAACTTTGATTTCTGGTTCTGCTTGACTGTGTGTGTTACCACCCCTCAGTGACCATCAATGCTGTGTCCTTGCTGGATAAGACCTCCTGGGTGGATCCAACTTGAACTGGACCCAAGTTTTTCTTGCTTCAGTGGACACTGTGACAAGCATTTAGGGACCCACTATTGTTCCTGGGTTGGTGTATTGTGAATCTAGTCCCATTGGCTCCAGTTTATTCCCTGGTTCCTGCCTGTTAGCCTTTGGGGGCCCAACACGCTTTACGTTTTGGCCTGTAAGGGTTATAATAGAGTAGTCCAATCATACCACGTGGAAGACAGGCAAATAAGGGTATTTTAAGTAGGACAGTGATATGATGAAAGTAGTATTTTAGGATAATTAATCTCTTAGTGTTATGCAGGACAGATTGGAAGCAAGGGAGACTGGCTAGCATGTTAATCTATTAATTCGGAGATGTGATGTTTAAGATTAGGCCTAGAGTGGTAGTGAATATAAGAAGAAGTAAAGAATCTTAACACTTAATGCCAATAAAATGCTATTTGCATAAAGATGTTCACTGCAGAATAATTTATAACAGCAAAAACTTGCAATGACCAAATATCCATTGCAGGGGAATGATGTAAGTAAATTTTGGTTGTAGCCCACTTCATGAAATGCTATATAGCTAACTAAATAAACTGTTAAGAAGGCTATTAATCAAAATGTGAAAGTGCCTATGATGTAATAGAAAAAAAAAAGCAGGATACTAGAAATGCAAACTGGTGCAGCCACTGTGAGAAACAGTGTGGAGTTTCCTCAAAAAATTAAAAATAGAATTACCATATGATCCAGTAATTCCACTAGTAAGTATTTACCCAAAGAATACCAAAACACTAATTTGAAAAGATACTTGTACCCCTGTGTTTATTGCAGTATTATTTCCAATGGCCAAATTACAGAAGCTGCCCAAGTGTCCATTGATAGATGAACCGATAAAGAGCATGTGGTATATACGTGCAATGGAATATTACTTGGCCATAAAAAAGGATGACATCTTGCCATTTGCAACAACATGGATGGATCTAGAGGATATAATGCTAAGTGAAATAAGTCAGAGAAAGACAAATGCCGTATAATTTTACTCATATGTGGAATTTAAGAAACAAAACAAACAAACAAACAAAAGAGACAAACCAAAAAACAGACTCTTAAATGTAGTAGAGCAAACTGATGGTTACCAGAGGGGAGGTGGGGGGGGGGAATGAAGGAAATAGGTGAAGGGAATTAAAGAGTACCCTTACCTTAATGAGCACTGAGTAATGTACAGAATTGTTGAATCACTATATTGTATACCTGAAACGAATAGAACACTGTATGTTAATTATACTGGAATTAAAATTTTAAAATGGGTACAAAATATGCACACAATTATTACAAGGTCTGTAAATATGCGTATAAAATATGTACATAAGTTGTATGACATGGTAACAATGATGGTGGTAGAGTTGGAATTATGTATGCTTTCATTTCTCTATTTTCCAAATTTCTATAACATGGTTATATTAGTTTTAAAGATTCTATAATTCCAGCTTCCTATTGAGACTAATTCTTTCTCTCATTTAAATGATTATTTTGACAAATCTATTGGTGTTCTCATGTCTCCCAGGTCCTGGAATGAGCCTTGAGTGAGTAGAAGCCTAGCCATTTTGATAAAGTTGTCATTTCATTATCAAAAGCGGTTTTGGCCATTGATGAAAAATAAAAACAAAGAAGCAACAACAACAAAAATATCTTTTTCCAGACACTCCAAGGCAGACCCACTTACTGAAAATCTCTGCATTGGATTTATATTGATTTCTAGCATAGCTGGGCTCTGGCGCTCTTCTGGACGACCAGGTGGCCACAATTTGTACTCACTTTCTCTTCCTCTTTGGCCGTGATGGGAATTAGTGTTGAAATCAGTAAGCTCTAACCATTGTCTCACTGACATGGGGTTCAGCTGTGCTTTTTTGTCCTCCAATACTGTTCTTCATTTTTACCTTGAGGCAGTGGTTGGTAAGATCATAGACTTTGAACTAAGGCAAATATGGGTTCAGATTCTAGGTCTTCTGCTCATAGCTGTATGACTGTGGACAAGTTACGTAATCATGGCATGTCTTTGTTTGCTCAGGGGTGATATTACTTACCTTTGGGGATTGGTAGGTAGTTGAAGCAAGGGAAAGGAAGAGCTCTCCATAGAGCCATCACTCAGTTTTACCAAGTTGCTGCTGAGGGAGAAGGGCTCTGGCCCCTGAGTGGATCCTGTAACTTCCACTCCCCCCTTTCAGGGGAGGTCGGGGCAGGGCTGTGCTCAAAGACCTTATGTTTTTGACTCAATGGATTCTGAAATATCATCTGCATTAATGACTCTCCTGGGACATTTGGAAGTCACTATAATCTAGTGCCCAGATACTCTTAGGCAGCTACAGAATTTACTGAGGATAATAATTTCCAGAGGAGGCTGGGAAGGTGGCACTCTTTGTACACCTTAATAGTGGCAAAGATGAACAGCTAAGTGAGTAATCCAGAAATAACCTCTGAATTTATATATAATAGCTCTCTGAACCCCCCTCCTCTGAATGCTCCCTTTTGTGGTATTTATTGCTTTACCACCACCTCTTCCTGCTATGATCCTGAACCTCTATGAGGTTTCTACCTCAAATGTTAGCACCTGTTCTCTATTACACACCCCAAAGACTCACCCCAGCAATCTTATATGAAGCCCCAAACAAGTGATTGGTGAGGTTGATGTAGCCACAGCCTCTAAGAATAGTTCCAACTCTGGCCCAGTGGGCGGGGCCCAGACTGAAAGATGCTTAAAGGATACTCATACACAACCCAGAGGGCAACTCCATTTCTTAGTCAAGAATACCTAGATGGGTAACTCCAGGTCTATCCTGTCTGATAGGAGGGACATTTTGGAAGAGATTAACCTGTCTGTGTCCTTAAACTGGCCAGCTACTCCTAGCACATGAGTCCAATTCTCAATGTAGATGAATTCCTGCTCTGATACATTGTGCACAGCTTAGAATGTCAAATATTTATTTCAGGATTGCATTCTGCTTTGGGAAGATATTTCTAATGCCTTTGGCTCTTGATCCTTTGCCCCACCTCCTGTTTATGGGCATATACTTGTCCCTCTGATCTCATGCTTAGCGTTGTCCTTGGGCATGAACTTTTAATTTCTCTTTACAATGACTCTGATTTACCCTTAGGATTACCCCTGCTTCTACCTCTTTGAATCAACACTTATGCCTGGTTTAATCCTTCCCTCATAACACCTGACATTACCTTCTCATGGCAGGTATTTTCACCCTAGCCCTGTTAATAGGAACCACATATAAGAAACTAACATATCAGTCTACCATCTACTGTAAGGACTATAACTCTCTGGCAATTTTCACCTCTTTTACCCCACAAAACCCGTCTAGTAACACTCAGGGGAAAGGTTTATGGAGAACAGAGTCAGAAACCATCCCGGTATGAACACTTTAAGACTGACAGGGTACTGGGGTGCCTGGGTGGCTCAGTCGTTAAGCGTCTGCCTTCAGCTCAGGTCATGATCCCAGGGTCCTGGGATCAAGCCCCGCATTGGGCTCCCTGCTCGGCAGAGAGCCTGCTTCTCCCTCTCCCACCCCCCTGCTTGTGTTCCCTCTCTTGCTGTCTCTCTCTCTGTCAGATAAATAAAATCTTAAAAAAAAAAAAAGACTGACAGGGTACAGCAAAAAGAGGTGTGGTGTGCAATTGGGAAGCTGTAAATAATACATTCATCTAACTGTCTTGCTCATGGACTCTGATATCTGCACTTTGTTACCTATGTTTCTTCTCTATCTGTCTGTTCCTGACTCTAACCTGTTTCCTCTTGGCTGAATCCATTAACTTGTTGGCTGTTCTTCTTGATTTACCTCTTCCACGTTTCATTTTGACAATAGCCCTTATTCTCTGTCCCTTACCTGTCCTCCATCCTGCCTCTCCAGTGTGGAATGATCAGGTCCTCCTCTACCAACTGCTACTCTTTTCCTTGTTTCAGGGTCTAGTTCTAATTGAAAACCTCACCAGAATTGACTAGAGCACCCCACTCCTGAGCACCCCAGCTCCATCCCATCAACAACAGATACCTTTGAATAGGACTAATACCCCCTATGGGGAATTTAGAAGAAAAGTGGTTAAGTTATAGGAGGAGGGGTTGGGTGAAGCCAGGAAGAGCCATGGAGGGAGAGGAAGAATTGTAAGGTTATTCAGGTAATATTTGGGGGATAAAACATTTGAAATAATGAAGACAATGGTAAATGGAATTCTCTGAGAACAAAAGTAAAGTATGTGTAGGTGAGAGCTAAACATAGGAAAAGAAAATGGGTGTAATATTCAGAGGGGAGGTGTGGCAGGAGTGAGCACTGGGAAGGTGAGATACAGGGCCATTCCAAGATGAAATGATAAGGGTGGGCAACTAAAACATTAAGCAGATGGCTCCCATTAAAGGGCACGGTCATAGTTCTTATCTTGAAGAAAGGGATATTCTAAAGTTTATTTATTTATTTATTTTAGTAATCTCTACACCCAATGTGGGGCTCGAACTCACAACCCTGAGATCAAAAGTCACATGCTCTTCTGACTGAACTAGGCAGATGCCCCAAGAAAGGGATATTCTAAAAGATGGCTTAAATAAGCACAAAAATAACCATACAACAGGGCAGACTGTTAACCACAACCAGAAAAGTACAAATAAAAGGTAAGGGGGTATAGAGGAAAGGATGCCGTGGCAGTCAACACTTAGTGCTGTGCCTGTATGGAATATATACTCAACAACACCATTTCAGGAGAAAAGCTGACATTGGAAAGTGTACACATGTGCTTTTGAAATTGCGTAGCTGATGTTTAATTCTCTACTAGTGTTTCTCAACAATGGATGCACATAAGAATCCCCTGGGAAACTTTTAGAATCACTGATATCCAGACTCCACATTCAGAGATTCTGGGTTAATGGGTCTGGAGTAAGGCCTGGGCATTAGTATTTTTCTAAAGCTCCCAGATGATTCTAATGGTCAGCCAGGGTGAGAAACCTCTGGTCTATGTGTATATTTTTTTTCTTTTGAAAGATTAAGGGGCTTAGAATCAAAGGATAGAAACACAAATTTGGGAAATAGGAGGCACAGATTCTAGATTTAGCACTAATGCCCATTAATACATCTTGGGTAATTTCCTGTCAGGGGCGCCTGGGTGGCTCAGTTAGTTGAGTGTCTGACTCTTGATTTTGGCTCAGGTCATGATCTCAGGGTCATGAGATTAAGAGTCCAGCATTGGGCTCAGGTGCTGCTCAGTATGGAGTCTGCTTGTCCCTCTCCCTCCCCCTCTGCCCCCAGCTCGGGCTTGCTCATACACACTCTCTATCTCTCTAAAATAAATAAATAAATCTTTTAAAAAATTTTCTTTCATCAATACAATTAAAAAGTGGTATATAAACTCAGGGTAATATATTGTTTCTGTCCCTTGTCTCTCTCAGGAGTTTGGTGAATTAAACTTGGGGATTTTTCAGTAGGCAGTTACTATGTAAATACATTTAAATACTATAATCAATCAAAGGAAAATCGTGTATTTTTTTTTTTTTTTTTTTACTTTTTAAAAATTGAGGTTGGGGCACCTGGGTGGCTCAGTTGGTTACGCATCTGCCTTTGGTTCAGGTCATGATCCCAGGCTCCTGGGATCGAGTCCCACATCGGGATCTCTGCTCAGTGGGGAGTCTGCTTCTCCCTCTGCCCCTAACCCCTGCTCATGCTCTCTCTCTCTCACTTCACCTCTCTCTCTCTCAAATAAATAAATCTTTTAAAAAATGAGGTATAATTGACATATGACAGTTCCAGGTGTATCATGTTATTTTTGGTAACAAAAATCTATTATGGTTGAGTCCATTTATCATATTAATTTATGTATTTTGACATCCGTCATCTCATTTGTTTCTCTCAAAATCTTTGCCGGTTAAGTATTATCTTTATTTTGCAAATGACTGACCTACAGTCACATCTCCTTATGTGGCAAAGCCACTCTCTATTTTTCTTTCTTCAGTCTTAGGTATCTTTCTAAATCTTTGTTGACATGGTATATTTTACAATGAGTCAGTAGCATTGGTTTTAATGTAAAGAGTAAAAACTATAGCCCTATTCAACCAATTGCCTAACTGATAGGATGATGGAATGGAAATAAAATATATTGTGGATAATTAAGTCAGGAGAAATTGGCATTTGCCATTGGCTGTTGCTAAGCAGATTAAAAAGACAAAAAACAGTAACAAACTACAATAAACTATTCAGGTTTTAGCATCATAACTGCTAAATAAATGTTGAAAGAATGAATAAATGAATGGGTGAGTTTTAAAATACTTGTGGAAATGACCATAACGATACATAAAATCATTGAATACTTACATATGCCATGCACTATGTTTAGCCCTTTACATGAATTATCTCTCCCTCTCTCTCTCTCTTTTTTAAGATTTTAAGTAATATCTACACCCAGTGTGGGGCTTGAACCCACAAGTCCAAGATCCAGGGTTGCATGCTCCACTGACTGAGCCAGCCAGGTGCCCCTGTGTTATCTCTTTTTAATCAACACTAATTCTTTTAGGTTGTTATTATTATTATTCCTCATTTGGCAGATGAAGAAACTGAAGTCCAGAAACAGATTAATTATAGTGCTCATGCTCTGTCCCTTAGCTAGGGTCCCCAACGTCCTTAGCTACCGAATTTCCTAACGCAATTGCCTGACCCTACTGTTCCTTGAGCAAGCCAGGCCCAAGCGCATCTATTTGTCTATTCTGTTTGTGGTGCCACCTGCTGGAGATGGGACCTGCTCTTGTTACCTTTCCCAACCACTATCTCTTCCAGCCATTTCTAGTAGACTTCCTGTTCCTGTCCGCACTGCTTGCCGGGGAACCTCTTCAGCCTTAAGTGGGGACAGGAATACGTGGCCACAGGGCTGATAATTTCATACATAACATGGAGACTCTGGCCCAGGGCATGGATTCCAGTCCTCTGGATTCTGCCTTTTGGCTCTCATCTCTTCGGTCTTACCCTTGTCAGCCACAACAAAAACCTGTGCCTCCTCTGTCCAGCCATTCTGCAGTTTATTGATTCTGTGGAAGCCATCAATTATAAGGTGCACCATTAAGAGAAATTTACTATTAAGAAAAATAAACACACCCAAATATTATTTTATTTTTATTTATTTATTTTTTTAGAGAGGGGGTGAGGGGGGTTGTGCAGAGGGAGAGGGAGAGCGAGAATCTTAAGCAGCTTGCACATCCAGGGCACAGCTGGATGCAGGGCTTGATCTCACAACCCTGAGATCATGATCAAAAGTCGGACACTTAAGTGACCAAGCCACCCAGGCACCCCATAAACACACCCAATTATAATGACATGATGTCACCAATTGAGAGATGCATCCCTGTTTCAGAGAAGTTAAAATGTGTAAAAAAAAAAAAAAGCATCTTAAAATTGATGAAATAGAGTATATGAATGTGTTCTGAATGATTTTTCTGACACTTAGAGGCTGTTCATAACCAGCTTTTCTCATGACCACTGCTATTGCCAACTTGCAATGTTTGTCCCTTGTTTTAGATGCTGTGAACTGTAGCAGCTTTTGTCACAAAGAGGGCTTTCCTCGAAAAATTGGTGAAGTGTGTATATTTTGGGGTGTGGTGGTTCATACAGGAGAAGAGAATGGTAGAGCGTGCTAAGGAATGGATGCAATCAGAATGTGGGATATACCAGATGATAGGGAGTTCAGGGAGGTTCTAGAAGTATCTCTTTTACCACTTCATGATGTGTAATATTTCCATCCCCCCAAAAAAGTTCCTTCCTGCCCCTTTGTAGTCAGTTGCCAGTCCAAACCCCAGCTCCTGGCAGTCACTAATCTGCTATAACTATAGTTTTAACTTTTTAAGAATTCCTGTGCATGGAGGGGCACCTGGGTGGCTCAGTTGGTTAAGCATCTGACTCTTGATCTCAGCTCAGGTCTTGATATCAGGATGACTTGATCTCAGGGTTGTGACTTCAAGCCCCACATTGGTGTCCATGCTGGGCGTGGAGGCTACTTAAAAAAAAAAGATTTCATGTGCATGGAATCATGCGGTGTATGGTATTTTGTGTCCAAGATATTTCACTTAGCATAATGTTTTGAAACTTTTTCATGTCGTTGCATGTCTCAGCTGTTAATTCCCTTTTATTGCAGAATAGGACTCCTTTGAATGGATTGTACCGCAATTTATTTATCCATTTATCAGTTGGTATACATTTGGGTTGTGCCCCAACCCAACAGGGGCACAATTCAGTCTTTCACCATTTAATATGATATTAGCTATAGGTTTTTTGTAAATGCTCTTTTTCCGAGTTTGCTGTCTTCTGCTGTGGGTGTTGGATTTTGTAAAATGCTTTTTTCCTCTGTCACTTAATATAGTCACATGCTTTTTCTTCTTTAGCCTATTGATATGGTGGATGACATTGATTGATTTCTGGATGTTGAACCACACCCTTGCATACCACTTCATTAAGGTATGTAATTCTTTTTATACATGGTTGGATTGAATTTGCTAACATTTTGTTAAGGAATTTTGCATCTTAAGTTTATGAGACATGTTGGTTTGTTGTTTTCTTTTTCTGTACTGTCTTTGGTTTTGGTATCAGGGGAATGCTGGCCTCATAAAATGAGTTGGGAAGTGTCACCTCCTTTTCCATTCTCTGAAAGAAACTGTCCAAAATTTGTGTTAATGCTTCTTTAAATATTTGGTAGCTTCTCTTGTGAATCTATCAGGGCCTGCAGATTTCTGTTTATATCCCACAGATTTTTATACCCTGTGCTCTGTTTTTCATTCAGTTCAAAATACTATCTAATTTCCCTTGTGATTTCATCTTTGATTCTATGGGTTATTTATAAGGGTGTTTAATTTCCAGTATTTGGGGATTTTTCTAGATGTCTTTCTGTTATTGATTACTAGTTTAGTTTGTTATCAGAAAACATACAGTACATGGTTTTAATATTTTTAAATTTATTGAGACTTGTTTAATGTCCCAGAATATGATCTGTTTTAGTGCGTATTCCAAATGGACTTTAAAAGAACATGTATGTAGGGGCACCTGGCTGGCTCACTTGGTAGAGCATGTGACTCTTGATCTTGGGGTTATGAGTTCAACCTCCATGTTGTGTGGAGAGCTCACTTTAAAAAAATAAATAGGGGTACCTGGGTGGTTCAGTCGTTAAGTATCTGCCTTTGGCTCAAGTCATGATCCCAGGGTCCTGGGATCGAGCCCCACATTGGGCTCCCTTCTCTTCGGGAAGCCTGCTTCTCCCTCTCCCACTCTCCCTGCTTGTGTTCACTCCCTCGCTGTGTCTCTCTCTGTCAAATAAATAAATAAAATCTTTAAAAAAAATAAAAATAATAAAAATAAAAAATAAATAAAAGAGCACATATGCATTCTGAAGTTCAGGGTAGATTGTTCTATAAATTTTAATTAGCTCATGTTAGTTTTGATAGTGTTCAAGCCTACTGTATTCTTAATGATTTTCTGTCCATTTATTCTATCAATTCCTGATAGTAATGTATGGAAATCTCTACCTATAATTTTGGACTTGTTTACTTCTTTCAATTCTAACAGTTTTTGCTTCATGTATTTTGATGCTATGTTATTAAATACATACACATTTAGGATTGCCTATCCTCTTGTTACTTCAACATCTTTATCATTATAAAATCTCTCTTGCTCCTTAATAATATTCCTTATTCCAAAGTTTACTTTTTCTGATATTAGCCACTCCCAATTCTTTTTTATTAATGGCAGCATGCATATATCCTTTCCCATCCTTTTATCTTTAACTTATTTGTGTTTTTATATTTAAATTAGGATTCTTGTGGATATCATATAGTTGGGTCTTTTTTTTTTTTTTAATCCACCTGATAATATCTGCTTTTCAATTATACTGTTTAGGCAATTTATATTTAATGCAATTATTGATTTAAATAGTTTGTTACCTTTCTTTTATTTTTTTAAATTTTATTTATTTATTTTTTAAAGATTTTATTTATTTATTTGACAGAGAGAGACACAGCAAAAGAGGGAACACAAGCAGGGGGAGTGGGAGATGGAGAAGCAGGCTTCCTGCTGAGCAGGGCACCCAATGAGGGGCTCGATCCCAGGACCCTGGGATCATGACCTGAGCCGAAGGCAGATGCTTAACAACTGAGCCACCCAGGCGCCCCAGTTTGTTACCTTTCTTTTAAAGAGATTAAACAATTAGGAAAAATCTTTTATATTTTATCCACATATTTAGCATTTCCATACTATTTTTAGTCCTTTTGCAACATTTTTCTTCCATATGAAGAACCTCAACATTTCTTTTTTTATTTTTTATTTATTTATATATATATATTTTTAAAGTTTTTATTTATTTATTTATAAGAGACAGAGAGAGGGAGAGGCAGAGGGAGAAGCAGGCTCCCTGCTGAGCAGGGAGCCCGATGCGGGACTCGATCTCATGACCCTGGGTTCATGACCTGAGCCAAAGGCAGACGCTTAACCATCTGAGCCACCCAGGCGCCCAACATTTCTTTTTTTTAAAGATTTATTTGTTGTAGAGAGGGGGAAAGGGGTGGACAGGGAGGGAGAGGGACAGACTTGGTCCTGAGCACTGAGCCCCATGTGGGGCTCTATCTCAGGACCCTGAGATCATGACCTGAGCTGAAACCAAGAGTCGGATGCTTAACCAAATGCGCCACTCAGGTGCCCCAAGAACTTCAACATTTCTTGTAGCACAGACTTGCTGATGAATCCTTTCAACATTTTTTGTCTAAAAAATTTTTTTTAGTTCATTTCCATTTTTAATGGATATTTTTGCTGAGTGTAGAATTCTAGGTTGGCAGTTTTTTCTTTCAGTACTTTAAAAATGTCACTCCTTTGTCTTCTAGCTTGTGTCATTTCTTTTTTTTTTTTTAAGATTTTATTTATTTGAGAGAGAGAGAGAGAGCACAAGCAGGGGGGAGGGGCAGAGGGAGAGGGAGAAGCAGACTACCCACTGAACAGGGAGCCTGATGTGGGGCTCAATCCCAGGACCCCGGGATCATGACCTGAGCTGAAGGCAGATGCTTAACAGACTGAGCCACCTAGGCACCCCTAGTTTGTGTCATTTCTAATAGGAACTCTAGTCATTCTTTCCTTTGTTCCTCTTTACAAAATGACTTTTGGGCGGGCAGCTTTAAACATATTCCTTTATCACTGTGTCTCACAAATTTGATTATGATGTGCTTTGGTGTAGTTTTCTGTTGGGTTCATGAGCTTTTCTGATCTGTCTGTTTTCTAGTTTTCATCAAATTTGGAAAAATTTTGGCCATTGCTTCTTGAAATATCAACCCCCCCATGTGTCCCGCCCCCCCGCCCCGTGCAACCTCTGACTTCCTGGGGCTCCAATTACAGACACCTTAGATTGCTTGATATTGTTCCACTGGTCACTCATGCTATATATATATTTTTTTCATTTCATTTCAGATATTGTGTTTTTCATCTCTCGAAGTTCTATTTGGTCTTGTTTTCTTCCCTTTCCCTCTTTGTTATGTTTACGTTTTCCTTTGCATTCCTGAGTATCTGGAGCATATTTATAATAGCTGGTTTAGAAGCTTTCCTAGTTCATCATCTCTGTCATTTCTAGGTTTATTTATATTGATTGACTTTTCTCCTGGTTATGGATTATATTTTCTGCATGTCTGGTAATTTTGTTTGGATCTCGGGACACTGGATTTTTATGTTTTGGGGTGTGGGATTTTGTTGTATTCCTTCAAAAATATTGGCCTTTTATCTGACAGGCAGTTATGTTAGCTGGAATCAGTTTGATCCTTTTGAGGCTTGCTTTTCTGCTTTGCTAGGGTGAATCAAAGCAGTCTTCAGACTAGGATAATTTAGCACCACTACTTGGGTGATTCCCTTCTGAAGACTTCATCTTATGTCTGGAAAATGCCCATCCCTATACGAGCTCTGGGCATTGTATGTCCCACTGCTTTATGTTGGTTCTTTACTCAGTCTTGGGAATTTCATCCAAATATATGCAGATCAGAGGGCGCCTGGGTGGCTCAGTTGGTTAAGTGTCTGCTTTCAGCTCAGGTCATGATCCTAGGGTCCTGGGATCGAGTCCTGCATCTGGCTCCCTGCTCAGTGGGAAGCCTGCTTCTTCCTCTCCCTCTACCTGCTACTCCACCTGCTTGTGCTCTCTCTCTGTCTGTCAAATAAATAAATAAAAATTCTTTAAAAAACAAAAAACAATAAAGAAATATATGCAGATCAGGATTCAGCCAATTTTTTTGAAGGGTCTCCTCTGCAGATTTCTTGAGAGCTCCCCCTGGACACCTTTTTCCTCTCTAGTACTCTGCCCCCAAAAGTAGCTTCCTCAATCTGCCAGCACTTTTCCCTCAACTCAGTGAGACAACTGGGTGATATTTAGATTTCCTATATCTGCGTTGTATCCTGGAAACTGCCTCCATGTAGTAATCCTGGGCTAAGGCTCACCTCATTTGTTTTCCTTCTCTTAGGAATCCTAGCCCTTTGTTGCGTGTTGTCCAATGTCTGAAAAATAGTTAAGTTTCATATATCTTGCCTGTTTTTCTAGTTGTTTATGGTGGGACAGCAGTTTCTATAGCAGTTAGTCCTTCAGGCCAAAAGCAACTGTCCACTATACTTTTCTACCACTTTTGTGACTATTATTGGAAATGTATGCTTCTCTATGATCTTCAAGGTCATTATCTCCTGTTACAAAAACCCTGCTCCATATTATAAGTGAAACATGGAACTTATATATTACCTTTCGAAAGTTGATATTTGCGCCGAATGTACAAAAGCAATAGCAAGTTTGCTGATGCATTGGCAGGAACCAAAGCAGTATCACTGAATTGCACAGGGAGTCCTATTCATCATCTGCCTGCAATCACACACACAAAAGCCAGTTTCACTCAAGAAATGTTCTTAAACAAAGTAAAAATTAATTTTACCAACTCCTGACGCATGAGTAGGCATGTTTTTAATACTCTGTGTGATGGAACAGGAAGTACACATAAGCAGTTCTGCTGCATACTGAAGTATGATGGTTGGCTTCAGGAACAGTGCTGTGTAATTGTTTGAATTGCAAGCTGAACTAGCCCTTTTCTTCGTGGGGCACTACTTTTACTTAAAAGAACAACCAGTGGACAAACACGGTTGTTCAGATTTGGGTATTTGGCGGATGTTTTCTTGCAAATAAACAAAGTGAGCCTGTCTCTTAGAGAAAACAACTGACAATATTTGTTGCTGTTGATAAAATATGAGCTTTCGGTGAAAATTAGCATTTTACAATTAGTAAATTGTGTCTGCCACCATGAGCTTAATAGCTTCCCAATAATTAAAAGACTTTTCTGATGAGATTCAGGGGGTGATATTAACGGATGTGATTTTATTTTATTTTTTTTAAAGATTTTATTTCTTTATTTGACAGAGACACAGCAAGAGAGGGAACACAAGCTGGGGCTGTGAGCCAGAAAGTTTGAATTATCTGTTATTTATTTATTTTATTTTTTAATTTTTTATATTATTTATTTATTTATTTATTTGACAGAGAGAGAGCAAGAGGAGGGACACAGGCAGGGGGAGTGGGAGAGGGAGAAGCAGGCTCCCTGCCAAGCAGGGAACCTGATGCAGGACTTGAACCCAGGACCCTGGGATCATGACCTGAGCCGAAGGCAGACGCTTAACTGACTGAGCCACCCAGGCGCCCGTGAATAATCTGTTCTTTAAAGATTGCATGCAGTGAAAACTTCAGGATCTGGTTCTTTTTGAATGGGGGATCTATAATCACCTTTTCTTTCTGCTGTAATTGCTTATTTCAGTTTTATACTTTCAGTTGAACAATTCTCGTAAGTTTTTGTTAGGAAATCATATCTTTTAGGTTTTTTAATCTATTGCCATTGTGTTGCAGGTAGTATTACTCACATTTCCTTTAATGCTTTTTGTACTCTAGGTTATTTCTCCTTTCTTATTCCTAATCTTGAATTTTTTTCTCCTGAACCCACTCTTTATTTCATTCAGTGCCCACATCCCACTAATAAAACAGTACAAAAGCTTTGGGATGAAGGGAATACAAGGCGAGACCACAGCAGACAAGCACTGTCCAGGAAGACAGAAAGGGGACTGATGGGTGTGTGGGCTGTCCCTCTCGTTTGATCGCTGCGAAAGTTCCAGACAAAGAGACGTCAGTGGGGATTGCCAGCTGGTCTCTCAGCCTAGGCTTCACAGGGCCGTTGTTTGTAGATCCACCAGGATCCAAGCGTTTCTTCTCAAATTTTAACATCCTTAACTTCAGTTTTGCATGTGTTACCAGATTTGGATCAGCCTTTGGGGTAACTGGCTAACCCTATTCACAGAAATGGCTGATGTGAAAGCTAGAATGCCAATTTAATAGTTTCCTAACAAATGAACCTGAACACCTGTGTCTGCTGATCAATGCATTGCTTTCTTTTGCATGCAAGTGTTTATGGTCTCCTAGATACTGCTCCTGGAGATGCATCTGTAAGGGAATGAGGAAGGCAGGGTTTGGCAGAGAGCCTTGCAACTCAGACCACCTGTGACCCCATGGAGAGCTCTGCAGTGAGAATGACCCTTTGAGATGCTCAAAGTTGAGGCAATGAGCTGGACTTTGGAATCCCCACATCACTCGGTCATTGGTCATGGACACCGCCTGGGAGAGCCTGTAACCATGGAGGACACAGGTCCATGCAGCCTGGGGCTTCGCCCAGTGAGGGATGTGCGCCTCCTACTCCCAGCTGATGGGGGATGGGTGCCTGGGTCCTAAAGAGAGGTCCTAGGCAGAACAACACCACAGCATTCACTATAAACACATTGGTTGTAAGATACATCCTGAATTCAGAAACATTAACTGTGAAGAAAGTGCACCTTAAAATAAGGGTGGAAATATGTTGTAAAGATTCAGTAGTGTTTTTTGGTATAGAGATGCAAGCTGGACTCCACGATGAATCCAAGTAGAGAATTGGAAATCCAGAGGGTCTCAGGGATTATTCTCCGTTGTCTGTCATTTATGATTTTTTTTTTGAAAATCTATCTTTCTCTTCCTTCTTGATATTCCAACTTTCTTCGCTGAAGAGTTTAGCAAAGCCCACATAGGAAGTGGATGATGGCCAGCACTGTGCTGGTGAATATATAAACTGGCTCTCTGGTGGAAAAGAAGTGTGCATATATATTCATGTAATTACCTACTGATATCCTTACCGATATAAAGCATATGGAGGACACAACATTAGGTAATAATTAATAATAATAATTATTAGGTAATAGTGAATACAATATTTTTTTGCTGTGAGTTCCATATAGCCAGCTGATTCTCACAGAATGCTTTAATTGATTTTTGCAGAACTCTTGTATCCCCAGCTAACCTGTGGTTATAAAGGATGAATGAGTCTAGCTCTGACATGAATGCTAGTTAATATTTTTGCCTAAATTAATGAATAAGGCAAAAGTGAAACAACAAAGATACACATTAGAACTTCATTTGTTTGTCATGTGAGATGACTTCTTTATTGAATCAGATAATAGTTCTTGAATCCTGGAAGAATATCTCCCTCAGTCTTTTTCCTCTTTACTTACTAGGCAACAGCTGCAGACACAACACTTTTAAATTTCATTTGTTATCAGTTGTTTTTGACAGGCGAGAGATTTTGCTCCTCAGGGGACGTTTGGCAATGTCCAGAGACATTTTTGCCTGTCATAACTATAGAAGGAGGGTGTTACTGGCATCTAATAGATAAATAGATGCCAAACATCTCTCTCCCTAAAAAGAATCATCTGCTCCAAAGTTGAGAAACCCTGATTTGTATTAGTAACATTTTTTTCATAACTCTTTAAAGTTTAGACAATCAACAAAATAATAAATCAAGTCCAGATTTGTGGCGGTTGCCAATTTCGGTGGTGTAAATATTCCCACTGTGGCTGATTGAATCTACCAATATGACATTTCACAAGTGTGGAGTTGTTGAAAAATGTGCAGTAGCACGTCATGTGGAATTTCCACTGCAAAGAGGCAATAGTTAAAACTAACTGCAAGAGTATAAATTATAGTAAAATGTAATAACATGATTGTATGTAATAGGTTCTGTGTATTTATTACCTGTATTTATAAAGCACTTATGTAAATAAACATTTAACTTTTAATAATGGCGTGCTTAACAGCTGACTCATAAAATTCTTAAAGATTTAGCAGTTTGCTCTTGCAGGTCAGTAAAGACTGGTCTGGCTCCAGCTTGCTACTGAAATGGCTATCCACCACTCGAATTCACATTTATATTTCCTGCATCTTAGAAAGATTGACCCGGGGCGCCTAGGTGGCTCAGTCGTTGGGTGTTTGCCTTTGGCTTGGGTAATGATCCCGGGGTCCTGGGATCGAGCCCCACATCGGGCTCCTTGCTCAGCAGGAAGCCTGCTTCTCCCTCTCCTGCTCCCCCTGCTTGTGTTCCCGCTTTCGCTGTGTCTCTCTCTGTCAAATAAATAAATAAAATCTTAAAAAAAGAAAAAAAAAAAGAAGATCGACCCAATTCCAATGCCAGTTTTCCAGGGAATGGACTCTGGTTGGCCCAGATTGGGTCAGGTACCTGCCCATGGTATAGCCACACAAAGCAGGTATGTGAATGTGGCTGAATCCAAAGGCAGCCTGTCCCCTCCCATTAGGAAATTTCTGGAAGCATCACTGGGCGTGGGAGGGCACCCTCAGAGGAGTCCATAACTGTTACAAATACACAGGCACTTGCTTCCTCCTCCACTCCTGTTTATCAAGACTCCATGCAGACTGAGTTTCTGACTCATCCACTTTTTACTCCCCGGAGAGATTTCAAAATAATGTATTAGATCAGTGGTTCTCAAAGTGTGGTCCCTGGATCAACAGCAGCTGCTTCACTTGGGAGCTTATTCAAAAGGCAAATTATTGGGCACGACTCCAGACCTCCTGACTGAGCTGTTCTGGGGATGGGGACCAGTAGTCTGGGTTTCAAAAGGTCCTCCAGGTTATTCTAAGGCAAACTGAAGAATGAGGGCCACTGTACTAGATTATCTAGCTTTAAAAAAGTTACATTCTGTTCTTTAGGACAGCAACAAAACAAACCCAGGTCATCCTGATTAAATTTGGTATTTCTTCCAGTCTTTAGAAATGACAATCTCCCTTTGGATGAGTTACTCTAGCAGAGCAATAATCTCATCAATCTTATATTGATTTTTACTCTTTCTTCTTTTAGAAAATGACTGGTCTTTTATTTCTGTGAATACTTTATTATAACCTCATCTATGCTGTTAAATCATATTTATCTTACATAAGTTAACTTTTCAGGATCTATTTCTTGATTCCCAAGCTAGCTGGTAATATCCTCAAGAGTAGGGGTGACATTTTGTATTTGGTTTAGGCCACAGAACCTAAAGTAGTATAGAGCTCGCAGAAGACACCTAAATATTGGTTGAATAATTATGAAGATTTACACAAATATTTAGTGTCCAATCCCTTGCTTTCTTTTATCGGCATTATTTAAAGTTTATCACACATAATTTCTAAAGTGGTTACCCTGGAAAAATTTATGAAGAATTTCAATAATTAAAATAGAAAATGACTGCTCTCTAGATATTTTCTCCAAATTATGGAACTTGTATCAAGTTATGGTGTGAAGAAGAAAAGAATCACCAGTGGTTACTATTGACAGATAACAAGCCAATATTTTGATATGTTTCCTTCCAATAATTTTTTTCTAAGTTTATATGCTTTTCTAATCGAAAAGTGACCATATACTAGATTTCTAGTTATATTAGTTTACTTTTTCATTAAGCACTATATCATGAACATTCTCACATAATTGAATATTTTCTGAAACATGGTTTTTAATGTTCTAGATTATTCTGTTCTATGTATGAACTGTAAGTTATTTAACCATTCTCCCATTTAGGATATTTGGGTTGCTAACAATATTTCACTTTTTAAATAACTACTGTGATGGAATGGGATGCAGTTTTTTTTTTAAGGTTTTATTTATTTGTTTGTTTATTTATTTAGAGTGCATGATCAGGGGGAGGGGAAGAGGGAGAAGGAGAAAGAATCTGAAGCCGACATCCAGCTGAGTCTGGGGGGGCGGGGCTTAATCTCATGACGCTGAGATCTTGACCAGAGCCGAAATCAAGAGCCAAATCAAGAGCCGGATGCTCAACCGACTGAGCCACCCGGTGGCTCCAGGATGCATAGGTTGAAAATGAACACATTCTCCCTTAGAGTTAGGATGGGTTAGTTCTCTCCTGGTCGTCTTTTTTCCCTTCTGTATTGAAAAGCTTACTCATCAGTTTGCTTGTTCAAGTACACATCTTTCTTCCATCTCAAGCCTTTGTCAAGATTTAATGCACATGTTTCCATAAACACTGAAATCAGCGAGAGTCTGAAATTTAAAAGGAGCCTGTTTTTGGTAGCTAGTTGTTTCTCTGGTTTGCACTTACTGTCTCCCATTGGCCACCTGTTCCTTTGCTGGAAACTTCCATTATTGTTACTATCATCCCTGTCAGTCCTTCATTCAGGTTTCTTTTTTTTTTTTTTTTAAGATTTTATTTATTTATTTGAGAGAGAGAGAACATGAGAGGGGTAAGGGTCAGAGGGAGAAACAGACTCCCCGCTGAGCAGGGAGCCTGATGTGGGACTCGATCCTGGGACTCCAGGATCTTGACCTGAGCCGAAGGCAGTCACTTAACCAACTGAGCCACCCAGGTGCCCCTCATTCATGTTTCTGTGTAATAATCTCTTAACCCTAAAACAGGCAAATGCTAATAAATTATTTGCTTAGGGAATTATAAGTGACTCGGGAGACCAATAGCCATATAAGAGGGTCGCCGTGTTTATTAATTCAAGGACCTTTTCTTTGTAAAATATTTTAAGCTTTCCAAAGCCCTAAAAATTAGCACAGCATCTTAGGTCAGAGAATGAGTTAACTTCCTATGTTGATTTATTTCTGGTAAAAGTCAGCTATCTTTTGGATGAAATGTAACCAACACACACACACACACACACACACACACACACACACACACAACTTTGTAAATTGATCGAACAGTTCTCTACCATCTTTTATTTTGATAAATCATCTTACTCAGTATTGATCGACTGAACTGAATGATATTTCTTTCCTTTTTGAGTGGGAAAAACTAGCCTGTCAAATATTGTTCAGTTGTGATTTATCTGGAATTTCAAAAACAGCTTCAATGGCATAGAACCAAAGATAAATGCTTTGTAAACAGTTCTTAGGGTCTTTTTAAAATTAAAATCTTAGACATAATTTTTCTCCACAGTTTAATTTTTCTTCTTGGGTTGGACTTACACACACACACACACACACACACACACTCTTTCTGATTACATCTCCAATCATGTCACTGAAAATCTTGATTGCTGAACACATGACCATAACAATTATCTCAGTTAGCTTGGGGTAAGTGTTCAATTATCACCAAGATTTGTAAGCAGTTTAGAACTGAGAAATGAGAGACATTTACTTCTGAAGCGACTTAAATGGATATAGTCGCTTAACTTTACAGGAAATTTAACAGGGTGGCAATCAACACTGCCCCTTTATTATGTACTAATGAACTAACAGTATTGCTCAGGGTTTTCCCACTTTATTTTTTTTAAGAACTGTTTTTTTGTTTTTTAAGATTTTATTTATTTGACAGAGAGACAGTGAGAGAGGGAACACAAGCAGGGGGAGTGGGAGAGGGAGAAGCAGGCTTCCCGCCGAGCAGGGAGCCCGATGCGGGGCTCGATTCCATGATCCTGGGATCATGACCTGAGCTGAAGGCAGACGCTTCTCGACTGAGCCACCCAGGTGCCCCAAGGGTTTTCCCACTTTAGTGCATTCATTTTGGCAAGCAGGTAACTTCAGGAACTCCGGTGTGAACTGGTTTAATGAGTGAGGATCTGGCCCTAATTAATATAATTGAAGTGTTCTATGAGGAGGCTTTTGCTTCTGAACTAGCAAATACAAGCAGGTGTAATAACTTCTCTTTAAAAATACAGCAGGTCGACCTCCACAGGCTTCAAGAAGACTCCTGTTTCAGCCTACTTTCCATTGTTATCTCCACTAGCATAAACGACAGGCGCGCTGCCGGAGGGCGCCGCCAGGGGGCGCAAGTCTACAGCGGCTTCGTCAACAACAGGGGCCCTGGAGCACTCCCTCCCCTCCTCTCGCTTGCTTCAGCTTCCGCCGGAAGCGGTTCTTGTCAGTCGTTGTCAGGTATTTGAGCTTGTTTGTGGTGGGTTCGCGGCGCCTGACCAGGTGAGGCTTGGTTCCAGGACCCCGAGAGGGAAGCTCGAGCGTAAACCCGGGCAGCGGGATGGACGTTCTGAAATCGGAGATCCTCCGGAAGCGGCAGCTGGTGGAGGACAGGAACCTGTTGGTGGTGAGGATCCTTGGGGGTCGTGGGGCTTTGGCGATCGAAGACGTGTGTGTGTGTGGGTGGGTGGGTGGGTGGCGCTGGGAGTGAGAGGAGGGGTGAAGGGGTCTGGGCAGAGATGAGGCTTGGTGGGAGCTCCGCAGCTACCCGGAGCGGCCTGTCTAGACCCACCTTTTGACACCTCCCTCGGGAGTCTTAGGGAGGCGGGGAATTACAGCAGAGCCCAAGATTTTGGCAGTTTCTCCCCAGCTGCCCCTTTTCCCTCGAAGTTTCCCTGTCTGCTCCTTACACCCACTCCCATCTGTCCGTATTCTGCGAACGTGCCCCGGTTCTGGTGATTCACGTCTGTCGTTTTACTAAGGGTTTGTGCCCGGCTGAAACGAGAGTAATGGCAGGCCCAGAATTATTTAAAATCTGTGACTCCGTCCTACTGTTGAAACCTGAGTTTTTATTACATCCCCCCCAACACGTAACAAAAGTCTGTTGGCCAGCCCTTCGCTTGATAGGACGGCTAAAACTGTTATAGACAAACAGTGGAGTAAAAGGAGAAAAAGGAGAATTGCGTGATTTACTAGATGTTCATGACTTTGTTGCGTAACAATAACTGAGACCAGGGGTTCTCAGAGCCTTGGGCCTCCGGAGCCCTTTACACTTTTCCAAACTGAGGATCACAAAGGGCTTTTGTTTATGTATTTATCGATATTTACCGCATTAGAAGTTAAAGCTGAGAAGTTTTTCTTATTGAAGTTTAGTTGACTATGTCAATTTTGTATAAATTGTATTAGTTGCAGGTGCATAACATAGTGATCGACAGTTACAAACATTAGGAAATGCTGACCACAGTGTAGTTTAACATCTGCCACCCACAAAGGTATTAAATGTTATTGAGTATATTCTCAATGCTGTACTTTTCATCCGGTGACTTAATTTTATAACGGGAAGTTTGTATCTTTTAGTCCCCTTTACCTGTTTTGCTCGAGCCCCACCCCATCACCATTTCTGTGTATTTGTTAGTTTTGGTTTTGTTTTTTTTAGATTCCATATATAAGTGAGATCATATGGTATTTCTTTCTCTGACTTACTTCACTTAGAGTAATACCCTCTAGCTCCATCTGTATTGTCCCAAATGGCAAGATTTCATTTTTTATATGCAACTATATAATTTTATATAGAATCGACGATTTATAGTCTTTATCTTTCTGCTTCGAACCATCCATCAGTAGTTTTCAATTTTTTTTTTTTTTAAAGATTTTATTTATTTATTTGAGAGAGAGAATGAGATAGAGAGAGAGCATGAGAGGGGGGAGGGTCAGAGGGAGAAGCAGACTCCCTGCTGAGCAGGGAGCCCGATGCGGGACTCGATCCTGGGACTCCAGGATCATGACCTGAGCCGAAGGCAGTCGCTTAACCAACTGAGCCACCCAGGCGCCCAGTAGTTTTCAAATTTTTTACTGCCCCAGTCACTTTAAGAAATTTTTATGTTTTGCTCTGATATGTATATGGAAAAAGTTTCATGAAACAGTTCTTACCTTAACTACATGTGATTCTATCATGTTTTAATCGGTTGTTTGATTTAAAAATGCTGGTTGGGAATCACTGAATTGTTTTCATTACCTTATCTGTAGCTGGAAAACACTTGTCTGTGTTACATTGTTCTTCTGGAAGAGCTGCCTCAACTTGGTCATTTCAAATGATGTCGCAGCTTTTTATTGTTAGTCCGAGAGTTGAAATAGTAAGTACTTACTGTGAGTGCCTCTTTGTTAAATTGGAGAAGCTCCTAAAATAGCCTCCTGTCACCTGTCCTAAATGATCTGCCTGGTGTAACTACTCAGAGGTAAGTGTATTGTCTGCATTGCTCTCATTCCAATGCTTTGGGGCCTTGGTGTTGGTGAATCTTGAGTTAACACAGAGCATCATTATGTGGAAAACCCAGGGGGCTTAAGAAACAGTGGAGCATAATTAGCAGTTTTCGTTGTCATTATGAGGATGGGCTTTGCGTAGAATTTTAGCTTTGTTTTTCTCCCCAGTATTTATTGAATGTTTTCTATATATTTCTATATATGCTACTCTGTGCCTCAGAGGATTAAAAAAAGTCATGCTTGATCCTTTAAGGAATATGCATTCAGTTTCACAGAAAATAGAGAAGCCAGCATGCAAGATATTCCTTGCCTTTTCTCCCGTTAAAACAGGATGAGGTGTCAGTTAAAGCTTGTCTCAAACCTTCCACCTGCACGCTGGATCCCAGCTCATCCTAGCACCACCAGGAACCTGAATGTCACGTATCTCATTTCTTCCTGTGCCTTCAGTTTACTGGCCTACCCCCACCAGCCCTGGAACATACTGATGTCTCTTCCACCTTTAACAGGGTGTTTTTGTTTTTTATAACTAGGCTTCTTAAAATAAGTTTTAATTCCTACACGCTCCTTAACATGATGCACAAAGGTTCCTGCCCCACAACGGTACTGAATCCATTCTAATCAGGGACAGCAGTGACCTCCATGTTTTCTAGCTGACCTCAGCAGCATTTGACACTCTTGACCAGTCTTCTTTCTACATGTGCCCCTCCACCTTTCCTCCTTTATGATAGTACTAAAAGGATCTTGGACTTAAAAGGGTCAAGAGTTAGTAATTTCTGTGCCGGTGAAAATCTGTGCCCATTACACCCTAGCACCAGAGTTCTGGCTCTTTTGAACCTTTTGTCATTTTTTCAGTTATTTGAACTTGCCTTTCTTACTCATCCTTTTCTTTATAATAGTCTTCTATAATTTTCTTTTTTTTAGATTTTATTTATGTATTTGACAGAGAGAGACACAGCGAGAGAGGGAACACAAGCAGGGGGAGTGGGAGAGGGAGAAGCAGGTTTCCTGCCGAGCAGGGATCCCAGTGTGGGGCTCGATCCCAGGATCCTGGGATCATGACCTGAGCCGAAGGCAGACGCTTAACGACGGAGCCACCCAGGCGCCCCAATAGTCTTCTATAATTTTCTTCAGCTCCTTACTTCATGGTCAGTGAGTAGCCTTTGAAAGGTCCTTTTTTTGGTTTTTTTCTTTTTCCTAGTGTAGCCAAAAAACAGTGTGGTAGGGACTTTGCTGTCCTGTTGATAGCGTATTTTGACATCTGCAGAGTAGATTTTTTCTTCATTTTACTGTAAAAATTTTCAGTTGTGCAGAAAACTCAAAATTGTACAGTTAGAGGGGTGCCTGGATGGCTCAGTCAGTTAAGCATCTGCCTTAGGCTCAGGTCATGACCTCAGGGTCTTGGGATCGAGCTGTGGGTCAGGCTTCCTGCTCAGCAGAAAATCTGCTTCTCCCTCTCCCTTTGCCCCTCCTCACTGCTTGTGACTTCTCTTTCTCTCTTTCTCTCTCAAATAAATAAATAAAATCTTAAAAAATTTTAAAAATTGTACAGTTAGAAACTCACATGCCACAACCTAGATTCTGTAGTTAAACCTGCATTAACATTTTGCTCTATTTGCTTTATCATGTACCTGTCCAGAAACTACTTCAGAGTAGTTATAGCAGTCAGAACTTTTTAGGATCAGTGATAGGCTATTTTAGTAGCTTCTCCACAGTTTGATGAAGGGCCACTCACAAGGTTAAGTATTTCAACTCTCACAGCTTAACAATAAAAAGCTGGGACACCACTTGAAATGACCAAAGATGAGGGAGCTCTTTGGGAACCATACAGACAGGTGTTACTCAGCTGCAGATGGGGTAATGAAAACAATTTAATGATTTTAATATATTGCAAGTTAAGTTACAGACATTGGTACACTTTACCCCTAAACAATTTGGTGTGCATATCATTAATGAGCGTTCAGTGTTTATTTATACGTCTTTTTATGTGTATACACAAATTTATATATTAAGAAATACACAGATCAGTGAATTTTGACAAATGCATATGCCTGTGTAATCACATCTGTATCAAAATAGAGAATATTACCTCATTCCATCTTCCAGTGATTCCCTTTGCCTACCACCCCCAGGAGCCACCACTGTTCAGATTTCTTTGCACCACTGGTTGGTTTTGCCTGCTCTAGAACTTCACAGGAGTGTAATCATCAGACTGTGCTCTCTTCTGTGTTCCACTGTGTTTCATCATAATGGTTTGCGTTTTATTCATGTTGGATAGATCAGTTGTTCCTTTTTTTTGCTGAGTAGTATTCCATTGTATAAATAGAGCTGGTTTGTGAATCCATTCTTCTGATGTTGGGCTCTTGGGCTGTTGCCAGGATTTGGCTCTGAAGATGAAAGCTGCTGTGGAACTTGCTTTATAAGTCTGATGTTTGCATTTCTCTGAGGAAAATGCCGGGGAGTGGAATTGCTAGGTCATAGAGTACATACATGTTTTTATAAAAAGCCACCAGACATTTTTCCAGTGTGCTTGGACCATGTGACACATTTACCAGCAAGGAGGGTTCAGAGGTCCTCCAGTCGCGCAAGCAGTTTATGTTGTCAGTCTTCTTAATTTCAGCCATTTGGAGGATTCTAGTGATACTGCATTGTGGTTTTAATTTCCATCTGCCTGATGATGATAGTGCCTTCCATGTGGTTTTTTTTTTTTGACCATTTGTAGCTCTTTTGTAAAGTGTTAAAATTGCTTGCATTATTTTTTAATTGGGTTGGTTTTTTCCTTATTGTGTTGAAGGAATTCTTCATATATCATGGATTCCAGGTTCTGTCAGATACGTCAGATATGTTTTGTCCCAGACTGTGGGTCTTCTATTCATTTTCTTTCTTCTTTCTTTTCTTTCTTTTCTTTCATTCTTTCTTCTCTCTCTTTCTCTCTCTCTTGTTCTTTCTCTCGTTCTTTCCTTCCTTCCTTCCTTCCTTCCCAGGGAGAGGGAGAGAAGCAGACTCCGCTGTGGGGAGCCCGACACGGGGCTTGATCTCACCACCTGAGATCATGACCTGAGCCAAAATCAAGAGTCTGACGCTTAACTGACTGAGCCACCCAGGCGTCCCTCTATTCATTTTCTCAATCATGTTTTTTGAAGAGCAAAAACTTTGAATTTTGATCAAGCTAATTTATCAATTGGTAATGGTTATTGTTCTGTGTGTCCTGTCTGGGAATATGAGAGTACAGCTAGCTGGAAAAAAGTTGGCAGTTCTTAAAAATTAAACATACCCATACTATATACGATCCAGTCCCTCCATTCCTAGGCGGTAATTCAAGAGACCAAGGTATTCTTTTGTACTCTAAAAGCTTTTTGTTTTTATTTAATAAACAGAATTCTAAACAATTTTGCATCAGTTTTTTTGTATGATGTGAGGTAGTGGTGTGGTTTATTGCATTCCATGTGGATATCCAGTGGTTCCAGCACCATTTACTGAAAATAATTATCCCTTTGGATGGTTTGGATTATTTGACAAAAATCAAATAATTGTGTAAGTGTGGCTGCATTTTGGGTGCTCACTTCTATTCTTGTAAGCTGTTTGTTGATCTTTATGCCAATGCCACACTGTCTTTTGATTCCTGTAGCGTTATGGTGAGTCTCAAGGTCAGGCAAGGTCAATACTACCACCACTACTACTACTAATTTTTTTTCTTTTCTTTTTTTTTTGTCCTCCTCTTCCCCTTTCTCCTCCTTTTTATTCTCTTGCTGTGATATATTTTTTTTAAGCAACTTTACTGAGGTATGATTGACATACAGTAAACTACACATTTTTTAAAATGTGCAGTCGGGTGCATTTTGACATAGGTATATACCTGTGAAACTTTCACCACAGTAAGAGCGTGAACATGTCCATCTCACCCCAAAGTTTCCTTTTGCCCTTTTGTAATCCCACCTTCCTGCCTCTCCCTGCCCCCTATACCCACTCTGTCCACAGGCAACCACTGATCTGCTTTCTCTTACTTTGAATTAGTTTGCATTTTCTTGAGTTATTTGAGAAATTGTTCGGTATGTTTTCTGTCTTGTCTGCCTCCTTTCATTCAGCCTGATAATCTTGAGATTGATTCATGTGCTTGTATATATCAGTACTGCATTATTTTTGTTACTGAACAATATTCCACCATTGTATGGGGAAATCCCAATTTGTTAATTAAACCGTTGAAAGGCATTTGGGTTGTTTGCAGTTTTTGGCTGTAACGATAGAGCTGCTATGAACATTCGTGTACAGGTTTTTATGTGGATTTATGCTTTCATTTCCCTTGACTAAATGCCAAGGAGTGAGATGGTTGGGTCATATAGTGGTTATGTTTAACTTTATTTTCTAAAAGAGTTTGTGTAAGATGGGGTGTTATTTCTTGCATACAATTTTATATAATTGTATATGTTTTATAGCATATGTAATTACAGAATAGATTTCATTTGTGCAAAGTAAATTTTCATGTAGTTTTCTCCTTTGGTGATATCAGTGATAAAATACAGCCAGCAGGATTCATTGGCACTTAATAGTTCTTTCATTTTGAAAAGCATTGTGTCTTTTTTTTTCCTTTCATTGAGGACTTTTAAGTTTTACTCTCCTCAGGATTTTCATTTTTCAATTTTCGAATGTATAACAATAGTCGCCATGCTATACACTGTATCTCCATCAGTAATTATTTTATACCTGAAAGTTTGTACCTTTTGATCATCACCCATTCCCCACTCCCAACTCATGCCTCTGGCAACCACTAACCCGTTCTGTGTATCTGTGAACTTGGTTTGTTGTTGTTAAAATTCCTCGTGTAAGTGGGATCGTACATTGTCTTTCTCTCCTAGTTTACTTCACTTAGAGTAATGCCCTCAAGGTCCGTCCATGTTGTTGTAAATGGCAAGATTTCATTTTTTTATGGCTGAATAATACTCCATTCTGTGTGTGTGTGTGTGTGAGAGAGAGAGAGAGAGAGACCTTTTTTAATCCATTCATTCATTGATGGACAAATTGTTTCCCTATCTTGGCTATTGAAAATAATGCTGCAATGAACATGAGAGTGCAGACATCTTTTCAAATTAGTGTTTTCATTTTCTTTGGATAAATACCCAGAAGTGCAGTTGCTGAACAATATGGTGCTTCTGTTTTTAAGTCTTTGAGGAACCTCCACATCATTTTCCATAGAGGCTCCACCATTTTACATTCCCACCAAGAGTGCACAAGTCTTCCCTTTTCTCCACATCTTCGCTAATGCTTGTTATTTCTTGTCTTTTTTTTTCTATTTATTTTTTTTATGTAGTGTTCCATGATTCATTGTTTGCGTATAACACCCGGTGCTCCATTCAATACGTGCCCTCTTTAATACCCATCACCAGGCTAACCCATCCCCCAGCCCCCTCCCCTCTAGAACCCTCAGTTTGTTTCTCAGAGTCCATAGTCTCTCATGGTTTGTCTCCCCCTCCCCTCCAATTTCCCCCCCTTCATTTTTCCCTTCCTACTATCTTCTATTTTTTTTTTTCTTTTTTTTTTTACATATGTATTAATTTGTTTCAGAGGTACAGGTCTGTGATTCATCAGTCTTAGCACAGTTCATAGCGCTCACCATAGCACATACCCTCCGCAATGTCTATCACCCAGCCACACCATCCCTCCCACCCCCCACCACTCCAGCAACCCTCAGTTTGTTTCCTGAGATTAAGAATTCTTGATAATAGCATTCTGACAGGTATGAGGTGATAGCTCCTGGCTTTGCTTTGCGTTTCCCTGATTAGTGATGTTGATTAGCATTTTTTCATGTGTCTGTTGGCCATCTCTACATCTTCTTTGGAAAAATGTCTATTCAGACCCTCTGCTTATTTTTAAATTGGATTATTTGTTTTTATGCTATTTAGTTGTACGAGTTCTTTATATATTTTGGATATTAACCCTTTATCAGGTGTGTGATTTACAAATATCTTTTATTGAGTAGGTTGCCTTTTCATTTTGTTGATGGTTTTGTTTGCTTAGCAGAAACTTTCTAGTTTGATGTAGTTTCACTTACTTTTTCTTTTGTTGGCTTTGCTTTTGGAGTCAGACCTAAAAACTCCTTGTTAAGACAGATGTCACAGAGCTTACTGCCTATGTTTTCTTCTAGGAGTTTCATGGTTTCAGGTCTTACATTCAAATCTCTAATCAATTTTGAGTTAATTTTTATGTCTGGTTTAAGATAGTAGGGTAGTTCAATTCTTTTGCATGTGGCAATCCAGCCCCATTTTTTGAACAGACTACCTTCTCCTTGTATATTCTTGGCCCCCTTGTTGTAAAGTAATGGATTATATGTACATAGGTTTATTTCTGGGCTGTTTTTTTTTAAAGATTTATTTATTTATTTAGAGTACAAGCAGAGGGAGAGGGAGAGAAACTCAAGCAGATTCACTCCTGAGCACAGAGCCTGACTCGGGGCTTGCTCTAAAGACCCTGAGATCATGACCTGAGCTGAAATCAAGAGTTGGATGTTTGACTGAGCCACCCAGTCACTCCTCTGGGCTTTCTGTTCTGTTGCATTTCACCTGTCTGTTTTTATGCCATTACCTTACTGTTTGGATTACTTTAGCTTTGTATTATAGTTTGAGATGAGGGAGTGTGATGCCTCCAGCTTTGTTCTTCTTTCTCAAAATTACTTTGTCTATTGAGATCTTTCGTGGTTCCATATAAAACTTTAGATTGTTCATTCTATTTTTGTAATAAATGCTGTTGTAATTTTGATAGGGATGGGGTTGAATTTATAGATTGCTTTGAGTAGTGTGCACATTTTCACAGTATAGGCATACCTTGGAGATACTGCGGTTTTGGTTCCAGACCACTGCAGTGAAATAGAAATTGCAATAAAGCGAGTCAGATGAGTGTTTTGGTTTCCCAGTGCATATCAAAGTTACGTTTACACTATATTAAGTGTGTAGTAACCTCATGTCTATAAAAATATAACTTAATTTACAAATATGGCTAAAATATTGCTAAAATATGCTAACCGTCATCTGTGCTTCCAGTGAGTTGTAATCACTGATCAGATACCATAGCAAAAAATAAAGAATAATAAAAGTGAAAAAGTTTGAAATATTGCTAGAATTAACAAAATAGGGCACAAAGTACACAAATGCTGTTGGAAAAATGATGCTGATAGACTTGCTCAAGTCGGGGTTGCTACAAATCTTCAATTTATAAAAGACTTAATATCTGAAGTGCAGTAAAACAACATAAGCCTGTACTAATTCTTCCATTCCACAAGCACAGAATATCTTTCCATTTATTTGTGTCTTCAATTTCTTTCATCACTGTCTTAGAGTTTTCAGTGTATAGGTCTTTCACCTCCTTGGTTAAATTTAGTTTTAGGTAGTTTATTCATTTTTATGCAATTGTAAATGGAATTGTTTTTTTAATTTCTTTGATACTTTATTAGTGCATAGAAACAACAGATTTGTATGTTGATTTTTGTATCCTGCAGTTTTACTGAATTCATTTATTCTTACAGTTTTTTGGTGGAGTCTTTAGGGCTTTCTATATATAATAAGTCTTCTGCAAATAGTGACAGTTTTACCTTTTCATTTTGGATTTTTCTTGCTGTGGCTAGGACTTCCAATACTGTGTTGAATAAAATTGGTGAGAATTGATACCCTTGTCTTGTTCCTGATCTTAGAGGAAAAGCTTTCAACTTTTCATTATTATTGAGTATGATGTTATCTATGGGCTTGTCCTACTTGGCCTTTATTGTGTTAGTATGTTTCCTCTCTACTGCTTTTTTGAGAGTTTTTATCATAAATGGATGTTGAATTTTGTCACATGCTTTTTCTGCATCTATTGAGATCATAAGATTTTTTTCCCCTCCATTTTGTTAATGTGGTATATCACATTGATTTGCCGGCATTGAGTGATCCTTGCATCTCTAGAATAAATCCCACTTGGTTACGGTGTATGGTTCTCCAAATATATTGTTGAATTTGGTTTGTTAATATTTTGTTGAGGATTTTTGCGTCTATATTCATCAGGAATATTGGCCAGTAATTTTCTTTCCTTGTGGAATCCTTGTGTGGTTTTGGAATTGGGGTAATGTTGGCCTAATAAGATGAGTTTGGAAGTGTTCCCTCCTCTCTTTTGGAAGCATTTGTGAAGGATTTAGTATCAATTCTTTGAATGTTTAGTAGAATTAACCAGTAAATCCATTTGGTCCTGAACTTTTGTTTTTTGGGAGGTCTTTGATTACTGATTCAATCTCCTTACTAGTAATCAGTCTGTTCAGATTTTGTATTTCTTGGTGATTCAGTCTTGGAAGGTTGTAGGTTTCTAGGAATTTATCCATTTCTTCTAGGTTGTCCAATTTGTTGGCATATGATTGTTCATAGTAGTTTCTTAAGATCTTTTGTATTTCTGTGGTATCAGTTGTAACATCTTTCATTTATGATTTTATTTGTGGACTGTCTCTTTTTACTTGATAAATGTAGCTGAAGGTTTGTTGATGTTTATCTTCTCAAAAAAACCAACTCTTAATTTCATTGATCTCTTATCTTTTTAGTCTCAATTTTGTTTATTTTTCCTCTGATATTTGTTAATTCCTTCCCTCTACAAACTTTGGTATTCATTTGTTCTTTTCCTAGTTCCTTGAGGTGTAAAGTTTAGGTTGTTTGAGATTTTTCTTGTTTCCTGAGGTAAGCTTCCCCCTTAGAACTGCTTTTGCTGCATCCCATAAATTTTAGTAAGTAGTACTTTCATTTTCACTTGTTTGAAGGTATTTTTCGATTTCTTCTTCGATTTCATTGACTCTTTGGTTGTTCAGTAACGTGTTGTTTACTCTCCACATATATGTGAAATTTCCAGTTTGCTTCCTGTAATTGATGTCTGGTTTCATACCATTGTGGTTTGAAAAGATGGTTGATGTGATTTCATTCTTCTTAAATTTATTAAGACTTTCTTTGTGGCCTAATACATGATCTGTCCTGGAGAATGTTCCATGTGCACTTGAGAAGAATGTCTATTCTGCTTTTGGATGGGATGTTCGTATGTATGTGTTACGTCCAGCTGGTTTTAAGGCATCATTTCTTTATCTCGATGACCTGTCCATTGATGTAGCATTGTGTCTCTTCAGATTGTGTTTGTGTGTCCTTCCATTTGGTATATTACCTTAGGGATTTTAAGGCTTATTTTCATATTTCAGCAAGATGTTGACCCTGCTACATGGTTGGTGAACTCATGTATAGTGTCTTTTTTTTTTTTTTTTTTTTTAAGAGAGAATGCATGCAAGAGAGCATCGGAGCAGAGGAGGGGCAGATGGAGAGAATCTTAAGCAGGTTCAGCCCGAAGCGCCATGTGGGGCTTGATCACAGGACCCTGAGATCTTGGCCTGAACCAAAATCAAGAGTCGGATGCTTGGGGCGTCTGGGTGGCCCAGTCGTTAAGTGTCTGCCTTCGGCTCAGGGCATGATCCCAGGGTCCTGCGATCGAGCCCTGCATTGGGCTCCCTGCTCCGCGGGAAGCCTGCTTCTCCCTCTCCCACTCCCCCTGCTTGTGTTCCCTCTCTCGCTGTGTCTCTCTCTGTCAAATAAATAAAATCTTTAAAAAAAAGAGTTGGCTGCTTAACCGACTGAGCCACCCAGGTGTCCTTATAGTGGCTTGCTTTGCATATTCAGGCTGTATATTTGTTGGTTTTCCAGTGTGTTTTTGTAGAGCTCTTGATGATGATTGTATCTAATATATATAAACACTAAAAACCTTAACATGATTGAGGAAGGCTGATTTTAAATTAATGAAATGTTGACAGTCATGGTTGAATGTTTTAAATTTTGATTTTCCTTTATTAGTGTGGGCAGACATTTCAGGTGATATGGTAGATAGGTTTCTGTACTTCGGACCTACGAATCTCAGTTTTATAATCTAGAAAGTACAACTTGGATAGAGTCCAAGAATAACATTTGTGAAGCAGCATGTAGGAATTAGGTTCTGTCTTAAAAAGGAGAAGCACTTTTATATATACCCATTTCACATTGTTTTTTAAAATCTGTCAGGATGACAGGGCCAATAGAAATGTTAGGTGCTTTAGGAGAGAATCCAAAGAAATTTAAACCATCCGTTCATATGCTATCTTAAAATGTATACTAGCCACTTTTAGACTTTTGTGTTTGTAGGTCTTTATTATGCATTCTGTAGTTAATTCAACAAACTTCGAGTTTGAATATTTTGAATATAGTTCGAAAGGAAAGTAAATTTGTAAAATGAATAAACAAGTCATAAAATCTAATTGTGGCTGCATCCCTAGATAGCTCTGTAACTTTGGGCAAGTTATCTAACCTGCTTGAGTTACCTTTAAAGATGCTGTTTCGCTGATATTTAACTTTTAATACTCTACAATTTTAATTCTATCATAAATGTGTCCCCAGCACTTTATATTTCAAAGTGTATTTTCAGTGTACTTTGTAAAATAACGTTTTACAGTTAGAGAACCTTTAGTTGCTCTTTCAAACTGCTCTTTTTTTCTAAATAGAAGGTATATAAAGAGTGACATTTGAAACGTGGGTAACCTTTTGTTTTAGACATCCTTTGTTGTCATAAAATAAATGGTCACTTAGTATAAAGCAAATTATTTTTATCTTATTATAATTCCAAAATGAAAAGCAAATTAATTTTATTGTTAATAATTCATTCAGGGGCAGCTGGGTGGCTCAGTCGGTTAAACATCTGCCTCAGCTCAGGTCATGATCTCAGGGTCCTAGGATCGAGCCCTGCATCAGGCTCCTTGAGCAGCAGGGAGATCTTGAGATCTGGAATGCCCCTGGAAGGGATTGGCCTTAGGCAGGAGGAGGGTTTCCTTTTCCATTCTGAAATGAAGAAAGAATTGGTGCAGAGCCAGTAAGGATTGGTACTGGGAGGACTTCTCTTTCAATGGCTTTCCTTTTCTCTGTAACAGAGTGGCTTAGTCATTTGCTGAGAATGAGGGGGAAATGAAGGGATAAGAGGTCTAAGAGAGTGGAGAATGTGTACTGGTCATTGTAGAGAATAGGAGAGCAAACTAAATACACCAGGATCAGTGGGCAGCATTGAGGCCCAAGTGGTTTCAGTATTGCTTGGCACACTAGGTAAAGGCATAGGGAGGGCCAATGAGGGGATTCTACTAGGACCTTGGTTCTCACTTCTTGATTTCAGAACCCCTTTACATGTTTAATTGATGGCTCCAGAGAGCTTTTGTTTATATAGGATGTATTTATTGATAATTGCTCGATTAGAAATTAAAACTGGGAAATTTAGGGGCGCCTGGGTGGCTCAATCAGTTAAGCATCTGACTGTTGATTTTGGCTCAGGTCAGGATCTCAGGGTATTGAGATCGAGCCCTGTGTCAGGCTCTGTGCTGGACGTGGAGCCTGCTTGAGATTCTTTTTCTCTCTCTGCCCTCCCCCACTCCCCTTACTAGTGCATGCGTGCACTCTGTCTCTCAAAAAGAATAATAAAGAATTAAAAAATTAAAACTGGGAAATTTAAAAATACTTATATTCCATGTTGACTTCTATTTCATACTATAATAAACCTGTGTGTGTTAACATAATTCTTTTATGAAAACTGTATTTTCCAAGACAAAAGAAATTAGCAAGAAGAATGACGGTTTACAATTTTGCAAATCTTTTTAATTCCTTTCATGTTAGAAGACAGTTGGATTCTCCTGTTTCTCCATTTAACCTGTTGCGATACATTGTTTTTGTTCAAGTATATGAGGAAACCTCATCTTCACACAGCTAGGTAGTTGGAAAGGGTAGTATTTTAATAGCCTGTTCGGATAATTGTGGATATTCTTCTTTGATACTATATTAAAACTACACAATGATAAATTTTTTAAAGATGAGAGTATGGATTCTGACCGTTATCAATTAACTTTTTTTTTAAGATTTTATTTTTAAGTAATCTCTATACCCAATGTGGGGTTCGAACTTTAAACCCCTTGATCAAGAGTCACATTCTCCACTGGCTGAACCAGCCAGGTGCCCCATCAGTGAACTTTTTGTATATTACAATCTATTGATCTGTTATGCTCCAGATCTGTTCTGATCTATTCTGCTCATAAATCTTTTGCCTATGCATAATTTTGGAATTGTTTCCTTTGTACTGTCATAGTTTGCTGAGTTACATAGATCTTCTACATGGTGATATATTTCATTAGATGATATTAAAAAATGGCATTCATTAATATCACCACTGATTCATCAGAAAAATTTTTAAGTATTGGGAAGCCATCAAGTTCATAGTGATGGCTGCAAGTTTGCCACCATCTGATTTTTGCTTGAAAGATGGAATTTTATCATAGGCAACAAATAGTATCATTGTCCTTTTAGTAACAGGCTTGCTTTGTTCAGTTTTGAGAAAACGTCTGCCAAACAGGAGACAACTGTCCTACTTTATTATGTAGCAAAACTGCTTTATATGTTTGATTTCATCATACCAAATATTAAAAGACGAAGAATACAATGAACTCTGAGACATAAAGATCAATACTTACCTTTATTTGTGCTGAGGTTCCAATGATTTTCCTCACCACTGCTTTTGTACCATCAGTGCAGGTGTGATTGGAGGGAAAAGGGGGGCGCATAACCTCTCAGTATTATTATGATAATACGTCTGACCTTGCAGAACCTCTGAAAAGGTCTTAGGAACCTCCCAGAGGTCCATGAGCCACATTTTGAGAATCAGTGTTCTGGGCTAAGATTTTCTTAGGTGTATTCCATGGAATTGGGGCGTGCTAGTAAAAGATGCTACCGCAGACTGCACCACAGACTCTGGCCTGGAGAGTCCTTTACTTTTTTCCTACCTATCCGCTCTTTCTGAGAGGATACCAGTATGTGCTTATCAGCTTATTTATATGAAATATGACAGCTAGGGGCTCCTGGGTGACTCAGTCGGTTAAGCGTCTGCCTTCGGCTCAGGTCAGGATCTGGGGTCCTACTCGGCGGGAGTCTGCTTCTCCCTCTCTCTCTGCCCCTCCTCCCACTTGTGCTTCTCTCTGTCTCACTCTCTCTGTCTCTCAAATAAATAAAAAAAGCTTTTAAAAAAATACAACAGCTACATGCTATGTAGTCAAAAGAAACAGTTGATGCTGGGATAAGATTTTAGGAGTGAAGAACTGTAGCTTGCAATACTGTATCAGTTCAAAGGATTTAAGGACTAGAGTTCTAGTTGTGCGTATTACTCATGAGGCTCAGTAAGTTGTGAAAATGTCCCCTGCCCTTTCAGGTCTCTCATGTCTAAACTGGGATTAATATTATTGCTTTCTCAGGTAGTATTGCTGTTGGGATGATGCCATCAGTTCCTTATTCCAGACAGTACCTTCAACTTTACATCTATAAAGCTGTGCTTAGTGTGTGGTAGATGAATTAGTGAATGTTCATTGAGTTAATAGACTAAAACAAAACTTTATCATGAGAAATTTAAACATATACAAAAAGAGAATTACATAATGAACCTCTTATCTATCCTTGTCTTAACACTTGTAACTCTAGAAAATAAGAACATGTTCTTTAATAAACGAGATGTGATCCTACCCAACAAAATTGCAGTTAGGTCCTTAATATCATTAAATACTCCTCTCATGTTCCAGTGTCCTCAATTGAATTAAAATATATACATACATGTTTTTACAATTGGTTTGTTCAAATCCGATCCACTCAGTCCACTCATTGCATTTGTTTACTATGACTCTTGGTTTCTTTTAATCAAGAACATTTTCATTCACACCGCCCCCCCCCCCTTTTTTTATGCCTTTAACTTGTTGGAGAAACTTGCTAGTTTGGTAAATGTCCCAGTGTTTGCTTCCCAGTGATGGTGTTTAGCTTATTTCCCTATTCCCTAGATTTCTAATAAACTAGAGATGAGACCTACCATCAACAGATGAATGGATAAAGAAAATGTGTGTGTATATGTGTGTACGTACACACACACACACACACACACACACAGGAATATTACTCAGCCATCAAAAAGAATGAAATCTTGCCATTTGCAGTGACATGGATGGAACTAGAGGGTATTATGCTAAGCGAAATAAGTCAGTCAGCGAAAGACAAATACTGTACGATTTCACTCGTGAAATTTAAGAAGCAAAACAGATGAACATAGGGGAAGGGAAAGAAAAATAAAAACAGAGAGGGAGGCAAACCATAAGAGACTCTTAGCTTATAGAGAACAAACTGAGGGTTGCTGGAGGGGAGGTGAGTGGGGGCACTTGATCTAATGAGCACTAGGTGTTATTTGGAACTCAGAAATCACTGAATTCTACCCCTGAAACTAATAATACACTATATGTTAACTAAATTGAATTTAAAATGAGACTTGAATGTGTGATTAGATTGACATGTGGTTTTTGGGCAAGAATACTTTGTAGATGCTATGTGTATCACATAGGGGACACATAATGTTTTCCTGATGCCAGGCTTGACCGGTGCTTTCAAGTGTGGCAGCCTGAGCTGTCCAGTGTTCACTGTCAACCCTTCTTGTCATGAACTTAGCATCCATGATTATTGCCAGAGTGAATGAGCTTGGGAACTGTGAGGTGCTAAATACATGTGTGGAGGTATTACTTAGGTACTATTACAGTTACTACTAATAAAGTAGGGCAGTAGCTTTATTTGAGCTATATCATTAGTGGAATAATATCCAAGAGGAATAGCAGTAGACGGTAACAACGTCCAAATTAGGAACTGTAGGTTTAACAATGAGAATAATGTACGTAGTAGAGAATTAATATTGTTTTCTCCTACAGATTTAGAGCTTGTCTCATAACACTGAATCTTATAAAACAAATAGCTTTAAACGATTTTGTTAATACTTTCAAACCATTTCATGTTGAGATTAAGAATTAATACAATTTTAAGACTTGATTAATACAAATACAATTAATTGATAAAAAAGATTCCAAGTGACAAGAAGAATTTGGACACACCTTGCAGCTCTCTGGGTAATGGGACTTAAGCTGTCAGATATAGTTAACCCTAAGTTTTGTTCAGTTGTTTCTGTCGGGAGAAAATAAAGCATCCTATTTTATGTGGTTCGTAATGAATTCATTTGTAGAAATTATCATTGAAAGCAAACATTGGGAAATCAAATCAAAACAATGTGAACATTTGGAAAATATTGTTGGTTTCTTCTGTTTGCTGTTGGATATGCCTGTTAAACTGATGCTGTAAGAAAAATACTTCATATTTAGAGCAGGGTAAGAGGACAGGTGCCATGTTCAAGAAATCAGTATAATCTCTATAGAATCAAACTTGACCATGCTCTTGAAAAACTGAAGAGTGTTTTTAGGTTGACTATGGAACATGAAATTTTACCCAGGGACCTATTAATGTACTTCTTTCTTCAATAGGAAAATAAAAAGTATTTCAAGCGTAGTGAACTTGCAAAAAAAGAAGAGGAAGCATATTTTGAAAGATGTGGCTACAAGGTATGACTGCCTGCTTTTATGTTATTGTATATTTCTGAGTTTAAATTTTTACAGCTGTTGTTAAAGTGACAAAATTATTGATCTCTGTTCACTTTATCAATGTTATACATTAGCCTATAAATGAGAAGCCATCTGGAGAGGTATGAGCTTTTTTCTTTTCTTCTTCTTTTTTAATCTTGAATTCAGGAAAATACATGCATGACTTTTGGCTTGGAATGGTTTGGCTTTTTGTGGACAGCATGAAGTGGCTTGAGATCAAAGCTTGAATTTTTTTTTTTTCTTTTAATTCCTGGATCTGATACTGCCTCATCTTCATCTCCACCACCACTCCTTTCCCCACCTCTCCCAATAAAAGTCTATTTTAAAGGGTTTCAAAACATTTTATTCAATCACAGTGGTATTACCAGTGGTATTTTCCCCACTTTCACTTGAGTATTTTAAGCCATTGCTTTTATGTTTGCATTGTTAATAATTCCTTTTGGCGCTGAGTACCTCTGCCTGGGATAGAATGCCATACATTTATATGCTTTTGTGTAATAAGGTACCACATTTCAAACACTGCTTGTCTATTGTATAGAAAATATGTAGAAATATTTGTTAGAAACAAATGAGTTGTCTGGAAGACTGTATATTTTTGAAGCATGACTAAAAGTATCCTTAAGGTTACCCTATTATTATCCTGTTCAGCTATTATCCTAGTTGAATAATATTTTGGGGTTTTTATTGGGAGGGGTTAAATGTTATGAGGTGAAATTCTGTTTAAATTACTTTAAAAGAAGACAGTATTTGGTTTGATAATTTTTTAAACAAAATTTAGAGGTTCTGTTGAAATATTTTTGCCAGATCATAAATCTGACATCAACTTTTTGCTTGTGAAATGTGTATAATATGTTCTTGTGCATGTGATGGGGAAAGTTCTAGAAGTTAATTTATCTGGCATAGCATTTCTAGAAGGAAGCATGAGGAATGCAAATTTGGTTTGGTTTTGTAGTGTTGGCAGAGGGCAAGTGTTAAAAATGTAGTTTTACATTTCTGATAGATTTCTAAAATATGAAAGTTTGCATTTGTATTTTGATATTTTCCATAAATATATTGGTTTCATTCGCTTCCAGTTTAGGAAGTTAAAACACAATTTATGTAAATAGCCATCGAATACTCAGAAGAATTCTCATCTTTTGCTTGCCCATCGTTGTCTAAGGGACACTTGATCTGGAGAGAGAATCACTGACTGTGGGTTTAGTGTGCTCACTTGTTGCTTTCCCAGATCCCTAAATTTGAACCTTTTCAACTTTTTGGTAAGGTAGGGAAATAATTTAAAACAGGGGCAGTTTTGTGTTGTTTCGTTCGCTTCAGTGATATGTTTGTACTTTCTTGTTTAGAGAGAAGCACTGAAGCAAAATAAAGATCCTGATTGTAACATTGAGTCCTGCTGACAATATGTCTTCAGTTTTTTTTTTTTCCTACAAGCAATGAACTGGCATCCTATAATTAAAAATGCTTTTCATCCTGAGATTTTGGGAGAAATACCTGTTTTTATGCTTAAAAAGAAAGCATAGGGCTTTCTCTCTAAAACATGTTTAATATTTCCTTCTTGGTAGTAATGAAAATACAGCATGTATTACTTGTATTCCTTTATGAAAACTAGTTACCATTTATGAGGCTTGGTGCCGATTTGGTGTGTGAAAATATGGAAGTTTAGTTTTTTACTTCAATTTTCTGTCAGCACCGATTAATGTAATCTTTAGCCATTAACTACAGAATCAGAAGTGATATAATTTTAACCATATAGCCTTTCTTAATTGAATGTTTTTTCCTTAATGTTGACCTCTTATGGTTTTTTTGATCTTCTTTTGGCATTTTAGATTAGTCTCATGATCAGATGGGAAACCATGTTTCAGTATGTTTTTACAGACCACACACACCATGGGGCTTATAAATTGCTGAGCTTAATTTTCCTAAACTGTGAGCTGGGCAGCAGACGCAAAACACATGAAGAGATTTTTTTCCCCTGCAGGTCCCTGTGCATAAGAATGTCCGCTCTGTGGGATGAGGGCAGAGGTGCTATAGCTGTCGTTGATGCTGCAGTGCTCTTCTTTCCCCAGGGTTCCTCGCTCCGTTCGGGGGCAGATTCTCTGTAGCTTTGAGAGTGTTTGTACATGTCCAGCAGTGATTTCGGTGCACTTGGAATCCTACCTTTCAAAAAGGAGGGTAGGAAAAAGCAGGAGCTTGAGGCTTCACAGGTTTCCTAGAAAGCAGTTCTTTTTTTTGAGTCTTCACTCAAAACCCAGAGCAAGGATCAGATAACTCTGTAGGATGATTTTCTCAAGGAAGAGAAGCAAGTTGATTGTTTTTAAGAAAAAAGTAAAACTCTTTAGAGTCTAGGGAGAAAGGAGTCTAAATTTCAGCCCTTTTAAAAGGTTTTGATTTTGGAAACCATTATATTTCTGTCACTTTTCAGTAGCAAGAATGCTGTCTCCTGTGTGCATGTTTGCTACTTGTGTCTCTCAAACGGAGGAGTTTGAGGAGTTTTCAAAAGCATGTACATTTATTAGGAGCTTTTTCCTCGGTAGAACATTTAGAAAACCTTCAATATTTAAAACATGTTTAATTTCCATGACCAGTTAATGCATAGAATGGTAAATATTAGCTGTATTATATTTTAAAAAACTGTATTTTATTTCTTTTGGCTATTAATACAGATACAGCCGAAAGAGGAGGACCAGAAACCATTAACTTCTTCAAATCCAGTGCTAGAACTTGAACTGGCAGAGGAAAAGTTACCCATGACTCTTTCTAGGCAAGAGGTAAAATGAAAAAAAAAAAAAATCTTCAGAGCATTTGCATTTATCTCCAGTTCTTTCCAGTAAGCTCTGTGTCGTTATTGCCTATATAACATGTCTGACTGAACTAAACTAATGTGCAGCTAGCCAGTTTTTCTTCTTGAGGTTCTAAATTAGTCTCTGTTTTTGTTTTTTTTTAAGATTTTATTTATTTGAGAGAGAGATCACACATGCATGAGCACAGGGGTAGGGACAGAGGTAAAGGGAGAGGGGAGAAGCAGATTCCCCGCTGAGCAGGGAGCCAGCCATGGGGGCTCAACATGGGGGCTGAGGGACTTGGGGGCTCGATCTCAGGACCCTGAGATCATGACCTGAGCCAAAGGCAGATGCTTAACTGAGCCACCCAGATGCGCCAATCTCTGCTTTTCTCGATACTCTTAAACTTTTAAAAGAATGTTTTTCTAAACTTTAAAAATTAAACACATTGTTCTAAAAAAATATATATATTAATTATACATAAATTATTTGTCTAAATTATTTTAAACATACATTTTGTAACTTAATACATCTTTCTAGGTCAAAATACAGATCTGTATAATTTTTTATGACTATATAATTTCCCATAATTTAGAAACCTATTATTTTAATAATGGTCATTTAGATTGCTTCAGCATTTCCTGATTGTAAATCAAACTAAGATGAACGTCTTTATACAGATGTCATTGCATGATGCTAATGTATGATTGTTCCCTTTGGAAAATTTGCTAGAAGCATGGTTTCTGGAGTCTGTTGACTAAAGACTGTGCATTTCTATGACTTGGGGTACGTATCACCACAGGGCTCTGTAGACCTGTTGTCCCAGTTTGTACTCTTTAACTACAGTGCTCGTCTATACTCTGGTCAGTATCAACTATTACTTTTATGAAAAAGCCAAAAACAACAAAAATTTCAAGATAACTCATGTGACGTGAAGAATGCAAACTCTACAGAGGGGTACCAAACAAAAATGGAACAGAAGGAAAGGGAGGAAAGGACAGCTGACTCTAAACGCTGTCATGGGGAAATTGGATGAAGGAATTTGGAATACCTAGCCCAAAGAGAAGAATATTGGAGACCTAAAAAAAAAAAAAAAAATCCATTGATAGCAGCTGTGATTTTGAAAAAGAATTTCGTATTCTCTGTGGTTTCATAAAGTAGAACTAAGATAAGTGGGTAGAATTTTGAGGGAGGGAGGTTTTAGTTTATTGTGAGAAGTAAAACCTATCTGTCCAAAACTGGGATGAAGAGATGTGGTCCTTATCATTTGTCAGTCACGGACCTGGTAGAGGTGTGTTTGAGGTCATTTCTGCATTGATGGGCGATAGCACCGGATGGCCTCTTAAGCTGCTTTTGAATACCAAGCTTTGGTTAACTCAGTGGAGCTCGACCAGTAGTTTCTGTGCTACTATTTACGTTTCCAGATAAAGTTCTTGATACTTAAAGAATATTTTGGATCAACCTTTATTTTTCTCAGTTATTTTTTTCTTGTTATGAAATGGAACATGTATACAAATAACATACTAAACATGCATGTGCAATATAATGAAGGATTATAAAACAAACACCCATTAACCATCACCCAAGTCAAGACACAGTATTATCAGCCCCGCAAAAGCCTGACCTGTGCCCTGCCTTGATCATTACTCACTTCTCTTCTGGGAGATAAGTGTTTGGTTTTAATGTAGTCTTGGAATGCTGATGCCAGGCTATGGTCCATGAGTTATCAACTGACTCCGGACTTATTTTCCTTCTATATAAAAAAAAAAGTATATAAAAGTTATCACTCCCGTCCATCTTAATGCTTTTCTTAGGTATTCTGTGATACAGATGGAGCCTTTGCTGAAACGGTCAGCCGAAGGACCTTAAGCATGGTAGGGTTTCTTAAGGTGTGACAGTAACTTACTATATCCATTCACGGAAAATTAAAGAAAAAACAAACACAACTGACTTTTTCTGTCTACATTTCAGAATAAGTATTTGGTCACCTAAAGGAGGAATTACTGTTACTCAAAACATTGGAATTACTTTTATTGTTATTACTTCTTACAGGTTATCAGAAGATTGAGAGAAAGAGGAGAACCAATCAGACTGTTTGGAGAAACTGATTATGATGCTTTTCAACGTTTAAGAAAAATAGAGATCCTCACACCAGAAGTAAACAAGGTAAGAAGTCAAAACAAAACTTGAGAAAGATTACTGTACCACATAAACAAGAATAGTATGGAGTTTGAGTAATTGCATTATTACAGGCAAAGATGGAAAAATAAAGTTGCCAGATTACTGCTACTGAATGTAAGTTTTCTTTAATTTTTTTAAAAAACACCTATCGTAAGTCTACAGTTCAGTGCATTTTGACAAATCCACTCCGAGTATGTAACCACCACCCTTAGGAAGATACAGAATGTTTTCATCACACAAAAACATGCCCAGTGCCCCTTCTTAGCCAGTCCTATTCCTTCTACTCAATGCCTGCACAAACACCTTTTAAAATTCTATCACTGTAGATTAATTTTGCTTGTTCTGCATTTCATATAGATGGAGTCATAAGAGTATGTCTGGCTTCTTATGCTGAGCATATTTTTTAAATTATTGTTTCTGCAGAAATCAGTAGTTTGTTCCTTTTCATTGCTGATGATAGTTATCTGAATATCCCACCATTTGTTTTCAACTTCGGGCTGTTATGAATAACACTGCTATGAACATTCTTAAACAGGTCTGTTTTTGACCTGTGTTACTTCTCTTTGGTAAATATGGTCTATCTCTTGGTAAATATCTGAAGTAGAATTGCTGAATAATAAGAGTAAATGTGTGCTTTAGTTTTTAAGAAATGCCAAGTATTTCTAAATGTCATCAGTATTTGTTATTTTAAGTCTTTTAAATTGTAACCATTCTCTTGTATGTGTAGTCGTATTTCATTGCGGTTCTATTTTACAGCCTCCTGTTAACTAAAGGTAATGAGTATCTTTTCATAGACTTATTGCCCATGTATTTCTCTGGTTAGTGCATGTTAAAATCTTTTGTTCATGTTTTAATTGGGTTATTTGCCCTTTAATTTTTGAATTGTAGTTCTTTGTATGTTCTGAATACAAGTCCTTTGTCAGATGTACCGATACATGGTTTGTGACTATTTTCTGCTAGTCTTTGGCTTACCTGCTCTTTTCATGGTGTCTTTTGATGGGCAGCAGTTTTGCATTTTGATGAAGTCCACTTTTTTCTTTTATGGTTATTGCTTTTGGTGTTTTCCTTAAGAAATATTTGCCTATCCCAAGGTTTTGAAGAGATGCTCTTTATTTTCTCTAAAAGCTTAACAGTTACAGCTTTTAGGGCTTTTATCTTGTTTTATACCTCAGCAGATGGTCTGTCTTGGTGAATATTCCATAGGCTCCTGAAAAAAATGTCTTTTATACATTGGGTAAATGTCAGTTACACTAGTGTTGTTCAGATCTTCTGTGGCCTTAATTTGCTCTCTCTACCCATTTGCTTTCTCAATTACTGAGAGACAGGTGTGGTGATCTATGGCTGTGTAACAAACCACCCAAAACTGAAGAGTTCAAACAATTTATAAAATCTTTTTCAGGGGCGCCTGGGCGGTTCAGTTGTTAAGTGTCTGCCTTCAGCTCAGGTCACGATCCCGGGGTCCTGGGATTGAGCCCTGCATCTGGCTCCCTACTCTGTGGGGGGCCTGCTTCTCCCTCTCCCACTCCCCCTGCTTGTGTTCCCTCTCTTGCTGTCTCTCTAATAAATAAATAAAATCTTTAAAAATAATAAAATAAAATAAAATCTTTTTCAGTCCTCTATGCCTATAACAAACCACCCTGAAGCTTAGTAACTTAATTTATTATTATCTCTTACGGTTCTGTGGTTTGATTGGGTGGGGGTAAACTGGACAGTTTTTTTTGCTTGGAGTCTCGCATGTGATTGCAGTTAGATGTGGACTGTGGCCAAGGTCATCAAAGGCTCCCTTGGACTGGCCTTCCAACTGCATAATATTTTAGAGGTTCATCTATGTGATAGTGTAGGTCAAAATTTCCTTCCTTCCTGAGGCTGAATAGTTCTCTCTTATATGTATGGAGAGAATTTGTTTATCCAATCAGCTTCGATGGGCATTTGAGTTATTGCTACCTTACAGCTATTGTGAATAATGCTGCTTTGAACATAGGTTTACAAATACCTGTTTGAGTCCCTGCTTTCACTTCTTTTGTGTACACCCCAGATGTAGACTTGGTGGATCATGCAGTCATTCTCCGTTTAACTTCTTTTAAGCATAAATGAATTAAGAATATTCTTCCATTGTAATGTTCACAGCAGTTTTAAAAAAAATTTTCAGTCCTGTTTAAAACCTTAAATTCTTAGAGTTAGTGGTTTTTATAATGCTTCATTTTTACCAACATTTATTTATTTTCTATATTCTGAGTTCCTTTCTTAACCAAAGATAGTATTAAAATACTAATGTGAACTATTAGTATGTGATTTAATTTTTCTACTAGTCATGTTTCATTCCTTGAAAAATTCCTAGTTACTAATATTAATTCATTACAACCTGCTGTATTTTAATCTTGCTCAAGCTTGTCCCAGATACTAAAAAGAGTTTCTCATTTGTAAAAAAAAATTTTTTTTTTAAGATTTTATTTATTTGACAGAGACACAGTGAGAGAGGGAACAGAAGCAGGGGGAGTGGGAGAGGGAGAAGCAGGCTTCCCGCCGAGCAGGGACCCTGATGTGGGCCTCGATCCCATGACCCTGGGATCAGGACCTGAGCTGAAGGCAGAAGCTTAATGACTGAGCCACCCAGGCGCCCCTCTCATTTGTAAATTTTTTTTAAAATGAGGTATAATTGACATATTAGTTTCAGATGTACAACTTAGTGATTTAATATTTGTGTATGTTGTGAAATGATCCCCACAATAAGTGTAGTTAATACCTGTCACCATACATTTTTTTTTTCTTGTGGTGAGGACTTTTAAGATCTACTCTTACTAACTTTTAAGTAGGCATTAACTGTGGTCACCATCCTGTGCATTACATTCCTGTGACTTATTTTCTAATTAGAAATATGTGAAGATGATAACATAAGTGTGAATGCATTCTAAAGCTCTCCATATTTACTCCTCCTGGCCACATCTTAGGTTTTTGATGTCACATTTTACATGTTTTTCTTATGCATCCTTTAACTAATGATAGTAGTTAGTTATTTTTACTACCTTTGTCTTCATAAGTGATTAATCTACTACCTTTACTGTATATGTACCTATTCCAGTGAGATTTATACTTTCATATGTTGTAGTATTACTAATTAACCCCCTGAGCTTAAAGAAGGCCCCTTAACATTTCTTTTAAGGCTGGTTTAGTGGCGATGAACTCACTTAGTTTTGCTTGTCTGGGAGACTATTTCTCTTCCAATTCTGAATGATGACTTTGTGAGGTAGAGTATTCTTGCTTTGAAGTTTTTTCTTGCAGCACTTTGAATATATTATGCTCTACCCCCTTTGTCCTGCAAAATTTCTGCTGAAAAATCTGCTAATAGTCTTATGTACACAACAAATGGTTTTTATTTTGCTGCTTTTAATAGTCTCTCCTTGTCTTTACCTTTTGATATTTTAATTAGAATGTGTCTTGGTGTGACTGTGTGTAAGTTTTTGAGGTGATTGCCATACATTTTCCACAGCAGCTGCACCATTTTACATTTCCAGCAATGAAGGGTTCCATTTCTCCACATCCTAGCCAACACTTACTACTACTACTATCTTTGATCATAGCCATCCTGATGGATTTGAAGTGGTATCTTATTGTGTGTATTTTTTTTTTTAAGGTTTTATTTATTTGAGTGAGAGAGCACGAGAGAGAGCACGAGCAGCGGGAAGGGGCAGAGGGAGGGGGAGAAGCAGACTTCCCGCTAAGCAGGAAGCTCGATGCGGAGCTCAGTCATGACCTGAGTCAAAGGCAGATGCTTAACTGACTGAGCCACCCAGGCGCCCCCTTATTGTGGTTTTGATTTGCATTTCCCTAATGACTAGTGATGTTAAGCATCTTTTTGTTTGCTTATTGGCCTTTTATGTGTGGTCTTCTATTCAAGACCTTTGCGCATTTTTAGTGAGTGGTTTTTTGTTGTTGTTGTTACATGTAGCAGTTCTTTATATATTCTGGATATCAGTCATTATCAGATTAGTGACTTGCAAATATTTCTCCCATTGCACAGGTTATCTTTTCATTGATAGTACTTTGCAGAAAAGTTTTTAGTTTTGATGAAGTCCAATTTTGTTCTTTTGTATTTTGGGGTTTTTTTTGCCTGTGCCTTTGGTGTTGTATCCAAGAAATGATTGCCAAATCCAATATCATGAAGCTTTTCCCATGTGTTGTCTTCTGGGAGTTTTATAGTTTCAGCTATTAAATGTACATCTTTGATTCATTTTGAGTTAGTTTTTGTATGTGGTGTAAGGTATGGGTCCAGCTTTAAGGCTTCTTCTGTTTTTACCAAATGGTCACAAACTGGATATGAATAGATGGTGGAATTTGCTGGTTTATTAGAAACCTAGTGAAAGCCTAGGATATAGATGAGACATTAGTTTCATATTATTGACACTGCTGAATGTTAAGGGAATTCAGAGTAGTTACAGTGAGGTTAGACATTTTAAATAAACTGGGAAAATGGGTTGAAGGCTCTAGTGGAGACCTGGTCACTTGCGCTAGACCTCATTAGAAAATTTCAGCATTTATGAATATTCTCATTTGGATTGGTCAACACATATGTTTTATTTTTCTGACCAGAGTAGCTATTGTGCATACATTCTTTAAAATTTAAATATGTTCATTATAATTAACTTTGGACAATGATGATAGCTGCATAATAAATTGAAATCTTAGAGTCTCTAGTTTTACTAAGCTCTTAACTCCTGTGGAGGAAAAAAAATGAATTGTACTTATTAGTAGTGAAAAATCAAAAGGGAAACATCAGTGAAATTCCATAATGTGTGTATTTTTTCACCTTTCTCAGGGATTGAGGAATGATCTGAAAGCAGCTTTGGATAAGATCGACCAGCAGTACCTCAATGAGCTTGTGGGTGGTCAGGAACCTGGAGAGGAAGACACACAGAATGATTTGAAAGTTCATGAAGAAAACACCACAATTGAAGAGTTAGAGGTAATCTTTACACCCACCTGATCTCATTACCCCATCATATCCCTTCATTCTCTGGGGCAGATGCTTGAGTTCATCATATTGTTCAGTTCAGAGCACACTACTATTGTCTGTGGTCATTACAAAGACCTTTTTTTAAAAAATTTTGTGCTTTTATTTATTCACTCCCTTTTTTTTTTAAAAGATTTATTTATTTGACAGAGAGAGACACAGTGAGAGAGGGAACACAAGCAGGGGGAGTGGGAGAGGGAGAAGCAGGCTTCCCGCGGAGCAGGGAGCCCGATGCGGGGCTCAATCCCAGGACCCCGGGATCATGACCTGAGCTGAAGGCAGACGCTTAACGACTGAGCCACCCAGGTGCCCCATTCACTCCCTCTTTACTCCTTCTCCACTCACATTCTGATATATTTGATGTGCATCCTCTTATTTGTTGGCGGTCTTGTAAAACCAGTAGTATTTTGTATGCTTGTGTTTTTAATATACATAAATGATACTATACTGTGAATTTTTTTTTTTTTACATTTCTTTTTTCCACTTTGAACTGTATTTAAGATCCATCCTTGATGCTTTATGTATATCTGAACCATTGATTTTTAACTCCTGCATAGCATTTCATATTTTGTGGCATTCACTACCTTTTACTTTTTGTTGCCTTGTAATGAGAGCTGGATTGCTCCCAGCTCCCTATTACTACAGACAGCTTTGTGATGAATAGTCTTGTATGTAACCCCTGTGGACTCAGAAGTAGGATGGCTGGATTTTTATATATGTAACTTGTCCAGGTTCTGTCACGTTGCTCTCTGGAATGGCTGTACCAGTCTACACCCCTGTCAGAAGGGTGTGCGAGCCTTTTACTCCCACAGCCCTGCCAACACTTGGCAGTATCTTGCTTTTTAATTTTTGCCAATGTGTTGAATGTGGAGTGATACATGTAATCCTAATTAAAAAGCTGTGTTGTGCTATCTAAATATCTAGCTCAAGCAGAAATTATGGCTTAGTTGAAAGCTTCTACTGCTTAATAAAGATAAACTGCTATTTTTCTTTTCATTCCTGACTGCGCTCTTCATGAGATCATAGTTGTTTTAATTGTGCCTCTCCTCCTACCACCCCCAGCACCTTTCTTTGGACCCTAAATTTGACAGAAATAGTGCAAGCAACCATTTCTGGGCTTTCTTTTTTCTTAAATAGCTTTATTGAGATATTTACATACTTTACAGCTTACCCATTTAAAATATACAATTCACTGGTTTTTAGTATATTCGCAGGTTGATGCAGCCATCATCACAACCTAATTCTAGAACGTTTCTGTTCCTTTAAAAAGAAATCTACCCATTAGTTCCCTAAGCCCCCCTTTTTTTGTCTTTTGATTTATAAACAATACCTTGCTCTCTAAATTTCAATGACAAATCGGTGTTTTCTTGTTTTTTTTTTTTAACTTACCTAGAAATTCCTTTAGGTTTTTTAAAAATAGAAATTAGTATATGTAATAAAGGTCCATGTTCATACTGGTGTTGAGAACATCTGTTCAGCTTTTGGTCTTTACTAATGAACAGAAGCATTGTTTTTCTGCAGGCATTGGGAGAATCTTTAGGAAAAGGCGATGATCATAAGGACATGGATATCATTACCAAGTTCCTTAAGGTATGTGTTTTTAGGCTAGGAAAGGACATTTGGGTTGGTTAAAAACTGTTGTTGAATTTTTGGATGATTTAAGGGTTAAGGACTGGAAAGGGAATCCCTCAGTAAACATGTTTTGGACATATACAGTTTATGATATTGCTGTGCACTGGGATATAGAGGTTAATCAAAGGAGATGTATATTTACTTCACTGCTGCACTTTAAAACTGACTTGTTAATGTAAACACGCAGAATCAAAGCAGTGGAATGAACAAGAAGTTGGGGGAGTAAAAAGTTTTTTTTAAAAACACTCCAGGAGGGAGTGCAGTGAGGGGAGTGTTCCAGAAGCTATTATGAGTGGTGATGACAGTAAAGAGAGGAAGGAGGTGGGAAGACCTTGGCAGTGAAAAAAAGCAAACCCATCAGCAACCTTTCAGAGACTGTTCATTTTCTCAGTTCTACAGATAGCTGCATATTCCTGCTATGATGAGCTCAATCCATCTTTCTCCTCAGCATTTCTTACTTTACTGGTTTAGGTAGAGTGTGTGTAAATGCCAGATTCATTTTAGCATTTATTCACAAACTATTTGTGTTCAGGCCAAGAGATTAAAACGCAAGAAGTGCTTTTACTTGTATTAACAATTTAAAAACAACATATTAGTCGTCAAGATTCTCAGTCTATTGAGGATATGGCATGGAATTAGATAGGCATGGGAACTCGTGTGAACTAGAATTTTCCTTTCTGAGTGACAGCCTCTCTTTATAGAGGCTACCCATAGGTAACGCCACTAGGGGGGTATGTCCTCTGCTACCTTCCCTGTGTACCTGCCTCTAGAAACCATGTTCTTGATGCATTTAAACCCAAGGGGCACTAGGGTGGCTTTCCAGGGCTGGGTGGAGGGGTTATAGTTTATTTCTGTTCTTTGTTTTCCTTCTTTCTCCTTTGTCAGGTGCTTTATTGGGAATATTTAACTAAATCATCATCTCTACTACAAAAGCAGAAAGTCCAAATAGAGGCGTACCCCATTTTATAGTGCTTGGTTTTATTGTGCTTTGCAGATAATGCGGTTTTCTTCGGTGGTTTTTTGTTGTTGTTTTGGGGTTTTTGTTGTTGTTGTAGTTTTTACAAATGGATGGTTTGTGGCAGCCACGTGTGGAGCAAGTGTATTGGCACTGTTTTTCCAATAGAATTTGTTCACCTTGTATCTCTGTCACATTTTGGTGATTCTCGCAATACTTCAAACTTTTTCTTTGTTACTATATTTGTCATGGTTAATTGTGATCATTGATTAGGACGTGAAAGCTCAGATGATGATGAGCCTGTTTTAGCAATAACGTATTTAAATTTTAAGGGGGGAGGGGGAGAGGAAGAGAGAGAATCTCAAGCAGGCTCCGTGCCCAGCGCAGATCCTGACGCGGGGGCTGACTCTCATGACCCTGAGAACAGAAATCAAGAGTCGGATGCTTAACCGACTGGGCCACCCAGGCACCCCAGCAATAATGTATTTTTTAATTAAGGTATATATATTGGTTTTTTTTTTTTTTGATGTAATGTTATCCTATGCTTAATAGACTACATTATAGTGTAAACATAACTTTATATGCATTAGGAAACTAAAAAATTCACTTGACTCACTTTATTGTGATACTCGCTTTATTAATGCGGTGGTGTGGAACCAATCCCGCAGTGTCCATGGGGTATGCCTGTATCATATCATCATACTTGGAAGATTAATTATCACAGCACATACGATATTATGGCAAATAAGTGTAGGTGGGTTGAATTTTAGTAGAAATACGAGTAAAAGTTTATTTCTGTCAAAGTTACCTATGAAATTTGAAATTTGATAGTTCTTGTTAGGGGGAAATTGATTATCTTTGAGCTAGGAATACATACATATATAGAATAGGGAAGTTTGTGACTTGCCAAAAGCACTACAAAATATACGTGTTGTGTATGACAAAATAAGCAGAAATAGTTCATTAATTAGATATTGATGCTATTTTAATTAGAAAAAAATTTACTCTAAATATGATAATATATTGTTTGTGTGTTAGATAACTTTTAAACCTTTTGAACCACTGGGTGGCGTCGTAGTCTAAATTTACCCATTCTTTCAACAGTTTCTTCTTGGTGTTTGGGCTAAAGAACTGAATGCCAGAGAGGATTATGTGAAGCGCAGTGTGCAGGGCAAACTGAACAGTGCTACTCAAAAACAGACTGAGTCCTATCTCAGACCCCTTTTCAGAAAGCTACGGAAAAGGGTAAGGTTCCTCGAAAAATGCTTTTACATAACTGATTTTTTAAAAAAAAGAATATATAAAGTTTGAATAAATGGCAGTCTGTAATTATACACAGTAGCTTCCAAAAATAGTTAACGCTTTTTTTTTCTTTTCCAGAATCTTCCTGCTGATATTAAAGAATCCATAACAGATATTATTAAATTCATGTTGCAGAGAGAATATGTAAAGGTACATTACCATGTTGGGCATCAGTATCATGGTTATGAGCTTATCTAGGTTGTGTGTGCATAATACCTTCATTTGGTGTGGGAGTATTTTACATAGGAGCTTTAAGAATAAATGTGAAATGAATTAGTAGTAAAAAAAAAAAAAAAACCCAAAACCTTTTATCTAATTCATTGTCAACTTTATTATTAGGCATTGATAATAAACTTTACTGACCACATTGGTTTTTCAGTCATTTTTAAGGTAGGTGTGAAGATTCTTCAGAGCATGAACTGGATCTAGGCAATGTTCATTTCATGAATGGGATTGAATTTCAAAGATTGTTCAAGATTATGGCTTGGAACAAATTTTCCCATAGAAGCAATGTTATGTAGATTAGTTTCCCACTCCAGCTATAAAAGCCTACTTAATCTGTAATATAGATAAACTATTGTACTAACGATACAATGGAATTTAACCACCCTTTATACTTGTATGAGAAAATGTTCCAAGTAAGGCCACCAGAATTCATCCCTCCCATTTCAGAACAGCAACAATAGCAGACCCCTTGTTAGGGAAGACTTTTCCCCTTGCCCCGGTGTCTTTGTTCCCGAATGGGCTCGAGGAGGAGGCGGCGGTGGCAGGAGGAAAGAGCTCCCCGTGGCCCGGCGCTCCTGGAGTGGAGTTCAGAAAGGGGAGTGGGAGGCTGTCAGTCAGTGCAGGGAACGTAAAGAGAATGCCTGCTGTACCAGTAGTGGGGATTGGAAATGTGCCCCTGCGTCTGGCCCATCAGCAGAGTCTCAAGAGGGAAGCTTCTAGTGGCAGTGCCTCTCAGGAGTGAAGAGGAGGGAGTTTCGGCCAACAGTTATGCTGACCATTCCAGAGTAGTAGGTGGGGCTCTAGCAGAAAAGTGGGGGTGCCAGTGCTTACTCCTGCGCTTGGAGTTTCTGTACTCAAGCAGAGGGTGGGCTAGCACGTGTGGGGGCTGTAGCCTCTGGCTAATGAGGCGAACGTAGTGATTTTACTCCCTCTGTTGGAGAGCCAGTTTGTTTTAGCAAGGGAAATGTTTTTGTTTTGTGCCTATAAATTTTATTCCTTTATAGTTTCTAGTAGTTGCATGGTACTTAGTAAGGACAGTTGCCTTGGAATAGATGGATAAGGTCACCGTCACTGCAGAAAGAAATCAAATCACTTGCCAACTAGTGAGCATGCCTTCCCTCTTGTTACTTTTTGCATTTTCATATGAGAGGAATGTGAAAGTTTATTTTGTGTAAACTGCTGAAGAACCAAGAAACTTTAATAACCTGTTTGGACAGCTTTCTTTAGAAATTTGGGGGAACTAAATATTGGACATTTTATCAGTTAATATCCAGTGTGAAAAGTGATACAAGTCAGAATCTGTGTGATAAAAGTGTGTAACATGTTCTTTAAAATTAAATTTTATAAAACTGAGTAGGGCAAATTCAAATTTGTCTTCAGGGTAGAAATGATCTTCCAGTTAGCCTATTTGTAATACCTGATTTTTAAAATCAACTCTGCATATCAATCACATAGGTCTTTGGTTTTCAAAACTAAAATCTCCTCGAGACCTGACTGTATGAACCTCCCTGAAACCCTAGGGGTCTTTCAGAATTTACTTGATTTCTATTTTATTTTTTTTCCTCCTAGGTAGCTAGGCTTGGTTTAGAAAAAGAGCGATTTGTCTTCATCGGGTTCTATCCTTACATTCTGTAGCTTTTCTTTTAACGTTCTTGGCAGGTGGGAGGTGTAGAGTGGCCAAAGTGAAACGATCTCATCCTGTAACTATTCGGCTCGAGGGTTAGTATTTAATCTCTGTTTACACCTCTGCTGTGGACCCTATATGATAGTCCCAGCTCACAGAGCCCCCACTGCTTTCAGAGGCCTGCAGGGCTGTGCACACATAGTTGCAGGTTGGATTCTGAAAAACCAGTTAGCCTCCATCTTCAGCGTGTGACCACCTGCGGAGAAGACTGGGTCTAGAGGAGACCCAAACTAGAGTTTCTATCAGTGCATCAAATTACCTACCTGGTAATTCCAGATCTGAAATGTATTAGTTGCCAGTGCACAAAGGCTGCAAAGGAATGTTTGTCTTTTTACTCACAGGATTAGCTTTGGTTTCTGGTTTTCCATGGACCTGGGCAGGGCAGTCCATCACCTCATATTTTAATTTCTTTTGTTTGAATAATGAGAATGGTAATACTTTCAACATGCTCAAGAGATGGATGAAAATTATGTCATAAAGGGCTGTGAAATACTTCACAAATTGGGACCAACCCAGTATTTTTGCTTTTCTAATCTCTTAAACTTTCTTTTTAGGCTAATGATGCTTATCTTCAGATGGCCATTGGAAATGCCCCTTGGCCCATAGGTGTCACCATGGTTGGTATCCATGCCAGAACTGGCAGAGAAAAGATTTTTTCTAAGCATGTTGCACATGTTTTAAATGATGAAACACAGCGGAAATATATTCAGGTAAGCAATTGGGAGGGAAAGAATTGCTCTGGAGGTTAACATTCTACAATTCCCAAACTGTCAATTTTGAGAGCAGGAGAAGAATTATAGCAAATTGGATGTAGTATGATAGGACACAAGTCCACTTTTAAGTACTTATGTTTAAGACCTCTTCACAGAATAAAATAGAAACCTTGTAAGTTGCATATATGACACAAGACAGGGTGAGGCGTTGTGCTTTAATTAACTCAGCATTGAAATAATGCTATTTCAGTTGGCTTTGGAAGTTTGGTGAAGAAGCACAAGTTTAGACTATTTAGCAGTAAATCTCATTTTGTTATTTTCCAGATAGATTTAACATCTGGGTTAAAAAGAAGGTATGAGTAGTAAAAACCTGGCTTTAATGAATATTAATTATTTTTCAGTAACATTTAATGACCCTTCTTGACACAAACAGGGCTAAAGGGTTAAGTTTATTTTCTTATGGTCCTCTGTGCCTCACATAAACTTGTTTGTGTTGTTGGGTAAAACTTTTCTCAGTGGGGTCAACTGTTAATGCCACTTTTGCCAAATTGTCAAAAATCCCAGATTGTGTCCAATGACTTGTGTCGGATGTTAATTCTAAAGTTTGAAGATGATACTCAGGAGGTTTACTTAAAATGTAAAATTTGCTTAGAATGCATAACGTGCTTTCAGGTTTTGTGCCAGAGAGCAATTATTACCATATTCATGAATTATCTTGTTATGTGATTTCAATCCCAAGTGCTGAAGATTAACTTGTGCGTCATGCTTTATGCCTTATTCATACATATTAGCATTTTCAAATAGTTCAACTTGACTCCCTAATATGAATTGTAGAATTTATAGAGTTCAGATATACTTAAAATTCAAAGACCTTTCTGTTTTTTTAATAACCACCGGTGACTGTATTGAAGGCAAAAAGTTTATTTCGGCGGGGGGTTGGGGTGGTAGGGAAAGTCGTTTGGCTTTTAACAATAGAAAACAGTTTCCAATGATTAAATTTGCTATTTGTGTTCAACTGTACCATGGCCAAAGCCAGTGTGTCTGTAAAAGTCCATATAACAACATAAATTGTCTCAAAAACAGGTTTTTGCTTTTCAGGAATGGCATGATTTCCACTTCCCCTCAAACTGATTTTCTTTTTAAAAATATATCTAACATTTTTAAAGATTTCTGATTTATTTTTGGAAGCTGTATAATGACCTATTCTTCTTCCATTGGTCTTCCTTTTTAACTGTTCTCTTCCCATTTAAAAAAAATCCTACTTTTCCCCCCAAGATGATTAGGGAAAATTGGTAAGTAACTAACCTTTAGGAGGGTGTTTGACTTAAACCCAATAATTTTCTTGTGGACAGATGTTAATTTTTTTTTTTTTTTTTTAAGATTTTATTTATTTATTTGAGAGAGAGAATGAGAGAGAGAGAGCATGAGAGGGGGGAGGGTCAGAGGGAGAAGCAGATTCCCTGCCGAGCAGGGAGCCCGATGCGGGACTCGATCCTTGGACTCCAGGATCATGACCTGAACTGAAGGCAGTCGCTTAACCAACTGAGCCACCCAGGCGCCCAGATGTTAATTTGATAATACAGTCAGGTGGACACATAGCTGGTTGAGTGCGGGATGCCGCAGAGGAATGAATAATGGATCCATGTCTAGGTGGATGCTAGTGAGATGTCATGGGGTTCTTAGTTACCTCAATATTGTCCTGTTAAACATTTTAATGACTGATTTGGTTGACTCTACAGAGAGGTTTATTTATCAGATTTACGGACAACAAGGGTAGGGTGTGTGTTAAGGTGGAAAAGACATTGGCATTCCAAAAGTTCTTGACAGACTGAAGGAAAGAACAGATTCTAAAAATATAATATTGAGCAAGGATGACCATAAAAAAAATTTGGATCCAGTGCCCTGCTTGCTTGACTATACAGTCTGAGCAGTGTATATATGAGAAAGGATTAGGGAATTTAGTAAGCTATACATGCAATAAAATTGATAGTATGATACGGCTGCTACAGAGTCTAATGGTAGCTTATGCTACATTATTAGACATAATAATCTAATTGTAGGTTCCACAAGGCAAGAACATAGTTCACTGTTATATACCCAGAGTCTAGAACAGTACCTTACTCAGAGGTGGGTGCTCCATAAATATTTGCTGATTGAATGAATATTGTATAGGACAAGAAATGTGAAAGTCTTGTTACTTTTGTAGTTCTTTGAGAAACGAGACTGTTGGGGATCTGGGCAAGAGAGCTGTAGATAATGGGGGAACTTTCTGGCAGAAGAGGGAGTAAATTTGTTCTATAGTTAAGGATCAGTTAAGGTAGAGGAAGGAAGACACATTTTTAATCGGTGTAGGGAAACAACAGTTTTCTTTTTATTAAACATTTATTTTTAGAATAATTACAGATAGATTCACAAGAGGTTGCAAAAATAGGACAAAGCTTTTTAACAGAAGTGCCCTGAGACAGTAGTAGGGCCACTGGGAAGATGTGAGGGAGATCCCTGCCACTTGATGTTTGCAAGCATCACGTTAACTCTTGCCCTTTTTGCTCCTCGGATAGCTTTGATTCTGCTCTGCCATTTTCCCTTGAGGCCGTTGCTTAAACCTAAGGTTGCAAACTCACATGCCCATGACAGTAGTAAGTGAGCTGAGTGGTAAGAAACACTTGACCCTCTGTCTTTTGTTTTCCTACTTTCATATAGGCAAAATCAAAGCAGTATTTCATTTTGTCTCAACTCTGTCATAACAGGGGATGGTGGAGGCTAGTGTTTAACCCTCACTGGTGCTGGAGTCACTTCAGCTTGTTGTTCTCTTGGAGGGATAGGGGTCAGTGTTGCTCCATCTTCCACCTTTTTTTTTTAGTATGCCAAATATCTTAATTTTTTCTAAAAAAAAAAAAAAAAAGTATGATTCTATTTTTAAAACAGTGGCACCAAATTAAGTTAGCATTGTGTAAGGACAAATAAAATGCTGGGTTTTTTTATGTCTTAACATAAACCTGTGGTGCTGATCAGCTCAAGGCCAAAGAACACTGCCATCCCCACGTGAGAGTTTTATGAAATTCTTGATGGCGATGAACGGAGTAATTTGCTGTCTTTTGAGTCCTCCTCCTGTTAAATATATTATTTGAAGATTAAGTCAGGGGTTGACAAACTTGTCTTAAAGGGTAAGATAGAAAATACTTGAGGCTTTGCGTTTCCCAGGTGTCTTTTGCACCTCTTGGACCCCACAGCTGGGGTGTGAAAGCAGCTGGTGGCTGCGTTCCAGGAAAGCTCCACTTAGGAAAGAAGCCCTGTGGACCCTAGTTTGCTGCCCTCTGGTAACTGCCTGACTCACACATTTTCTGCCTTAAGATATTGGCTGAGTAGGTAATCATGGAAGTCCTTCAATAGGGTAACTGTCTTATTAAATTGAGATACAGTAGACCTCTAAAAGGCAGTGGGTGTGTGAGGTGTACTCCTTCTTCATTGTACAGCCCAGTGATTCTTGGTATGCATCATAATTTACCAAGACAGAAGACAACATCTAGATACAGAATGCTTCTAACAGCACCCCAGAAGTTTGTTCCTGCCTTCTCCCAGCCCAAGTCCTCTTGCCATCAAAAGTTAACCTATAGGTTAATTTTGCCTGTTTTTGGACATCATTTAATGGAATCTTGGATGTATGGAGTAATTATTTAGAAATCCTGGTGAGAAATATCTGTGTTAGGAAATATGGTTGAAAACAATTCAAGGGGCTATTTTATTGTACCATGATTTCATCTTTGGGTTTTATGCAAACGTCTATAGAATTTAAACCGTGAAAGTTGTTTGAAGTGTTCTCTTGCTCACAAAAATTAAACACACCACAGGGAGGGTTTTTTCACCATGCAGATCAAAGAAAAGTTGTATAGTTTATTAGCTAGCCTCAAATCTGGGGTTAGATTTTAAAATGGTGTTAGTAACTTCAAGAACTTTGTTTGTTTGCCAAATACAGATGTAACCTTTGGCCCAGATTTGGGTAAAGCTTCTTTTATACAGATTATAGTAAGCTCTTGGTTATTGAGAGACTTCATAATTGAGTCATTTAAAGACCTCTCTTGAAAAGGTTCACGTCTTGGGCATTCTTGTCTGTAAAGACGAGAAGGAGGAAAAGCTGAAATGCACATCAGGTGGCTGTTTGCTTGGCAGGTCCACTCTCCACTCTTCCTCACCTTGTCCTGTGCCCCAGAAACCTGGCTTTTATGAACACTATTGACAGGCTCCCTTGCCTTTTGGTTCCGATTGGGGTAGGCAGTGAGAGGGACGGGAAGGCGTTGTGTAGGTTTCGGGTATTTATTTCCTTACCTTCCTCCCTGTGAGGTCACTGAGGGTTGATGGCACCTCCTGCCAAAGGCCGTAGCTTCTCCCAGATGGCCATCTGCATAGTTACCATCTCTGGGCTTCGGTTAACTACCCCTCCCCCTTCCTTGCCCCTCAGAGCACAGGCTGGGTGCCGCTTCCCAGTATTGCTAGCTCTGGGGCACTAGACTGTCTCCTGTTGGTCCCATGTCCTGCTCAGCCCATGTCTTTGTGAAGTTCTTGGAATTACTGCCATCAAGTTTTCGAGTTTGAGTATGCTCTTTGTTTCCTGCTGAAACGTCCCTGATATATCTAGATTAATTGATCTGTGTACCGTGTTACAACAGATTTTTTTGGGGATTAGATGATTAAGGAGTAATATTCATTCTGAATAATTTTTCTTAGAGTTGCACTATTATAAAAGGCAAATGTCCTGTAACAGTCTGCTCTGACAAGTTGTTTTCAGTAATATAAGTTACTAAATTCTCTAGTGAAGACATCATCCCAACATTTTCTCTCAGTTATTTCAATCTGTATTTCAGGTTTTGGCATATATACTAGCATTTGCCAAATTTATTTGTTCATGGAACGTTTGTAAATTTATAATATATACATGTATTGCCCCAAATGGTAAAACAGACACTTTAGTCACTGCACTTAGTGGTCACAACTTGATCCATATGTTGAATATACAGTCTCATGGTTAGCTGGTAAACATTCCCTAATCATCGAAGTATATGTCACATTTGTGGGTCATGTGGCTTCATGCTACCTCCTGGCATTCTTGGCTATGATCCACCCTTTCTTAAAGGCAGGTTATTGCATGATACATACTGTTGACCCATTTAATACTTTCTGCCATATTAAATTTTTAGAGAAAAATACTGCTAGCATTTATCGATCATAAACATCACCTTTTAATATCACAGAATACCAGTGTTCAGTAGAAACACATTTTGGGGAATGCTGATTTAAGCAGTGCGTGTTTCTTTTTCAGCTGACAGCTGAACTGATTGTAAACAGACATTTAAGTTGGGGTACTAAATCTATTTCTCAACTGCGTGCTTGAAAAAAAGATCATCCTGCACTGGGAAAGCCTGGTAATCAAATAAAGGAAATCTTCTCCCAGATGGGTCATTTAGTATAAATCCTAACTTAGCTAAGCAGGCAAGTGCTGTTTTCAAAATGGAATTCTCACTTGTGATTGTACTTTGTTACTTTCTGTGAAACAGTGAGCCTATGAGCTAGAAATACGTTCTGTTTCTCTCTCTCTTTTTTTTTTTAATATTTTATTTATTTGACAGAGACACAGCGAGAGAGGGAACACAAGCGGGGACAGAGGAAAAGGGAGAAGCAGGCTTCCCACGGAGCAGGGAGCCCGATGCGGGACTCGATCCCAGGACCCTGGGATCATGACCTGAGCTGAAGGCAGACGCTTAACGACTGAGCCACCCAGGCACCCTTAGAAATTCATTCTCTTAAAGAAGTATTCAGACAAGTGGAAAAATGAATGCAGCTCTGCTTCTTACCATAAACAATAAAGGCAGACTGAGTTAGTCCCAAGTTACCAGTTTTGCTTAAGTGTCCATTAAGTTCTGCAGATACTGAAATTCTTATACTTTTGATACTTGCAGTGGGACTTTTCATCATCCCAAGTAGCAAGATCCAGATAAGTTATTTAAAAGGCTAGAATGAGTTATTTAGATGAATGCGATTTTAATGATCTTGGGTGAAAAGAATTCCTGTAGACAGTTTTTGAAGGAATGGGCCTTTTATTTTATGCCTAACTATGGGTGTTAGTTGAAATTATAGAAGTTAACTTTGCATTATTAAGTACACGTTTTTTGAATATTCTATTTCAGGTCAACTGAGTATTCCTTCAGTCCAAAGTCAGGATTAATTCTTGTGTCATGTTAATTCATTCCTTTATTAGAACTTTGGCAGCTCATTGGCAGAATTTTAAATAGCTAGGTAGAAAATGTCACTCATGGAACACTACATCAAAAACTAATGATGTACTGTATGGTGACTAACATAACATAATAAAATAAAATTAAAAAAAAAGATGTCACTGAGCTAATCTCTTACTCTTCACATTCTTGGGCTGTATCACTAGACAGATCTGTACTTTCATTTTCAAGACTTTGTTCTTAGAGTGTAGACTAGTGACAGGGACAGAAATAATTGATGTGATGAAATGTCTTCTTTATATTTCAGTACAAAGATTACTTAAGAACAACAAAATCTTCAAGTCCTAGTAACTAATGAGAGTTTATAAAAGAAAAGGCAAGTCTAGCAAAAGAATTGTGATTGTAGTTTAGTTCGGTTTTAAAAAGTTACTCTTTTCTGCAATAATAAAAAAATTGGTAATTTTTTAATGGATGCAAGTTGATGTTATGGTTCATTGATTTATCTGGGTATAAGCAGCTTTCATTATGTAGAATTTGTATCCTGTATCACATGCTATACTACACCAAACTGTATCTGTATTTGATATTTTTATACTTTATCTAAAATATTCTGTAACGCTTTCAATTAGATTTTTGGAAAATTGTGAAATACACAAAATTTCACTTCATCGCGTTCATCACTTTTAAGTGTACAGTTCATCAATTAGACTTTTATTTAAATGCATATATTTTTCTAGAAACATACTGATGAAAAAATAATCAGTTTGGTTAAATTTGTGTGGGGAGGAGTCCTTAAGGAGCCATTAATGTAAACTGGGTAGAATCTGGAAGGATCAAGATGTGGGGCTGTTGGGCACTTCTTCTAAAAGGCCAGACTATGGGATGGGGCTGAAAACAAGGGAGTGGTTGAGAATTTAGGGTAAGTACCCTAGAGGTTCCTTCTCCCTTACCCAAGTGGGCCCTTCTCTAGCAGAAAGCTAGTTAACTTCCTGAGGGATTTGTACTGTTCAGGAAGGGTGTAATGCTGTAGTGAAAACAGTATACTTAACTGAGAGCCTGTGTATTGACAAATGAGCCCTGTAGGTCCTATTTTGCCCTGGTTCTGTGAGGCTGGAAGCCGGGTTTTTACCTTCCCACTGAGGAATTGAGAGGATTCTTCTCTTTGAACTGACTCAAGAGAAAAGATCGGCAGTTATTGACACTCAGTAGTCCTCCAATGAAAAAAAAAAAACTAGCTTTCTGCCATATTGTCCCCAAATGAAGCTCCATTGACAAACCCTATCCATTCAGGGAGTTTCCCTTAGCTCTTCAGTGCCTTATTCATAAATATGAATGTTCACCTAGGATCATCAGACCTTTAGGGAAAGTTTACAGTGTGAAAGTGACACAATAAACCATAGAAAAAAAGGAATTCAGAGAAAGAAGGAACGGGGAAAAAAAAAACCCTTCAATTAAAAGCTTGCTTAATATCCTTAGCTAAGGCTGTAACCATGAAATAACAGTATGCCACAAAGAATAGAGAATCAAAATTAGCTCTTAGAAATTAAACATTATAGCAGAAATTCAAAAGTTAAAGAGTTAGAAGGATAAGAGAATGAGGGAGTCCATCTAGAAAGATCTGCACTATTCAGATTCCAGGAAAAAGCGAACAGAGAAATTGGAGGGTAGGAAATAAAGATTAATGCAGAAAAACTTCCCAGAGCTGAAGGATATGAGTGTCTAGAATGAAAAGCATCCTAGCACTGAATACATAGCATATGAACAGGAAAGCTCTCACATCAAGACCTAATATAATGAAATACTGGAAGGCCAAAGATTTAAAAAAAAAAAAAAAGACTTTAAATGCTTTGGGAGAAAAGAAATAGGTCATTTACAGGGACTCAGGAATTCAGATGCCATCGTACTTCTCATTAACAGTTCTGGAAGCTGGGAGACAGTGGAAGAGTACCTGTGTCATAGCAAGGAAAATAATTTTCAACTCAGTTAACATTCTTCTCTGAACTATCAGTTAAGTGTGAATATAGGCTACAGATATTTTCAGACGAGTCTCAAAATGTCTTCAGACTGTGACCTCTCACATGTCCTTCTCTGGAATCATTATTATAGCTAACATTTACATAGTGCTCACTGTGTGCCTCACTTTAGCACTTTAGAGCAACAATATGAGGTTGATGGTACAATTTCTCTGTTTTCCAAGTAGAGAAACTGAGCCATGGAGAAGTTAGTTCCCAGGGTTCCACAGCTAGGAAGTGGTGGAGTGAGGACTTGAACCTGGGTAATCCGAAGTCCACTGTGTTAGATCGCCTCTACTCGAGGACGTGCTCCACCACGGTGACGGAGGGAAACGAAAAAGATCCAGGAAACAAGATCCAGCACAAGAGTGGATCAAAAGGAACTGCCAGGTTGGAGGTGAAGGGATGCTCTAGGATAGTAGCAGTACAAAGATATCTGGAATTCATTTGTCCTGGAACATATGGAGGGCTCCAGGAGAAAAATGGAACAGATATATTACCTGTTACGTTCAGTCATACGGAGCGTAGTCTGCTGGCGGAGAATGAATTGGTGGTATCTCCATAAACAAACACAAAGAGACAAATATGAAAGGGGATATTGTCGTAATATACCACGTGGCTCTGCTTTGGATAATATTTGTATAGACAGTCTGCAGTAAATCCTGAATGTTGCCTTCACCAGGAATTGTGATTGGGGAGGGTGGGGAAGAGAAACGCCTTTAGATGTGTGTGCCTGTGAAGGGCCAGTGGGTGTGGTGTAAGAGGATTAAATGTCCGCTTTCACAGTAGGAAGTCAGTACAGACTATTTTGAGACAGAAGAAAAATCAGGCACTGTCAATATTTAGAAAGATGGCAGTAAATACCAGAAGAAACACGAGATTTAAAGTGGTTGCCTCTGGGGTGCTAGAATTAGGGATTGGAAAGGCTGAGGCAGAGAACTGCCATTATTTAAGTAATATATGACTTCAAAAAAATAATTATGTATACACAAAACATGGCATAGTTTTCCTGTCTCAGCCCATAACCTGTGTGTTGGCAAACCTTGAAGGTTCTATATGCAGAGTATATCTGCGGTCTGGCCCCTTCTCCACACCATTACTGTTGCCACCTGGGCTCAGCCACCAGCCTCTCTCCCCTGGGTTACTGCAGTGTCTCCTGTCTGGACTCTGAGCTTTTATCCTTGCTCCTTTTTTTTTTTTTAAGATTTTATTTATTTATTTATTTATTTTTAAAGATTTTATTTATTACAGAGAGAGACACAGCGAGAGAGGGAACACAAGCAGGGGGAGTGGGAGAAGGAGAAGCAGGGAGCCTGATGTGGGGCTCGATCCTGGGACCCTGGGATCATGACCTGAGCCGAAGGCAGACGCTTAACGACTGAGCCACCCAGGTGCCCCTTAAGATTTTATTTTTAAGTAATCTCTACACCCAACGTGGGGCTTGAACTTAGAACCCCGAGATCAAGAGTCGCATGCTCTACTGACTGAGCCAGCCAGGCACCCCCTATCCTTGCCCCTCTTCAGTATCTGCACAGCACCCAGAGCGATGCAGTTAAAATATGAATCCGATTATGATGCTCTCTTGCTCAGAGCTCTGCTGGCCACCCCCCATGTCCACACACACCCCTTCCCTGCTGTATTTTTCACCATAGCATTTATCATCTAACATTAGGTGTTCTACGTACTCCTTTTGTTTCTTGGCTGTGTTCTCTCATTAGAAGATAATCTCAATGAGTGTGGGGATTTTTGTCTGCTCTGTTCCCTGTATTCTCAGCCTAGAACAGTGCTTGGCACACTGTAGCCCCTGAATAAAGATTTCTTAAATAAATGTACTGCTTTCATGGGAATAAAAATTACATTTAAAAGTAGCACCAGTTTTTAAGAAGCTATTTGCAGTAAGCTAAGCCAAGCAGTTCATTGTCTTACTGGCTTAAGCATCCTCAAGCAATTTGAAACAGAAATCCCGGGAGATCTAATTGAAAAGATTTGTTTCCATTTGGAAAATAACCATATGCTGTCCTGACATTACGCCCCTTGAAAAACTTGTGCTGCGTACTAGGAGTCCTTACTGCAAAAATGAATCGTAGTGTTTCCTGGTAACTATTTATGACTCAGACTGTTGAATTTCACAACCATTTGGCAACTAAGATTTCAGACAGGATACTGGTATTTATTTTTAAATCCTAGAATCTGCTTAGTGAGGTTAAGTAAGCATCACAGATATCTCCTATGAGGATCCAACAGCAAAGATTCCATTTCTTACAGGGAAAACCGCCTCCAGCAGTCTGAACACCAGTTGGCCTTGTATTCGCTCATTATCATTCTTGCTGTGTTGCGGCCAGCTAAGGCTGCTTGTGTTTCGGCGGGGTGGGCTTTCTCAGCCCTCTTCCTTCTCACCTCTTCGTTCAGAAAATGTCAGGTGCCAGGCCAGTGCCATCACATATATCCCCATGGCTACAGATCACATGTCTGCATACACATGGTTAGAACTCCCAGAAGGAGAAGTGGGACTGTGAGAGGGAAGGGTCTTCATCCTCGGGCTGGCCCCGAGAGCACGTGAATGAGGAGCAAGGCGAAGGACACAGTCTCTCTCTGCACTGCCTGCAGAGGTCTTCTTGGAAATCAGCTGAAACCTAACCTTCCTCCACACTCCTACTTCTTAAGTAGCAGAATGTGGACACTCTTCGAATCTATGAAGGACTTTAAGATGTTTGAAAATCATGACCCTCGGATGTCGAATGTGTTAGATTATAGTTCAGTTTACATTGGAAGGGATGTGTTATTTGTGTTTAGTTAACTGTGACACCAAAGAGGTTTTGCAGGGACTTTTTTGGTTGTTGTTTTGTTTTGCTTTTGGTGATTTCCCTGAGTGTAAGCATTGTTTGCATACTTAGGTGATTACGGAGTAAGAGTTCTAAATGCTTGACGATGATTTAGGTCCCCATTATATCAGTGCCTTTTCAGGCTGCGTTCTGCCCTTCCTCAGACTTCCAGATACGCCCTTCTGTTATTGCCTTGTATAATGATAGCCACACACGGCTTTTCCTGCTAGGTCATGAAGCTCTTTCTTGTTTAAAGAGCCGATGCTATTTCATTGTATCATTTTGAGGAAAGATAATGAATCCTGAGAGAATCCTAGTTAAGTAGCAGGCAGTGTGCTGTATACATTTTCATATTCAGCATCCAGTAGAGCTCTGACCATAGTCAGCCTTTGGCCTGTGATAGGATTTCATTGTTCTCTTTACTATGATAGGGACTGGGTGGCTTCAGTTTTTGCAAACCCAAGGTGAGAAACCTTAAACTAATTTGTGCCAAATAATGCCTTGTGAGTCATTAAAATTAAGCGCCACTATGCTTGGTGGTGGTGGTTTATATATAGATTGCAATAAAACACTGGGCAGAGTGTCTCCTTGTAAACAAAGAAGTTTGTAGACTGGTAGACGGAAGAGTTGATAGGATTCACTGCTGCTGGCAGAGCTTTTCCCAGAATTGTTCTGGAGAGATCTGTAGTGGCCTGCTGCAGGTTTCTGCTCTTGTCCCTCTCTTGTTGGTGAATTTGGATAATGACTTAGAGGTATGTTTGCTCAGTGGTGGATGAGAAAGCTAAGATGGATAACTAAAAGCCAAATGCCAACTAAGGATGTTGAAAGATCACAGAAGGATCTGTGAAGGGTGAGCTGAAAGAGACCGAATGAATTCTAATAATGACAGTTCTTGTCAACAATTTAAAAAGTTGCTACAAAGTTACAGATTGGCCAAGAACTGGCCAAACTGCAGAAGAAATAAAAGCACTTGAAATTTGTGAGATCCGAATTTGTGTGTGTCGTAGTTGCCTGAAAAGAATCAGAGTCTGGTGACAGATGCCAAAGGTACAGAACAGAGGCAGTACAGGGATCCTTTGACTAAATTCTGAAGGATTAGCCAGGTTAGGTTTGGGATGTTGTATTGTGTTCTTACGATTACATTAGAATGTTTTTATCATGTAATATTTGGTAATACAAAAGAATACATGTAATATGTAAGTTAGGAAAGAAACAAAAAAACCTATCTAGAGACCTGTTTCAGCTTAAGAACTAGAACATTCTGAAGATCCTTGACTGTTTCCTCCTCTACCCCAGAAGTAACTGTTAGTCTGAATTTGTCATTGCCTTGCTTTTTCAAAAGTAATTCTACCACATTATGCGTGTATTTATAAGACATATATTCTCTTTCAAGTTGATTTTCAGTTTTATTAAAATGACATTATACTTAATGTAGCCTTTGCCACTTGCTTTTTACATTCAACATTGTTTCTAAGATGCATGTGTATCAGTTCTCAACCAGAATCCCTCATCAACAGAACTCCCCCATGAACACAGAAGATGATTTGAGTGGCTCTTTTCTCAGTTCTCGCAAGGATGGTACATACGCAGCACTTGCTAGATACGCAGGAGAGCTGCTGTCTGGGTACCTAGCGTGGGTGCGCAAGCGGGGCACTTGGGGCTTCACTCTCTGTTGGAACCTGCTGGAGTTCTAGTTAATTCACGTTTACTGCTGTAAAATGTTCCACTGGTGAGCATATTAAAGCTTATTCATATATTCTCTTCTCGTGGACATTTGGGTTGTTGCCAGTACTTTTGTTGTTACTGTGGACAGTTTCGCTCTATGTTGTATGTACCTTGGGTGCATGTGAATAAACATTTCTCTCCCTGTACATCTGAGTGGTGTTGCTGGGGACTGCTATGTTCCCATGGGGACATTGGTAAACCCGGGAGTAAAGTGAAGGGCAATTCAGAATAGTTCAGCTATTCATAACCAGTCTTTATTCTTATTTTCTTAGGGATTGAAGAGGTTAATGACCATTTGCCAGAAGCACTTTCCTACAGATCCATCAAAATGTGTGGAGTACAACGCACTGTGAAATCTGTGTATGGTGTCTTAAGTAACGAGAAACTTAAGTGGACGTGCTATACGGACTTCTGGAATTCCCAACAGGAACGAGGGAAGAATAATGCGGTTTCCTGTGTTTGAGTTCTACCTAACGCTGCTCTCTCGGTTTTAAGAAATGGTGTTGGCTCTCCTATCACGTCTGGCTGCAAACTGATTTTTGTGTCATTTACTTTAAGTAGTCAAAAAATTAAGTTCTAAAGACTTTTCCTTGAATTTAAATGTGTAGACAACTGTCCCAGAAGGGGGTCTAAAATGACGTTTTCCCTCTAGACCTACGAGCTGGCACTTAGAGGATTGAAAAGGAACATTTGAGGATGGACTTAATTTCTTTCTGTAAAATACGGTAATTTTCACATTGTCTTTTATGTAGCATTTATAAAAAATATTTTTATATATTTCAACAAAAATATGGAACCATTTAATGAAACTTTATAGTCCTTAAATGTTGCTGAACTTTTGCCATCTTGCAGTAGAATTGGAATGTAAATGTTATTACTGTTAACTCAAGTGTTGTTTTTCTTGCATTTCAAGGCTTGCTTTTGCCTTCTAAGGAGTGTAAATTTTAGTATTTGTCATCTCTTTGGGACAGAAGAATTAACAGGAAATCGCAGTTCAAAATAGATGGTATATTATACCAACAGAAGTTTAAATTAAGGAAGCCCAGTGCCTCAAGGTTCAAGGTGGGGCAGTGGATTGTCAAGCCAGCCAAGGATGGGGACGTTGTGACACCACTGGTTCTTCCCAGACTAGGACTGCCTGTGAGTCTCCCTGTTGCAGGGCCCGCGGTGGACCGCCGCTCCCGGCCCTGTGCCACCGCGCATAGGAGCAAGGCGCCGGGACTCTGGTCACTGCCTGACACAGTAGGCCATGCGTCTGAGTTGGCCCAGATGAGGACTTCCGAATCTCACACAGTGTCCTGTGCAGATAATGGTATAATGGTGACGAAATGCTGTGCTCTGCAAGTTGAGAGGCCTCAGTTAATAGAGGAAGGTGGGTGAATGGAACCGACCTGCCCAGGGGGAGTGACAGTGTCGGGTAGCAGTAAGGGGGTGCTCCCGAGTCAGCACTGCCGAGCTGGAGGTCCCAGCTCTCCCCCTACAAGTGCGAGACCCTGGGCGTCACTCAGCCTGTCTCTGCCTCCTTTTTGCCCCGTCTGCAAACGGTCGCGAGGCCCTGGGGTGTACACCTCAGCGTGCCGCTCTGGTGGTCAAGTCAAATAAAATGCTTAGTGCGCTGCCTGGCAAATGAGAGCTCAGTGGGTACTGGTTCTTGTGTCCTCGTTCCTAGAGTGTTACTGCAGTAGCGTTCCTGAGCCCTGTGCCGAGGGGCGGTGTGTGCTCAAGTCAGGGTAACACCAACAATGGGGGGGTGGCAGCGACAGCCGTAGGGGTAGGAGCGGTTACCAAGCAGGGACTGTGTCTGGGCTCGGTGACTGCTCCCGATTTCAGCCAGTTGGGAGTTGAAAGGGTGAGAGGACGTGGTGGGAGCTAGAGTCCGCTGAGTCGTAGGTGGGGGTAGCTGCCCATAGCTCCACGGTCACCTATTCTGGCCCCTTTGGGAAGGCTCGAGAGCCTCTTGTGGTCACCTGTGTATGGCCATGCCTGTCGGATCATTTCTGCTGGGTTTCTGCACAGGGTGGCTGGAGCCCGCCGTCCTGAATTGAATTAGGCTTATTCCCTACTCCACTCCCCACTTTGGAAACCATTTCATATGATTAAATTAGTTAGGACTTAGGAGAGCTTACTCTAGGGCAAATGAGAGAGAGACTTTCGTAAGATAGGACGCTAGTCTAGACTTGAGTTATGTAATCTTGTGTTGGACTTGTTGATAAATACTGTTGAATGAATACTCCCCAAATTACTTCTCTTTATTCACAATCAGACCACAGCATGGCAGTCCGTTGTTTTCATGTTGTCTTTCCATTTGCTGTTAGTTAATACTCCACATAAAGAAGAAACTGTATCAGGTGACGCCAATACCTTCTAAAATTGATCTGTATGGGTAGAAGGTTTAAAAAAAAAAACGGTAACTTTCTATAGTCCTGTGAATGTTAACCATTGGGGCTTAGGTAGAGGGAAGCAGGTTTGTAGAAAAGCTTTCCATTTCCCTGAAATTAAAGGTCTTCTGTTACGTGCAAATAATCACGTGGCTATATAGAACAGTGACCTCCCGCGTTCTCCACATCATGGAAATTTTAGTTCAGCAGATACGACATACTTCTGGTTTTAGCTATTTTTAAAATAATAAAGGCATCCTTTAAGAATCAGTCACAGCCCTGAAATAACCATTCTTCCCTTTCTTCATTACTGCTGGCCCAGACTCCTGTCCAGAGGAGTTCTTTCTGGAGTCAGATTTAATAAAATGCTGGTATTCTCTCACAAGTAATCCTGTATTTTCTGGGAGTGTTCTTGCCAACTGCGAAGACCAAGCAGTAGATTTTAGCATTACAACACAGAGCCTGTGGCAGCCTGGAAGCCAGGGCTGTGCTCTCAGTCTTTGGGGAAAATGAGGAAATGAAGTTGAGGCCAAAGACAATTGAGGGAGAGAGAATGAGGATGGTCCCGATCTCCTGAGGAGAAGGGGGAGGTCCCGAGAGACCCGAGCTGGGAAGGCAGCTGTCAGGAGTCACAGAACTGAGGGATCTGCTCCGAGCTCAGCGAGAATTGGGAGGAATGGGAAATAGGATTGATAGCAGAAGGGCTTCTTGGTGTTAAGTCCTTCCAGCTGGTGATTTCCTGACCTACTCTCACACTTTCGATTGCCCTGGGTTTTGACCCCCGTAAATACTTGAGAAACACAACTGTCTTTTCACTTGGAAGTCATTTATTCTGCGAGCAGTTTAGAAAAGACAACAGAAAAGTGTTCCAGAGTCTTTGGTAGATTTGAATTTGGGGATTCGTTATCACTGGCTCCTTTTCAGCCACACAGTCATCCCCTTTTAAGGATTAACATAGGAGATGGTAGAACTCGGACAGTTTTAGTGAAAGGGGGGCGTTAAATTGCAGTGTCGCGATTGCCTTTGTCGGAGTGTCTTGGAGATGTGCCTCCCCAGTATGCTCCCATGAAGCCCCTCGCTGGCCAACTTGACCCCATAGAAATGTATGGTATGGGACCATATTGGGAGTCCTGAGCTGCAAGCCCTTCCTCACGGCTTCTGATGTGGGAGTTTCCAGCTGTGTGAGGAGCCAGCACCAGCCCCCCGAGGGTCACTACGGGACCACTGTTATGGCAACTGGTTTTCATCACAGACCCAGTAGCTCCATTGGCTGAATTCTAACCACACGCTAGTACTTTAATGGTTAACAGTATCCTGAACATCTTTTGAAATTTAAAAACAAGTTCTGGGGGTGTGGAGTAACTCGGGGGAAGGCAGTGTGGCTGGCGGCAGCTGTGGTGTGAGCCGACCCCATTCAAGATCTGGGAGCCGTGCTCGTTTAAAAAAAAGGTTTTGTATATTTACCAAAAGAGCTTATTATGAAAGCTTTGATTACTTATTCAGTTGTGCCCGTACTAAACCCCGGGGTCCTTGGTACAGCTTGCTGGAACTAACCGTCCTCGCATTGCTGGTTGGGATTGCTCTGCTGAAGCAGGCGGCTTGGTTTTGTGGGGTCCCGCCTCCCCGCCTATAAGCACCGGCTTTGAAAATACTGTCAGCCTTCCCTCACAGCATTCAGGCTAGATACATACTTTCACCGGGGAGAGCAGCTAAGAAGTTTCAAGCTTCCTTTCGAGTATGATCGGTGACCTCAGAAGTGTTCACTGAGCTTCCTCCCACGATGGGCAAGAGTCATTTGGGCAGTCTGCTCTCTGTGCCTTTCTGAACTCCCAGTTTGTCATTGCCAAATTGCCTTTCCTGTCCAACTGCTCTGCCTTTAAGACTTAGGAACAACCGGGAAGCTTTAGTGTTGTAGTCTGAGCTTGGCTTGGAGGTTCTGCCCTCCCGGGAAGCAGGAGAGTTAAAGCTGTAGCTTTGGAAACTTTCTGACCACAATTCAAAGTATAACAGTAACAAATGTGTGCATACATAAATGCACATATAACTGAAACAAAAGCACTCACATACTCTTCTCTTGTATTTCTTTTAAGAATATGCTGGCTGTGACTCCAAACAGGGTTACGGCGCATTAATGCACTGTGACCAGTAGTTTGAAAACCACCCATTAAGACCACCAATTATCAGTAGAGTTAAGGATGGAAATAACCTGGTAGATGAATTCAGGGCAGAAGGACTCTACTTTTTATTTGTTTTAGCCACCTAGGTGCCCCTAAATTGTTGATTTTCCCATGTAAAGGCAAACAGGTATTGGCTTTCAGGGTCACTACAAAGGTCTATTACAGTGAAGGTTGTGCTTTCTGGAGATACGGCTGAAAGTGGGGTATGAGGATTTGGCACAACTGGGTGCTGGGGAATAACTATATTGTTGATAACTCTTTAAGTCCTGAACAAACCTCCATCCTCTTCCATGTTTTTTTTTTTTTTTTAAAATAACATATAATGTATTATTTGTTTCAGAGGTGCAGGTCTGTGATTCAACAGTCTTACACAATTCACAGCGCTCACCATAGCACATACCCTCCCCAGTGTCCATCACCCAGCCCCCCCATCTCTCCCACACCCCTCCACTCCAGCAACCCTCAGTTTGTTTCCTGAGATTAAGAGTCTCTTATGGTTTGTCTCTCTCTGTGGTTTCATCGTTTCATTTTTCCCTCCCTTCCCCTATGATCCTCTGTCTTGTTTCTCAAATTCCTCATGTCAGTGAGATCATAGGATAATTGTCTTTCTCTGACTGACTTATTTCACTTAGCATAATACCTTCTAGTTCCATCCATGTCGTTGCAAATGGCAAGATTTCATTTTTTGATGGCTGCATAACATTCCATTGTGTGTGTGTGTGTGTGTGTGTGTGTGTGTGTGTGTATCACGTCTTTTTTATCTATTCATCTGTTGATGGACATCTAGGCTCTTTCCATAGTTTGGCTATTGTGGACATTGCTGCTAATTGGGGTGCATGTGCCCAGAAGGACTCTACTTTTTTTTTTTTTTTTTAAAGATTTTATTTATTTATTTGAGAGAGAGAGAGAATGAGAGACAGAGAGCATGAGAGGGGGGAGGGTCAGAGGGAGAAGCAGACTCCCTGCCAAGCAGGGAGCCCGATGCGGGACTCGATCCCAGGACTCCAGGATCATGACCTGAGCCGAAGGCAGTCGCTTAACCAACTGAGCCACCCAGGCGCCCAGAAGGACTCTACTTTTAAAAAGTTTTTTAAATACCGAGCTACAGAGATCACACTCAGCGTTCAAGGTTAGTGTGAAGTTTAGCAGATTATAAAACCTTTCCAATGCTAAGTACTTGCAAAGCAGCAGTTCTTATATTTCAGATGAAGAGACTATCCCCCAGGGGCAGGATAACCACAACACACAACATATAGTTGGCAGTGTGGTTTGGTGACCACCTTATGCTGGCTGTCAGTTGTATAAAGGGAGATGAACCAAGGTATAAAATAGATGGGAGCTCAGAGGTAGGGTTGAGGCAGAGAAAGATACATAGAGGCCAGTATCGTGCATCAAATCTCTATTGAGGGTTGGCTCATGCCTTTAAAGATTACTTCCCAAGGCTGAGGTAGGGCTGGATTACATTCCTTTTTATGTAAATTTTTAAGCAATTGTGTAATATAGAAAAATGTACAAATAAGAAGACTACCATATCCTGATACATTTTTCAAAGTGAATATCTCCCCAAAGTCTCCAGCACCTGAGTCAGGAAAGAACGTCGTTAATGCCCCGGAAGTCTCCTCATGCCCCCTTCTGGTCACAACCATGGTCCTAATGTCTAACATCATTACTGCTCCATAATGTACATACCCTACAATTCACCCATTTAAAGTATATAGTAGATTTAGAATATTCAGAGTTGTACCACCATTGCCACGATCTAAGTTCAGAACATTTCATCACCCCTAAAAGAAACCCTGTACCCATTAGCAGTCACTAATAGGTTAGTTTTGCCTGACTTTTCATCTGCTCATTTGTAAATGGACTCAGTGGTCTTGACTTGTTTTATGTTTGATTTCTTCTGGTTTCTGATCCTCCTCCTCATCACGTGTCATTGTGATTCGTTCATTCTCATTGCCACATCCCATAATTTATCTGTTTTACTGTTGATAGACTTTTGAGTTGGTTCTAGTTTTTGTATGAATGTTGTGTGTGCATTCTTTGGTGAATACGAATCTCTGTAGGGTACACACCATGTTGTGAAATGTCTGGGACATAGGGTATGTGCATACTCAGCTATATTAGATACTGTCAAGGAATTTTCCAAATGGCCTGTACAGTGGACACCCCCCCAGGCAGGATTTGAAGTTCCAGGTACTCTACATCCTGGCCACACATGATATACTCTGTCATTTTCATTTTAGCCCTTCTGGTGGGTTAAAGTGGTATGCTGTGGCCTTAATTTGCATTTCCCTGCTGACACATAAAGGTGGGCACCTTCTTTATGTGCTTGCTGGCCATTTGGATATTCTCTTTTGTGATGTTCCATTCAGGATCTTATTTTTGCCCATGTCTTCTGTTTAATTGCCTGCCTTTTTCTTACTGATCATAGTTTGTTCTTCTGGCTAGGAGTCCTTTGTTGGACACGTTTATTGCAAATACTTCTCCCACTCTGTGGCTTGCCTCTCTGCGAGGTTCCTTTTTATGCAAAGGGGAAATAACCTTTTAATGAGCTCAGATATTGACATAATCTTTGCTACCTGTGCCAGGTTGTACAAAAATCAAATTATGTGTTAGTCTTACAGTGATTTTTTCTCTTGATTAATGATGTCATCGTCTTGGTGTGCCTTTAAGGGTATAGGATTTGAGAGAGAGGAAATCATGTGACTTTAAAAAATTTTTTTGCTATACTTTGGTTTTATTAGATTATTATTTAAGACCTGGTGATTTTTCTCTTCCTTTGGTGTGCAAGTATGTACACCATATATGTGTGGTGTAGACAGCGCTCGCTGGTGGCTTACCCTGTTTTCATTCTTCTCCTCTTTGCTAATAGAAGCTTAATGTGTTCAGAGCTGCAATGCGCACAGTTAAAACTGCTTGCTCTCCCAGGACCCTATGATGTTAGGGTTGGTTATGTGACATGTTCTGCCAATAATCTGTGGAGAGAGTCTGTTGGGTAGGACTTCCCGAAAGCTATTGCTTTTCCAAGAAACAGAAATAGACTTGGCTGACAGACATCTTTTGCCCCTTCTCTGTTCTTTTCTGGAAGGTGGTTCTGAACTTCAGACGCTTTGCTGCTGTCCTGTAGTCATTGATGGTGAGAGAGACATGCTAAAGGTGGCAGAGCTAGTTCTTGGGTGGTACCGTGGAGTCACTGTATAAACCTTGAGCTGCCTTCTTAGGGTTCTCCAGAGAGAGACCAATAGGAGATGTATGTATGTATGTATCTATATCTGTCTAAAATAAATGATGGAAATTTATAAATATATATATTAAAATACAGAAACTATATGTAATTACATAAATGTATATATATTATAAGGAATTGGCTCCTGTGACTATGGAGGCCAAGAAGCCCCATGATTTGCTGTCTGTAAGTCTTACTCTGAGGGAAGGAGAAGACCAATACCCTAGTTCAACAATCAGGCAGAGAGAGCGCGCGCCCATGCGCGTAGTCTCCCTTACCCTCAACTGATTGGACAGGGCCCACCCACTCTGGGAGGAGCCATCTGCTTTCCTCAGTCCACTGATTCAGATGTTCATCTCCTCCAGAATAATGTTTAACTGGACATCTGGCACCCCGTGTCCCAGTCATGTTGACACACAAAACTAACCATCACAGCTGCCTTCCTCTGGGCCTCCTGTTTTATGAGAACAGTGTGGGGTCATTTCCCAGGACTGTGTTCCCATATATAGATTCAGTCCCTAAGCAACATGTACGTTACTCAGATATTTCGTGGCTTTCAACATCACTGAGGCTTGTGGCAGGTATGGGATGGTGCTCTACGGGTGCATCTGTGTCTGCTGGACTAAGATTGGACTTCGCCACATCCTGCGAAGGTAAAAGTACCTGTAACCGCGTTCATCTGAGTGAGTCCGGTGGATGCTGGCACCAAGTCACCAGCTGCAGAAAAGCCCTTAATTAGGCCGATGTTAAAGGCAGTTCAAAGACAACCAGGTATCTGAGACCCAGAGGAGTGCTTCCGGCAGGTCGTGAAGATTCTGTCACCCAGCTTATTAGACGGAAGCATCTCGCTCTTGTCCCTCTCAGGGGTTTTCCCCAGATCTTCATTAGAGTAAGAAATGACTTTGAGAGGACAAACTCCTAAATACTTGTTACGAATATGAAACATACTTGAGAAAATCAACGATTGGGACTTCGTTATTTTGGGGGAAAATAGGCTTTGGCTTGCTCTTCCTTCTGAGACCATGACTCACTTTACACTCCCATGGGCCAAAAAGATACTTGTGTATCTAACATTTTTTTAATCTAAAAATTGAAGATTGGCTTGCTCTTAACATGGCGGTAGCTTTTACAAGTCTCTCTGCTTGTAGAGCCTTGGGGTCTGTGCGTTGACGAGGCGCCGTGGGCCTGCTAGTGAGGCGACGGGGACAGCTCGGGGCCACGAGGGCCGGTGGGTGCGGGTGGCGAGGTTCTTCTTTCCCCGCTTCCACCACCCCTTCCGTGGCGGCTGTGACACGTTTCTCCTTGGTGGCTGGCTTATTGGGTTCCCCTGACAGTGGGCACACGAGAGACGGGAAGCTGGAGGAGGGAGAGGGACCTGCTCCTCTCTGTTGGCTTTCTGTCCCTCACAGCCCAGCAGGACCCTCAGTTCCTGAAGAAGGAGCTGCTTTCCGTGGGCAGTTTTCCACACACGGAGCAGCGGCTTCATTCTGCCACTTGGGAGATCTGCGGGTTCTGCCACCTTCCTGGGGCACTCGGCAGCCGGCCACCAAGCTGAGCAGCACCCCTCAGTCTGCTCCTCAGAGGGCTGACTTCCAGCTCCGCGGGGCACCTCCTCATGCTTCTGGGTTTTCCCATTCCCTCGCCTTTGTTTCCCTGCCCTGAGCGCTGGCCGCTTCCCTGGGGTCCTCTTTGAGATCTAGTGTCCCGTTTTGCTGTCCCCTCTTCACCATCTGGGTGACAGTCCAGCCTTTCATAGGAAATCATCTCTGTTGAGATCATGGCCGTGGTCTTGGGACTCCCAATCCAAAAGGCAGCCAGATGGGCAGCACCTGCACGAAGGGCAGGGGTCCTCCTCCTGGCACCCCCAAGCTCGGATGGGTTTCCCACTAGCGTGCATCAACATACATCGAGACTTTCCTCCTAGATGACAGGATTCACCCCCAGGGGCTGACTGAGGTCATGGGGGAACCTGTATTTTCCCCGCTGTCTGGTCCCGAGGTCCTGTCCTTGCTGCCTCCCTTCTTGCTCCCCGCTCTGCTCTTCAAGACATCCTGCCCATTCTTGCGGTGGCCTCAACTTCCTCAGGACCTTGGCTTGGCTTTTCCCTGAGGCTCCCCTTGTCATCATTGCTGTCACTCTCCCAGGACCTTCTCCTGTCGTCTTACCCCTTTTTTTTTTTTTTTTTTTTAAGATTTTATGTATTTATTTGACAGAGAGATAGCAAGAGCAGGAACACAAGCGGGGGGAGTGGGAGAGGGAGAAGTAGGCTCTCCACAGAGCAGAGAGCCCCATGCGGGGCTCGATCCCAGGACCCTGGGACCATGACCTGAGCCGAAGGCAGATGCTTAAGGACTGAGCCACCCAGGCGCCCCTTGTCTTACCCTTCTGTGCTGCCCCACAGCACTACAAAAACCAAGCTGCGTCATCCCATCAGAGTCCTCCAGAGCCACCGGATGGTGTTGACTAAGTGTCCAGTGTCCCCTGGATCCCAAGTGATACTGGGACATTCTCCATCTTCTCTCCTCTTGGGGGCCGTTCTCAGCTGACTGCTCTCTGCTGACCCCGCCCTGCTGTCTCTTTCCCCTCACGCTTAGCTGTGGCCTCACCTGGCTTTGCTTGGGCCAGGCTGACTGGGGGGGGGGGGTTGTCAGCGCCCCATCTGCCTCCACACTCACCAGCAACATTTCTTACCTTACTGGGAGGAAAAGCTGTTCTTCCACCTGTTCTAAGGCTGACCCTGCTTTCTTAGCACCTTTCTGTAACTGACTTATTTTCTCCCCCCTCCCTGCACTCCCGATCTCCTAGTCTGTTCAGGGCACGGATGCCGCATCTCTCTGGTTTGCTGCAGATGGGAGGTGAGAAAGAGAGAATGACTGGGTGATCATCCAGTGGGGTTGGCCCGATGGTGGGACGATCCCAGGACTTCTGGCCTGACCCTGGACTGCTGTAGAGCCTGCAGCTGAGCTGAGGAAGGTGGTGAGGGAGCAGATTCCGAGGGGAGGCTCAGAATCTCCGCTCTGGCCATGTTAGCGTGTTAGACCTGCAGGGGAGATGTTGCCGGGCTGGAAGAGGTACAAGTTCAGGAATGCGGGGGATCAAGACAGGTGTCGTCAGCTCCTAGATGACACTGAAAACCCTGAGGCCAAGGGAGAGCTACCGGAAGCGTGGTGGACGATGAGAGGAGCCCAAGCACAGAGCTGGGACACGCCGATGCCCGGGTGCCGGGGAGAGGAGAACCGCCAAGGAGGCTGGAAAGAAGGGCCCCGACCGTTGTGAGCAGGAAACCCCAGAGGGCGTCGCATCCTGGCCTTCCGGAGCAGGACCTGAGGGGATCCACAGTGTCGTGTTACTGGTAAGTCACATGAGCTGAGAACAGAGAATTAACCATTGTCTGTGGCACTGTGGGAGTCCTCCTTGACCTTGACAGCAGTGGTTTTGGGAGAGTGGGGGAACGAAAGCAGGCCTGGAGTGGGTTTGACAGAAAACGGATGAATGAATGAAAAACAAAAGGAACCTACTCGTGTGTAGGGATAGCAGTTGATGGGGAGAGAAATGGGTTTCTGATAAAGAAATCTTGTACAAGTGTAAATGTGTGGGCTCTGTCAGTCTGCTTGCTGTTTAGACCCCTGCACTGCAGGCCCCTCAGCTCCTGTCTGAGGGGACAGTGGCTGTGCCCCGGGGGAGACTTTGTGCACAGCAAAGAGGGTGTAATGCAGGAGGTTCTTGCCCTCTTGGCGGCCGTGACTCCCAGCAGCCGGCTCCGTGGACGAGGTTAGCAGTGAGATCCCGTTTAGACACTTGGGGATTTCGTCCCCTTTGGACTCCTTTGAATCTTTTCCTCTGTTTCATGTTGGCGACTTTGTTTGCCCTGACGCTGTGGTTGTGGGTCCGTGTCTAATCTGTGTGAGCGTAAGCTTCTGGAGACTGGGCTCCTCCCCAGACGTGCAGTACGTGACCGCTCACCAGCCCTGGCCAGTGGCTCTCTGGCGCTCGCCGTACAGAGGGTCTTACGGATGGGCTGTTTGGAACTGGTACTCTGGGAGAAAGAAGCAAAGGCCTGGGCTCTGTTTACTGCTTTCTACTGGGGCTTCTGGGTGTTTGTGTTCTCTGATAACTGAAATAATAGCTGTGTAGAACTGCTTTGTTAGCACTGTGTGTGTGTGTGTGTGCGTGCGTGCGCGCCCTGTAAGAGGTGGGGAGAAGTGGGAAAGCAGTGTCTTCCTGCGTTGCCTTCATGGGATCGTCGGAGCTTAATGAGGAGATAGTGGATTTATCTCCTGAGCTGTGACATGTTTATGCAGAAAAGACAAAAGATCTCTGTTTGACATGAGCGCTGATCATCTTGAGATACAGAGCCGCTGGTTGCTTTTAAGGGCTTAGAAGTGTAAAATGTCCTAATGAGCTCGCTTCCGACATGCTTCGCGTTCTCCGTGGATTGTTTTCATTTTGGGCAGGGGTTAGCTCGCTCTAGTGGCAGATGCTTCAGCAGGGGCTTTCCATCCGGGGGATGTTCTTGGCTTCCGGACTTCTGGGCTCCTGCTAGTGAAGAGATGCCTGTTGGGCCAGGGGGCCGGGGACGCAGCTCCAGCGCAGTCTCTGCAAAAGTAGGCCAGTCGCCGTCTTGTCGTTAAGTGGGGGCTTTTGGTGCCCATGGGCCAGCCGGCTGCTGTGTGGATGATGTGATTCAGGTGGTGGGGGACAGGGTTTGAGCGGTAGGGTGAACACAGGGCTGCTGAGGAGCCTGAGCACCCTGCCGTCTCCCTGATGGGCCCTCGGCATCCTGCACAGGCCCCGGGGACCACATGGGGGCGGAGAGCCCACGGATGGCCTCCGAAGCCCACATTCCCTCAGTGTCTCTTCCACCACATACCGCTGTGTGGGAATGGGACCCACGCCTGGCATGGACTGCATACGGGTAACTATTTGTAACCGCCAGTGTCCCGACAAAGACTGACCTCTAACCTCAGATCCCTTTTTGTGGCAGGAATACATAATAGAGAATGTGTTCTCTTTGTATACTTAACAAGGCAATTAGAGTAAGGGAGAATTAGCCTTGACTACACAAACTGAGCTTATCTGCATCTAGCAAGCCAGTAAGATCAGCTTTCGATTGACTTTAAAAAAGAGTCCAGCAAGGCCACAGGCACTCGAATTAGAGATTTCCAGAGCCTGTATCACTTAGAAACAAAATCTCCAAGAGGCAACTGAGATCTTTTCATTTTGAAAATGCTTTAATAAGTGTTGACAACACTGTTTTGCAAAATGTAAAGGTACTATACAAATTCTTAATACAAAAAGAATAAATTAAAAGCAGATTTCTTTTTAATTCTGCAACTTTGTCTACAACATACATCCTTTTCATTGATTACAGTTGAACAGAATCCAGTAAAATCATTTTCCATGCTCTACAGTCAGTTTCAGGAGCAACCTAATCCTTTCTCCCCATTATTAAACTAGAGTCCATTTTACACAACGTGTAATAAACTATTGACATGAATGTATATGTAAAACTTTACACCTAGTTAACTAAGCAGTAACTGGTCATCTGATAGCACCTGGAGGGGGTCTGCTCTATTTAGAACTAACACTGAATGAAAACGAATTGGGATTTTAACAGTTTCAACACTCACCTGCATATAATAAAATAAAAAAAAATCCACCTGTCTCACAACAAAGTCTGATGTAGGTGTCCCCACCAGTCTTCAGGCTAAACAGGCAACTTCTTACACGTATCCAAAGAATCCAGTAGGGGCTTTATATCAGACCAGGGGCTTCATATTCCATCTTAAAATTTGCTTGAAAGAAAGACGGATCTGTGAAGAGCTTGCAAGCGCTTGTTTACAGTAACTACCATTCCCCACCACACTGATCCTTAATCCCGTGGCTCTCAAAGGACTAACATTATGTACATTTGTAGTAACCGAACGCAGCTCAACAGTAAAACCTGTTTTACTTCATCTCTGTCTTTCCTACCAGACTATCGTGGCGTTTGTCTGAACTGTAGTTCCCCTCCCTCTCCGTTCCTTTCTGCCTCCTGAATTCAAAACCCAAGTGTTGAGAAAGATTTTTCATCTCGCATTCCCGGTCACCCAGCTGGGCTAAAAGTGCGATCTGCGGGGGGGGGGGGGGGGGGGGGGTACTGCAGCCCCGATTTGAAACCACGGGACATGCTGTGTAACCTGCAGCCACGTGACCTCGTCTCCTGTTTCTCTGCACTTTTCCTGTCGCACACAGTTCAGTCTGATTAGCCAGTGTGTCTTTGGGGTGAAAGAAAAATGGCCCAGTGTATAATGTTCTGAATGGGGAAGGAAAAAAAACCTGTTGGCCGTAGCTCTGATCGTCAAAATACCAGCAACAAAAATACCACCCCTCGGTCCCCAGGATCTGGTAATAACATTAGAACCAGTTTTGTTTATCCCGCAGGGTTTACCCAAGTGTTCTGTGAACGTTCGCCCCTTCCCCCAAGCTGTGTCACCAGTCCAGTGCCCACAGGCCTGGGGAAAGCAGGCCCTGAATTGTCTGGAGTGGCCCCAGCGTGCCGTGAGCCCACAGCGCTTTCCAAGCTGCAATAGAGGGAGCGTTGTTAAACTTACTTTAGGGTCCATCTTCCCTCCTGGTCTGGTAGAATCTTGTTCTTCTTGGATTACACATACATAAAAAAAAACGAAGATTTTTCTTTTTACGCTAAAGCTAACTGTGGTTCTGCTTTCCCCCAAAACTAACCCTCCCCCACCAGCTCCTGTCCCTGGCTGTCAAATGCCTTTCCAATAGGAAGTCGTTACAAGTGAGAAAAACCGTCCCTCCCCCCCGCCCCCCCACTTGCGCCAGTAAGCACAGCGTCCCACCTCTGTGGAGACCGTGTTTGTGCCATTTTGAATAACCCAACTAAGAGTGTGCGCTTGTTAGGATTATAAAAGTATTTTTGAGGCCTTTGAAGATAGATGGCTTTCCAGTTGTGTCTTAAGCATAGCTCAAGACACATGTAAACGTGCGGCTCTTTCCTCCCCTCTGGGTTTCTGCAGACGACTGTGGTACGTCAAGGTAGCTGCCGACGCCGGAGGCATCCGGGCCCTCTGGGAGCTGGCGTGCTCTTCAGCCCGCTCCGCCTGCTAGCTAGTAGACGCGGGAGTCAACTCTTCCTACCTAAGGGCATAGTTGGGTTCTTGGAATAAGTGACACATTGGTAACCGGGTGCCGAGAGAAGTCGGGTCTGAGCTCTTTGTCACACAAGTGCTAACAAGTATAAAATGAGCCACAACAGTTAAACACTCGAATGGATCGCGATGTGCTTTTTCCCTTGGTTTCCCATGAAAAATAAAATCAAACACTTTGTGCAAAACAATAGGACACGCTTTTACTGCTTGTTTTAATGAGAGAGAAGCGCTTTTGGCAATCCCCACCTTCCGTTTCCTCCAGATCCCAGCAGGAAAGCAGTGAGCTTGGACCGGACCCCCGTGCAGACCGGGCTGACGGTGCCCCCCTGCTCCCTGCCCGCAGGCCTGTCCTCCGTGTCCACACCCCTGGGGACCCGAGGCCACGGCGCCCCTCTGGCTACCTCTGGCTCCCTCCACTTGACCATCATACCGGGTTAGTTTTCCAGGCTCTGGCCTGAGAGAGAAGGTGGGGCGTTAAGGGCGAGGGATAAAGAGGGGAAACAATTTACAAATGGTTGACTTTTCACTGTGATGAGTTAGTGGCAGTTGAGAATTTAAAAGATTTCATTGCAGAAAGAATGTCTTCCTCTTGGCCCCTCTCATTTTTTTTATTTTTAAATTTTTTTTTTTTTTTAATCTTTGGCAGCATAGAACTGATTGTGATCCTCGGATGCATCTTGGACACGTGAAGCTTCCTTTTTCAATCTCCTTCCCCTCCCCCAACAGCCACTCCCCCAGGGAACATGTCAAGTGTCAACTGAGTGTTCGCCGCACACGCGCGAGGCATCCTCCTCACCGAGCGCGGTGGGCCTGCGAGGGGGGCGCAGGCTGGCCACAGCGGAATAGTCCTTCGGGATCACCCTGTACGTAAGTCTCCTTTCCTGTTCTCCTGCCACTTGGGCCTCTGCCCTTCTTTGAAGCAGTCAGTGACTGTGGTTGGAGGACAGTCTGGATGTCCGCCACCTTCCCTGATGGTTCCTGGCCTGGGGGCTGTCACGGCACGGGGAAGCCACCAAGGTGCCGCTGAGGATTGGTGCCTGGCTCTCCGTGGGCGAGAGCGCCAGGGGGACACACAGTGGGACCGGAACCTTCCAGAATGTCTCCTCAGTCAGGTTTTTGAGGGTGAAGGGGATGCGGAGACGGGAGGAAACAAAGTGCTGAGGGCCGAAGCTGGTGCGGGGTGACAGTGCGTCTGGGTAAGGCAAATGAGAGGCAGTGAGGTGATCTCTGAATGGCGTTGAGGCGGTCAGATCGAGGCCGGCTGGCTCACACGAGGGTGCCGGGCTTGGCTTGCTCCTGCCCGTACCACTGGACGTCGGCTAGTTCGGGATAGAGGGAGGAGTCCAGGAAACAGCTGTCGGTGTAGCTCCTGCAGGGAGGGCGAGGAGGAGAGCAGCGGGTTAGCGGAGCAGAGCGCCCAGTAGGGCAAGCTGCTCCCAGGCATGGCAAAATCCACCTGCAGGAGCCCTGCCACGGGAGCCCCCGTGGGGGGCGGGGAGGATGGAGGCGGGGCTGCTCACGCCTGGCCAAGACCTCTCCGAAGTCCTGCTGTCTGGGCCCTACCCTTGGCGGGGCGCGGGAGCTTCCAGAGCTCCGGGCTTCCATGGGATTCCGCTTTTTGGAGAACAGCTGCTTGGGCTGCCCTCCAGGAGACCCCAGGCGCCCCCAGCTTTGCCTACATACTATTCTGTCCCAGAAGCACGTTCAAAACGTCAAGTGAAACGGAGAAGTTATTTGGATGGGAGTCTAAAAAATTTTTTGAATGCGTCTTATTTATTTAAACATGCATTGTTTTCTGATTATAGAAACTGTATGGAAAACATACCAGAAACTAGAATGAAAACAAAAGACTTAAAAAGTCTCTGAGGTATGCGTCACCATGGAGGCTGGGGAGAAGCCAAGAGGTAATTACACAGACACGCTGAAGCCCATGTTCAGTACTCGGAAAAATAGCCCCTTGCTGATCCCAAACTGGCTCTTTTGGGGCAAGAGTAAAGGTCAGGAGCAGCCCCTGCAGCCTGAGGAGGTGGAGGGCCCCCTCACCCCCCCTTGGCTGGCTTCCTGAGCTCTGCGCTCTGTTCCTAAACTGCAGGTCCAGCTTGGAGTCCCTTGGGTGCTGTTGCCTTTGTTCCCAGAGCAGCTCCTAGCTCCCTCTGAGTGTCAATTTGTACTGATTCCTACAGGGATGAAACTGGGGGCCTTGAGCCTCCAGGTGTTGAAGCGACATGTCCCTTGGATGACACTGGTCTGTGATTCCGGGTTATTAGGTCTATGTGTCTTTAATGCCTGGTGCTAGGGTTCGGGACGGACGGGTGAAGGAACGTGATCCTAATCCAGTGTGGTGCAGAGAACAGCAAGCTGAACGAGCACCTTCCTCCCAGCCCCGTGAGCGAGAAGCTACAGTCGTGCCCATCTTTCTCATTGGCTGACCTCTCTAGGAACAAATGGATGAAGGCATTGTGGATTTTGTAAATGTTTCTCATCTGGCTTTTAAAAAACCCACGGATGTTGGAAAACCCAAGGCATCGGTGGCATATGGTGGCCTTTGCTGAGAGTCCTGGGCCTGGAACTCCTGATCTAGTGGGAATGAATGCTGCTTTCAGAAGCAAAATGACATACAGACCCTTTCTTCTGATGCCGGCCACGGGTCCCTATTACGGTACGTAAGCGCTAAAGGGCTAACTCCCACGTACCCACCCTGACAGAAGTGCCTTTTGCCATGTGCCTGAGGGACTAAGAACGTTTTTCCGGCAGAAGGTAGTTGGATCCACAGGGACATAGGCTGTATTTTGGGAGACAGTCCCTCTTGAACTCCTTGTGGTCCTGGTGGTGCCCTTCCCTCTCCCCCAGGTGGGCCAGTTAGAATCCTCCAACCACAGTCACTGACTGCTTCAAAGAAGGGCAGAGGCCCAAGCAAGGCCAAGCAGCCTTCACCCCAGGAGTATGTGGGAACAGGAAGCAGAGGCAGAGATGAAAGAGAACTAGCCACGTCTGGCTCTATGTGCCCTAAACCACGAGTCAGGCATGATAGTGCAAAACCCATTCATGTATAAAAGATCAGTTGGATCCAAATTGTGTTTCTGGAAGTTGGAATAAATTCAGGTTACCTGCTCAGACGGCTAAAGCATCTGTGGAGAAGACACTTAGGATTTTCATTCACCTAAGTTCCAAATAGCCTTCCCCTCTTTTTTCCTTCTGGTAGGAATGACCTCCCTGAAGTTTGCACTTCAAAGAAATGGCCTACAGGATAGGTCCTGGAGGAGACCAGATAGAGCATTTACGTCTCAAAGACACAGGGAATGAAGGCAAGTTCCTCCCAGAAGGATTTTGTTTCTTTTTTTTTTTTTAATAATAGAATTTTTTTTTTTTTTTTTAAGATTTTATTTATTTATTTGCTAGAGAGAGACACAGCGAGAGAGGGAACACAAGCAGGGGGAGTGGAAGAGGGAGAACAGGCTTCCCGCCGAGCAGGGAGCCCGATGCGGGGCTTGATCCCAGGACCCTGGGATCATGACCTGAGCCGAAGGCAGACGCTTAATGACTGAGCCACCCAGGCACCCCGGATTTTGTTTCTTAAATCTAAATATTTTAAAATATCTGCAAGGCCTTTTGAGGTGAATAGGGGAGGTTTTGGAATTGGTAAAAATAAACAAAAAACTATGGGTAGGCTTTGAATTGCTTCCAGAGCTGTGTGACTGTTGCCGTAAAGACTGAATTTGCAAGACAGGGACACATGTTTTTAGTTCCTCAAGGACTGGGGTTGCAACTTGATTGAGTAAAGGCCAGTAAGATCTTTAAAATTTACTCAGTTGAATTGTTTTCTAACAGTTTGGTGACAGCAGTGGGATCCCAAGGAGACCTCAGATAGCTTCAGGGACAACATGAAACACAGGCAGCCGTACCTGTGAACCCCCTGAGGTCTCTGTCACCATTTCCGAGGGCCATGGGTAAGTTCCTCTCGGTTCTGAGCTCTGCTCTTTTTGCGTTAGGCTCCCCATAGAGTTGGCTTCCCAGTCCAGCATTAACATTGTCTGGACTGACGGGAGGCTCTCACAGAGTCCCTGGCCCTCGCTTAGTCTGCAGTCCCAGGCCAGGGCTTGGCACCTGGCACCTCAGTCCCGAGCCTCCAGTTAGTCCCCAGTGCCCATGTGTTGGGGGTTGCTGGTTCCGTCCATAGTTCTGTGCTGGGAACTGCCGGTGATGTGCACCTGCGGCCTCCTCCTGGCCAGCCCACAGTATCCTCTCTTCGGCTACTACGGGTCTGCTAATGTGCCCGTGAGGTAAAGCAGTAAGAGGTCTGTTGTCAGTGAGAACCTCAGAAGCCAAAGCTGCAAAATTGGTGGGCACAGGTCAAGCACTTAAAAGCCGTTAGAGCGCTTGCCCCCTAACTCGAAGACCCCTGTGCTAGGGTAAGTTGGTTACAGAATGGGTTAGACGGCCACCAGGTCTCCCACTGACCTCAAGAAAACTTCCACACCACGAGGTACACTGTGAAATGTCCCAAGATCCCCAACCAGTGGCACATCCGTATTCATTTGTCTCTACGAGACCGAAGGCTCAGCTGAAGAACAGGCATTCCCAGGTTCCAAAGAACGGAGTGCGCCACCTACCAGCACAGCTCCTTACTTCGCGTCTAAGAACTGTGGTAGTAGAACAAGCTAGAACTACTGTGGCCACTGGGAAGCGATTTCACTCCACAGTGAAACTGGAGCCTCTCAGGCATGTGCCCTCAGAAGACCGGAACCTAAGAGCTGAGAGACTGATGTCCCGTTAAGTGCCTGATCTACAGAGGAATGAGACTTCTCTCCTGAGCTGCGAACACCTGCCCAGGATCTCGCCCCATTCTCAAGCCAGTGAACTGGGACCATGGACACTGCTAGAACACTCGCCCCCTTTCTATGAGACCACCTTCTGCAAAGCACAAGACTCCTGTGTAAGGATAAGGGCTTATGGACAGGCAGGTTTCACACCAGGTCACCTGTCACCCCCCAAGACAATCCCGTGCAATGAGGGACACCTGGTCTTAGACAAGCAGGGCAAGGGCTGTCCCCCAGGAAAAGGAAATACCCCATCAAAGGCACACAGTCAGACCTCTTGGGAAAACTCCAAAAATGGGATCCCAGTCTTGTCAAGGCTCTACGGGTGCCCCCCACCCCCCCAAAACCCCAGGGGTTTTACACTAAAAATAGTTACAGTCTCTTATGCACATGGACCAACAGTACTGAAGACAACCTAGAATCCCAGCGGTCATTACGAGGAATGTTCCAGTTAGACAAGTTCATTCATTTAAGAAGTGCACGTGAATGCAGGGGTTCCTAAACAAACAGAATGGGATACCTATTATAATTGGCACGCAGAAGCCTCCAGAAGGCTTCAAAATTCTGAAACTGCTTCACTGAGAGATTCATTGCAAAAGGGTAATGAAAAGCCCAAGACAGAAGCAGTACCTAAAACAAAAGACCGTCTGACTGCTGGGACTCCTGCCACTCTCCTCTTCTACACCCAAGTGCTCGTGGTATTCGTCCTGTATCTGGATGGTCTTCCACCCGCAAGAGACATGTCTGTCAGAGGAGGGTCCCCATACGGGGCTTGAAGAGTTCCCAGGACTCGGGGGATTCTCTTGTAACTGCCACCAGTTATTCCTGAAACAAACAGCCAAGGGGAAACTAAACCTGGGACACCTTGTCAAGTTCTGGTAATGCAGGAGTTACACTCCGTACTTTAAACCCCACTTGCTCTGGAGCCCACAGATGGGAATCCTGGAAGAACTAGCAAGAATTCTTACCAGAGTCCTCTCTCCCAAATCTCTGTAGCCCACTTGAGAGAGGAAGGTAAAATTTGGCGTCCCTTCCTTTCCAGACCCATGGGTTGCTGAACCTTTCTCTCCCAGCGACAGCTTTTGCCCTCCTGTGTCCTGTGAGCCTGGCTTGGCACCGTCACGTTGGGGCTCCCAGTATATGGCCAGGCAGAGAAGTGGGTTGAACTCCATGTACAGCTGGGGTCCTGTGCTTATTGCCAGTCCTTGGGAAGCGTCTCAGCCTCTGTTTTTGGTCATCTTTGAGTGGCTCTGGCTCTGGGACAGTGGTATTCTTTGTACCCTCTCTGAGGACACCTTTTGTGTCCGTGGTGGTGTTCAGTACTAGCCAGGAATATTTACTGTTTGAGCTCAAGCCTGACAAGAGAGCCGAAAGGATTTTTAAGTAGCTCTATGGTCAGAAGTTGGCCAGATTGGAAGTACAGAGTCCTCATCAGAGCCTGACAGCAACTTTTTGGGGGGCTTTCTCCCCTAAGCCAAAAAGAAACCATGTGCTCAGAGGGAAAGAAAAACATTTTGCAGCCATCTGCAGAAGGATTTACTAGAACAAGCCAGAGACTAAGCTCTAAAATCTGGAACACAGGAATCTTTTGATTTCCATCCTAACTGAAGATCTTGATATAAAGCAGCAAACTGAGGATAATGTAGTGGGATGGGTGGGTCAGCCTGTGACGTCACTCAGGTCGCAACCCAATTTCTTGAGGAATCAAAAACGGGGGGCCCTGTCTTAGAATAAATCACATCTTTATCAGAACAAATACAGCTCTAGTAGCAAAGTCAAATCCCACCTGTCATTTTTACCAATCCCCAAACCTTCCCAATTTGTCCGAAAAGGCTTGATCTGGATTTAAGCAACAAAGCCCTTCTCCGAGGAATGTTGGGAAGGTTCTCCTTGCAGGAACTTGTCTTGTAGGCCATCCCTTTCAAGTGCAAACTTCAGGAAGGTCATTCTTACCAGAAGGAAAAAAAGAAGGGGAAGGCTGTTTGGAATGTAGGCAAATGAAAATCTTAAATGTCTTCTTCCCAGATGCTTTAGGCTCCTGAGCAGGTAACCTGAATTTGTTCCAACTGTCCTTCTGTAAACTAGTCAGTTTTGTATTCTCACCCTGGTTTCATGGCTAAAATTTAAAACGAAAGCTGTAAGATCTCTGTATGTCTGCAGATGGGTGACATTTTCCTACCTCTGGTTGGTACTGCCAAAATTAATTTGTAGAAGTTTTAATTAATTGGCTTAAAAAGAAGCACTTATTAAAATGAGGTATTCTAAAACTGTCACAAATACAGGAGTAAGCCACGTATTTTTCAAGTTCATGTGACCTAGGATGAATCTTCAGTAAATAAAAGCTAGTTCAAGTTTGTGGGTTTAATTAAAATGGGAATGTCTTCAGAGAGACCTATACCTTTTATTCTACCTGCGTTTGCTAGTGATTTGAATTCGTGTTATCTCTGTTACAAAACTTGTTCGCAAGGAAGAGAACTTTAATGTCTTGAGAAGTTTTCATGATTAACATGAACATAACTGCTGCTGATCCCAGAGCACGCATAGTCCTTCCTACGCCTCAGAGGCTGTACCGCCATGTCCCCCTCAATCTCCAGGACTAGTAGAAAGGACTAAAGGCATCATTAAAACTCCATTAGGAAACTTCTCTGCACCTCTAGGATTTCTCTGGACCAAGATGCTGTCACTGGTTGTTTTTGAATCTAAAGTCCTTACCTTTTGAAAAAATAGTAACTGGCAGACCCATGCATTTGCCTCTTTCCCAGTACTCTGACCCTCAGATCGCCCAACAAGACCTATTAAAATATTGCCACTATTTCCAGAAACCTCTCTCACAAATTCAAGAAGCTTATGCTGAACAAGAATATAACCTGACCTCTGACTCCCTTCAGGAGCCACATCCCGGAGAATACTCGTACTGGGAGAGACTCCCTCTTCCCTGAGGTAAAAGGACCTTTCTGGTACTGCTGGCCAGTTCCTGCATAGCTAAGCCTGGAGGCATCTGCCCCTGGATTCATCTGTCCCGACTTCCAGGAGTCACGGGACCTGAAAGGAACAAAGGCAAGAACTCCAGCCGCAGCAGCAGACGGCTAGCCCGAGGTCGGACCAGGCCTCTATCACCGTCCGCCTTTACTGTGAAAATTGTGATGGGCAAAAATGAGTCAGACTCCTCCACCTAAGTGTTTTTTTCCTCCTGTTTGCTCTTTTCTGTTGCTCCTTGACTTGGAAAGAAAGACCGTACCTTCCTCTGCCGAGGGAGACAGCCTCTCAGGCTGCTGGATCTGCCTTCGCAAACTCTGATCTGTCCATGATTTGGGGGACCCCCTGGGCTTTCCTGTGGCCACTTTTCCTTCGTGAACCACGTCCGAGTTCCCTTCGATGTCAGCTGATACAGTTAAAGTCTCGCAGCCAGGCTTTCCCAGGGCCCTTGCCCAGTGCCGCCTCTACCTGACCAGTGAGGTAGCCGTACCTCCGCACCTCAGTACAGGCGTCACCAGGCTCTTACGAGTGTCTGAGTCCCACCTGCCCCCGGCACAACGACCTCTCAGCAGAAGCATGTGCTTTTGCAAGGCATTTAGAACAACTCTTTATTTCAGGCTGGGAGACGGATTTCCTGGATATGCCAAAAACCTAACTGACCCCTGGCTTGAACGAGCAAATGTGACAATGAATCCATGAACAATGCTGCTTTCGCGGGAGTGGTCTGTACCCCGACAGGATTTATCTTTGTCCTGGGTGGTGATCATTCTCCTGGAGCCTACAAGTGCCCGGATTGGCATATAAGCAGGCAGCCGCTCTGGTTCTTCTCTATACCCTAGCTGTCCACAGCCAAACTGAGACACCTTATCGGTCAGCTCCCCTGAATTTACATTATCAGGTTAGAGGAGACCAGGAAGCATTCCTAAGTCAGGAGTTGCTTCCTTTGGCCAATCTCTACTTCCCTGGTTAGGAGGGGGTGCAAATGAGGCTAGGGCCCCAAACTCTGCTTTAACCCATCAAACAACTGCTGACTCTAGTGCTAAGGCCATAGCTAACCCAGCAAAACTCCCTAGATTCTCTGTCTAAAATTGTCCTTGCCAGTAGGCCAGCCCTTGATTCTCTCTTGGCTGCACAGGATGTCTGCACCATAGTCAATCAACATGCAGACTTGGCTTAACACTTCTGGGGAAGTCGAGGTTCAATTACATCAAGTCTGAGAACAAGCCCATTGGTTACAACAAGTCCAGTCTGACCCATCTTGGAATTTTGATTTATTCAGCTGGTTCCCAACAAGACTGGGCTTATTACAATTGGGTCTTTCTATCTTATTTGTCATTTTGTTTTGTGATTTTTTAAGTACTGAGTTACCCATCCAGCCTTTGTGAAAATAACAAACGTGACAGCATTTCAAAGCCTTGGGCAAGCAAATGTCTGACATGTATACCCTGACAAAGTCTCCTTGCCTTGACCCAATATAAGTTGCTGAAGTGTGGCCTTTTGCTTGCTACTATTCCCGAAGCTGTTCTCACCCTGAAGAAGACATGGTAAAGAAAAAAGATCCAAGTATGATAAAAGAAAAAGACACAACGAAGAAACAGCATGGATCATCAAAAGGTGAGGTCCATGCAAAAAACACTTAGCAATATATTGGGTGATTGCTGCCCCTCATGGGGGCTTGATCAAAAAGGGCAAATGCAGAACCAAACCAAAATGGAGTCATTTAATGTCGGACAAAATGGAGACAATCACTGCAGGCTCATAAAGGAAAATGAACCTATCCTTAACACAAATTACAGCTCTTCCCAGAAATCAGCAGAGCACACCAGCCAATCCCCCAAAGCCAATTCTGTTTGGGCCCTTTCTGAACTTCCCTGTCCCCTGCAAATATGCATAGTTTGGTTTTTGGCATTGCTACTTTTCAAATGGGGCCAATGAAATCCACTTTCCAGTTCCCTCCTCTGGGGTACACGACACCTGAGGATGGTTTTCCTGTGCTCCAAGGGACTTGTGCTCCATCTAACAACATCTTGGATCAAGGAAGGAAAAAAAGGGAAAACAATGCCTAAATAACATGATCAGTGATGCTTTCTTGAGCAAGAGTGGGGAATGTGAAAGGATTTCAATCTAAAATGAAACCAGAGGATATGAAGTGAAGAATCTCATGCATGTCCCTTCAGAACAACAGAACTTAAGAACTCAGAGACTGATTTTCCATAAATGCTTGACTTACAGAAGACTGAGACTTATTGCCTAACCAGCGAACATATGCCAAGGATCTCTTCCTGTTCTCCAGCCAATGAATTTGTTTAGTCTCTGGCTAGACTTTTCCCTCTTTGCAAATCCAGCCTGCCCCAAGCCCTCAACGCTCACCTGTAGCTTGCTACAGCCTGCATTTCCCAAAGTGCAGTTCTTCTGCCACTCCCAGATAAACTCCATTTCTGGTCATTTGAGCCTACCTCAGTTGACCTCCTTATTGAGGTTGTTAGCCATTATTGGGAACATTCCAGTTGGATGAGATCATTTAAGTGAACCTGAAAGCAAGGTTTGCCAAATGCAACAAATGGGTTACCCATTTTCATGGGCATGCAGAAGCTTCCAGAAGGTTTCGTGATTCCAAAGTAGCTTTGTTAAAAGAAAGAGTCATTGCAAAAGGAAAATGAAAAGTGACAGAAGAGGTACCTAAAACCAAAGACCGTAACATTGACTTGACTCTTACTACTTCCCTTTATCCTCTCTTACCTCTGAGTATTCATGATCCGCTCATCCTCTTAAGTGCCTTTTCACTCTGCAGAGACTACATACTGTCAACAGAAGTCTGCCCCGTTACTGGCCTCAAAGGTGGGCCCCCGTATGAGCCCTTTGCATAGTTGACGGGACTCTGAGGGGTTTCCTGGTAACCTGTGACCGTATTCCATTAAACAGCCAATGGGAAACTAAAACGGAAATTAATGGAAAGCTTTGCCCAATTCTGGTAGATTCCAGGGCTGTATGCTCTACTTTAAGCCCTGTTGCTTGGGACCCTGCAGGTGAGGGCCTGGGAAGAGTGGCAAAAGCTGGCAAAGGTGGGAATCCTGACCAGAGTCCGTTTCCCTGATTTATTATGACTCGAGTCTTTACAAGAACAGAAGTGCAGCAATTCACATGGAAGTAATTCAAAGCCCACCTAGCATTTTTACCAACCCCCAAACATAACCCCTTCATCTCAAAAGGCTTGTAGTTACTGTAAAATTCTGGCCTCGGGATAACAGAATTCTGTCTTGAAGGAACTTGTGCTCTTTCTCTGTGCCGTAGGGATGTAAGTGTTCTATCTGGTCTTCTCTAGGAACCCAGGTTATTCTTATCAGAAGGGAAAAGGAGCAGGGGGAACAAGTTATTCAGAAACTAGGCAAATGAAAAATCTTGTCTTCATAAATATCAGTGAAAAGTTTAACCCATGTCACCTTAACCTTTTACCAGGAGCACGATTTGGATCCAACTATTCTTTTATAAACTGGTGGGTTTTGCATTATTTCACCTGCCTCATGGCTAAAAATTTAAAACAAAAGCTGTGAGATCTCTGTCTGCATTTGTTCCTATGATTTTATATGTCCATGCATGCATATTACACACGTGTGGTCTTCTCTGCCTCAGGATGGTATTGCCAAAATTAATGTGTCAAGAGCTCAATTTAATTGGCTTAAAGACACACAAGGGCTACACAAATTATGCATACTCTCAGAATAATAGAAACCCAAATGTTTTTCAAGTTCATGTGATCTAGGGTAATCTTAAAGCTAGTTTAAGTTGGTTAGTTTAATTAAAATAGGCATGTCTTTAGAGTTAACAGCATGAAATATAAGGAATTATTTCCTTCCTAGGTTAACTAAAAGCCAAATAAGCTTATTTTCTGTTACAGAATTTGTCACCAAAAAGATAATTTGACAACTGTCTAAATACTCATGTGACTTTGAGTCATCTAAAAATTGTTAACAAGAAAATTAATAGGTATAAGTAGGATAAAAGTTTATAAATGAACTTTTCAACAATCATTATGCTTATGTTAGGTCTACTTAGAAAATAGTTTCCAAAACCTTTTTGTTAACCTTACAGCTATAGTGAGATAAGTTAAAGGATGGACTTTCAGTGGTATCAGATAATTTCCAAATAAAGTACTGAAATTGTTACTTACTGGACACAGATTTATCCACTTCTCACTTCCTTTTACAGAGGATATAAAGATATTCGGGTCTGTTAGTAAACATGTTCTGTGCCATACAGAAAAATTTACTGTGAGGAAGAATATACTTCTAGAAGTCATGAAGTGTCTTTATAGGTTTGCTAATCCATAGACTGTTCGTGTAACGGACAATCCACAGTTGCTTTTTAGTTTTTACTAGGAATTAAGAATTCTTATCAATATATGTAATTAAAATTACTTAGAAATAATAGAAGGAGACTGTGGATAAAAAGTAGGCAAGGGAAATAAAAATGGCTGTTCCAGAATGAGGGAAAAATAGATAAATGGAACAAAATCTGAAAGGATCTAAAAACATTGTAGGTGGTTTGTGGGAAAGGAATCTTGGGAAGGGAATTTGAGGTGTGGTCAAGCTGGTTAAGATGGGAATGGACTTAAGATTTTTAATGAGTTTTAATATCAAAAGCAGACAGGTGCAAAAATAGAATTTGGTTTTGTCTGTTAAAAGGACAAAGTTTTCTTGGACTTTTGGTCTGCCTTTGATAAGCAATTGTGAAGGATTCTCTACCTTTTAAGTCCTCTGCCTGGTCAGCAAAGATTTTGTGTCTTAGCGAAATAATTTACCATGCTTCATGCGGTCTTTTATCAAGTCTTTGGCTGCGTAAGAAAACTCCCATCTTCTCAATATTAAAAGACCCAAGTTTTGTTCACAACTACTATTTGCCTTTGTCACTTTGGTTAGATAGATAATTCTTTCATAATGATCTGTGATCCTGTTTAGTCCTGTGTTCAAACCTGTTGATGCTCTAACAACTTCCCATAACCAGATTCTTAATGGCGTCTTCCTGACCTGAAAGTAACTTTGAGATTTCCCTAGAGTGTCCCTGGAAAATCTCAAAGGATTTGTCTCTCCCCTTATAAAAGATGTTACACTAATTAGATTTATTTGCTATGTTAAATTACATGGGAAGCTTTGTCACATAATAAAACCTTAAGTTATTTGTATAAACCATGTTATTAGTATAAATGGTCTTAAAACTGTATGAAGTTTCTAGAAATCTGATAAGTCCTGGTACAATGTTATTCATAATTTCAGTTATTATCTTTAAATGTTGTATATCACAGAAGTAACCAAATTTCCTTATCAATTTCATTATAATGAACTCTAATCAGATCTAAGCATCTTAAAGTGTTTTGTCATTTACAGCCACTTTTTTGTTTTACTCTGATGATTTTGCAAAACTGGGACTCATGGAAAGGAACCCTACCAAGAACTCTTGACCCCTGACACCGGTGCCAATTTATAAGGTGCTGAACCCTGGGTGCATATTTTATGACTGAGGAAGGCTCCACCTGACATCTGGTCCGGTGCAAAAGCTGGAGACCTCAAAATCAAATTGACGAAGAAGAGAGGTTGTGGACATCAAGGTTGACAGCTTCCTCCCAGGGTGTGGCATAAGAAAGTTTCCATTCCCCCTTCCCTCTCTGACCATCCTTCCCCTAATTCTTACTCCATGAAGGTCTTCATGATCCTTTTGTCCACCTTTTTCCTGGCCCTGGCCTGCAAAGATAATGCCATTGTTCACCCGTCTCAGGCCACTGCAAAGGGAGAGGTAATCTAACCTCCAAAAGACTGTTGGATGTCCCATGATACTCGTGCTCCTGCAGTTTTGTCCATCCCAAACTTCTGCCTGATTGTCAACGCTTCAGTTTCCCTGGGCCAAAGCCAGCCCCTCTCTCCATCATGTCACAGTCCCTGGTTAAGAACCCCAGGCCCAGGGAACTTTGCATCCAGGCTCTGTCCAAAGAAAGGGACACCAGGCAAGGGTGACCAAATAAAACCACAGACCTTCGAGTTGTACTGGCCCCCGTGCTGTCCTCCTCTGAGTCCCAAGCCACAGACTCAAATGGGAATGACCAGGAAGCATTCATGAATCAAAGCTCGTTTCCCTTGGCAGATCCTACGCCTCCCGGACAGGAGTAAGCGCAAGCGAGCCTGCATTTGGGGACCTCTCCTTCACTCTCACAGATGTTGCAGAATCGGCTGCGAGAACACGAGCTGCCTCACAAATTCCTAGGCTCTCTGCCAAAGTTGTTCCGTAATTATCTTTCAGCTGAGGTGGTGCTGTGGCCAACACCACTCGCTGCACTCGGATAGACGCTTCTGGGAAAGTTGAGACTCACCTACACAAGACCACTGCACACGGCAGCTGGCTTAAGAAAGGGACTCCTTCACCGGGGTCTTTCTTGGACATACCTGATTCTAATTGGTTTGGGCCCTGGGGACCATGGCCCCGAAGGACGTTCTAGACATTGGGCGTTCTCCTGCTCTAATAACGACAGCAGTCCCACTGGTGCACGCTTTAAATACATGTTTGCAGCCACTCACCACCCAGCAAAGGATCTCCCTAAGAACAGAACTTCAGAAAAGGAACAAAGAGAATGACCACCGTAAAGAATGAACCTGATCACATGACCTGTGAATACCACACAGAGATTCAGCAAAAACCTGTGGTAACTCCCGAGCGTTACATTTTGATCACATCTCTTGGTGAGGCTGAGAGTCTGATCAAAAGGAGGGAATTGTTAAAAACAAGAAACCAGGCCCAAAATAGAGTCACTGATGCTAAGACCCATGTCACCAAGCTGAGACCTCAACTTAGTGTATCAGTTCTCCCAGAAATGGAGTCTTAAACTAGTCAATCAGGCATCACCTGATCAGCCCAAGTGAGGTCATGTGTCTGATAGACCCCTGCCATTTCCTAAAGGAAAGTGACCTTGCAATAACCAACTGACTTTTTGCCTAGTATAAATCTGTGTTCCTGCTCCCTTCTGCTTATAGAAGTCTCATCTTGTACAGCTCCTTTTATTTAGCAGATGAAATGCTGCCCGATTCATGAGTTGTTGAATAAAACCAATAAAGTCTTTCCGATTTCCTCAGTTGAAGTTTGTTTTTTGAGCACCATCTTCCTCTCAAAGGCCCCTGTTTTCCTAGTCTCCCATCTGCCAACTTGGGAGAATTTCAATAAAAACTCTTCCATGTCTCCTCCTAATTTGTTCAGGACCTTGTCCTACCCTGCTTTTTAGGGGGAAGTCTGGCTCGCTCTCTACAACAAAATGAGGTTCTTTGCTGTTTACCCAACACCCTTACCTGTTGCTGTATCTGTGTTTTTTGCCCTTGGAATGGCCCCTCTCCACGTCCCTAACTGCCCCCCTCACCCCCAACCGCACCCCCAAGCCGTGGAAGCCAGATTCAAGAGGTATCTCCATGAAGCCAAAGTCCTCCCACTCCCCTTGGAATGCTCTGAAGTCTCAGAGTAGTTAACACCTAAGTCCTGCTCTTCCTTCCTCTCCTTGTCTGGCTCCTGTTAGATTTTTCAAGCTGCAGATTTGACCGTGAACTCTTGGAACTCTGGTCTCAAGCATGGATCCTGGAACATAGGGTTCTGTTTTTTGGTTGAATAAGCTTACAACTTTTTATCTGCTTCTGAATGGTATCCTTATCTTTTTTAGTTGACCCTTGAAATACTATTTAAATCTCAACGTTTTGTCTGCCAGATAGATTCTGGTCCCCTGGAAGCAGAACCAGACCAGGTGTTACTGGTTTTTTGCCCACTAGAGCAGTGCTTCGCAAATTTGAACATGCATTTGATTCACCCAGGGACCTCATTAAAATGCAGATTCAAATTCAGTAGGCCCAGGAGTCTAGTTTTCCAACAAGCTCCCAGGTAATAATGATGGACCACATTTTGGAAAGCAGGGCACCTGTCCCTCAGGAATGCTGGATGAAATCATGGGTGCTCTTCAGGGGACAAGGTCAACTCAGTCTGCTTTAGGTGCTTTGAAATGTCAACCTGCAGGATGCTCTTCTCTCCATGGATTAAACCATGGTCACTAAACCAGTATGTACGCAGAGTCTGGAAAGGGCTAAGACATATTCTGAGGTCTTTTCTGGGAAGTAGCATGGGGAATATCTAACATCCAATAGACACACATACATATAAACAGAGCTCCACATGTTTCCAGAAATAAGACATAAAAATAACAGCTTCCACACCATTCGGAAGTTGCCTTCTGGAAATGACGATATGGGCAGGGGGGACACATGCAGCACATCTGAGACCACAAACTCATGAGCAGTGAAAGGGGGGAGGGCTAGGAAAACCAAACATTCCCTTACGGTACCTCTATTCATCAGTGCTTTGGTGAGTTGGAGACTCAGACCCATCCATAATGGGTGAGTTTTCTGTTGCTTCTCTGAACAAAGGAAAGCAGAAGAAGGAAGAGAAGAGAGTTCATGTTAAAGAGAAGAACTGACACAGACATGATTAGTAGCTTATTAATACATTGGAGAGATCAGCTGACTCCACACCCCAGCATTAGTGACAGATAATCCCAGCATGCAGAACTTTCAGCCCCCGGAGTGTGAGTCAAAGACCTCTTTAGTTCTGTGAGGAAGGCAGCTTTGGTACTTTTTACCCATTTCTCATCTGGTCACATTGCGGAGAATAGTTACTGGTTGTTGATGATCATTCACCTCAACCTGATGAAGGTTCACGTCAAGGACCAAAGTTGTTCCCAATTTGTCCTGAATCCTCACCAGCTCTCTGTGGTGAGACCCAGGTTTCAAGGCCAGCTCAAGCACGTAGGCATTTGAGGTTGTGCTCACCCATTTCAGGCCTGCCGTCGGTCATACATTCAGATCAGGGGAGACTGGGCATGACCCAGAAAATGTGGAGGACCCAGAAAGAGAGGCCGCAACCTGAAGTTCTTATTTGGGTGGAAGGGTTGGGCCCCTGGGGGTGCCATCTAGACAGCAGACCTGACACTATTGTTTGAGTTCATCTCGGTGCACGACTGGGGCCCGAGGCCTTGCAGCAGCTCCTGACCACACCAGGTGGCGCTGGCGTGGAGCTGGTATGTGACGGAGGGTCCCAATGACCTGGGGTAAGGACAGAGAGGGGGCAGCTGCTGCCCCAAAGGCCGACCGGGAAGTAGGAGCGGATGCAAGATCCCCGCACTTGGGGCTGTGGGGTTTCCTGATGCAAACGGACGCGGCAGCAGGGGGCACAGCTCAGGGCCGCTCCAACTCGAGCAGGTGTCAGAATCTTGTTCAAACCCAACTGCCCGGCCCCACGCCCGAGCTTCTAATTTGGGAGGTCAGCAGGTCATGGATGGGCCCGGACTCGGCATTTCTCGCAAGATCCCAGGCCACAGGTGCTCAGGCTGCTGGTCTGGGGACAGCACTGTGAGAACCACCAGCCCTGTGGGGAAAGACATGACCCCCGAGGCCAGAGAACGCAGCTTCATTCCGCCGCGTGACCCCGGGCAGGGCACGGATTTCCCCCGGGCTTCATCTGTCAAACCAAAAGATCTGTGTGTTGCCCCTGCGAGGCCGCAGTGAGGGATCTACGGACCCCTCCGCGTCAGGAACGCTCCCAGCCTCTGAGCACACAGCAAGCGCTCAGTGAACAGCAGCTGCCCCCGCTTCCGTCAAATCCTGAGGCCCCATGAAGCCTGCCTTAAAATCACTACAGATAAATGAACCGAAACAAAAACACGGCTGCCAAGCGCAGGAGCAGGAAATGCAGCGGAGCCAGTCCGGGTGCCGCTGTTTCCCGATGACTCCACTCACACACGGCTGTCACACAAGGGGTCCCCGGCTCCTTTACTCCCCCCATCACTGACAGAACGGAACAGCTGGTTGGAGGCGACGTGTGAGGAGCAACAGAAGAGGCAGGAACTGTGAGGACGGCAGCTTACGTGTATCTGCTGGGCTTCGGGAGTCACGACACCCAACTGTCCCCGCCATCAGAGCGCTCGACGCCAACACTGAAAGCTGGGACAGGGCCTGAGTGCCGGTTTCATGACTTTTCCTGTGGGCCACATCTTACGGTTCTCAGGGTCCCCGTCCCCGGTCCCCCATGTTGGTTACCAACAAGCAGCTGGCCAGGACCGAGATGGGCCCGGAGCCTCCTGCCCTTTTGCCTCACAAGCATCCTGGTTCCAGGAGGGGACACCCTGAGGAGCGTGTGAGGCCGGCGCCCAGCGCGAGGTGCTCAGATCCTCTCTCCTCTCTCCTGGCCCAGCAAGTCAGCCTGAGAGAAGCCGAACCCAAATCAAATGCCGCCTGGGACTGTGAGCAAAGAAGTGCAGTCTGCCTTCGGGCCCCTACCTTCCCCATGTTCCTGGGACCAGCGTCGAGAGAGCCGAGACCCCTGGCCCGTCTAAAGGGACAGCCATGGAAAGGAGCCAGGTCAGAGGGAACGGCGTTCGCGAGGCTTCTTCGGGAAGGAAGAGGTTTCCCAGGAACACACCCGCATCCTGTGTTTGCTGATAAACCCTTCTGTCACTAGAATCTTACACCTGTTACTACGTCCTTCCTAACTGACAAGGCAGGCTGAGGATCACTCTAGAGCCTGGAAGAGGTCTGAAAGGGGGACTCACCCAGTCTGCCAGGTTAGGATGTGGTGGGGACTGCTTGGGGGCGTCGCTCCAATTTCACTTGACGGTGTTGAGCTTCTCTGGCTTTGAGGTAAGGCAGCTGCAGAGAAGGGATGCAGAAGAGACAGGGGTCAGACACAGGTCAGGTGAAGGAGCTTCCTTCCAGAGATGCCGGATAGGACCCCGCAGCGGGCTCACAGTGGGGAGATACCTGCCCCTTGCCCCACGTTTGGCCAATTCCATTTTCTCCCCCAAAGCATGCGCTCCATTCTGAGTCAAGCTGACCTGGGGATCCCGGATCCCTGCTATGTACTGGCAAGTGGCCACAGGGATGGTGACAGCCCCCACTGTGGCAGAATCCAAAGCCCCACAGAGCTCGGAGGGAGACCTGGGCGGGCTAGTCAGGGAGAGCCCCTGTCTCTAGACACCAGGGAGAGAGGCCTCCGGGCATCTTCAGATGTGGCCCCAGTGTTAAAACGGTGCAATGAACAGAGAACTTCCAGAAAGGCGCTCAGCACTTGCTCCTTGTTTCAGGCTTGGGACTGACCACTTGAGGACACTTCCAAGGCGCAGGGCTTTTATAGGAAAGCTCATCCAAATCTGGCTACGAGGAGTTTATCGATGTGGGCAGGATTTTTCTAGCTGGGAAAATTCACTAAGGTAAATCCTCCTTGAACGCATCCTCTGCCTTCCTGGGAACGGAATCTTTCTCATCATTAAACCTCAGATACAGCCGCTTAGAATTTGTCGTCGAAAATACGCTTGCCAAGACTTACTAAATTGGTCAGGGAAGCCAATCTACTAGGCGAGCGCTATAGTTTTGACAGAACAGAAACACTCGCGTTCCCGTCAGCTGGCTGCTAACACGGTCACAGAGGCTCGTGTTCTTTACTAATTTTTTTTTTAAGATTTTATTTATTTAGACAGAGAGAGACACAGTGAGAGAGGGAACACAAGCAGGGAGAGTGGGAGAGGGAGAAGCAGGCTTCCCACTGAGCAAGAAGCCCGATGCGGGGCTCGATCCCAGGACCCTGGGGTCATGACCTGAGCTGAAGGCAGATGCTCAACAACTGAGCCACTCAGGCACCCTGAGACTCGTGTTCTTTAAATGGTAATATATGTAATGCATCCATTCGTTCCTTCTCAAAATCTGCCTGGGGGAGTCCAGGGCACATTTCCCTGGGCTTACGTAACAGATGAAGGAGGAACATGGAGAAGGTTCGAGGACCTCAAGTCCATGGTTCTCTCATGACCACCTGAATCACTTCTATTCTTGTCTCTGGAACTTGTCATTTGGTCGAGGGGCCGTAATGAATGAATCAATGGGGACAGAAGGCAGGAGCCAGGAGGTCTGGTGCACCCAGGTTGCTGGCCTGTCCCTCCTCTTTGTTCCACTCGCTCCAGGTCCCAAGAATCCCCTCTGGTTCCCCAAAGGTGAGCCCCCTTTTCTGTCCTTCCCCTGATCTTTACCCTCACCTAACTCTCTCCCGTCACAAGTCGGATCCTGACTCAGAGTTCCTTCTGTTTGCTACTCACTCTCACTTTATTTTTCCGTTTTTAGAAATCAATTTATTATGTCTCAACATCCTCCCCTCTCTTTCCCTATGGTCAGTCTGAGTAGAGCCTCCTGGCCGAGCCGCCCCCCTCTGTGCGTGCTGAGAGCCCTGCCCGGCACCGCTGAGCACTGATGGCCACTGTCACCACTGTTCTTTCCCAGGGAGGGACGGGGAAGGGAGAGTAGCTTCTGAAGCCACCGGTGGTGTGTCCATTCTGGCTCTGCTCAGTGCTCTTAGTACAAGAATAAAAAGTAACCCTTCCATAATTAAATTATCAAGTATTGAAAGTCCTTTACCAAAATTCCTCTGGTCACCTTCCTAACATCACGGAGATGGGGACTCGGGAGCAGTAGGACTTAGCTCTAAGAGCTGACCTCCAGTACTCCACCCGGCCGCTGCCCTGAGCCCCACCCAGGGGACACCACCGAACACCGGGGCCCCAGCGCCCAAGCCCAGAGCCAGCGTCCCTCCGAACGGGGCCACTCGGGTCTGTAACTAGCGTCTCTGGACAAAGGCTGAGAGCCGTCTGCACGGAGCGTCTCTGTCCCTACAAGAAGTGGCTGGACGGAGGGTTTGCGCCCCGACCTCCTCGGAGGCTGAAGTGGGGGCCAGTTAGCCCAGCGCTGCCCGACCCCGTCCGAGGTCTTCGCCCCGGGCGAATCCCGGGCTGGAGCCAAGGGCCTGATGGAGGGGGCCTGCCCGAAGGCCTCCAGTCTCAGCTGTCTGACGCCAAGGTTTCTAGAACTGCCGATACTCTGAGCAAACCTGGAAGCCCCGGAAACGAGCCGCCAGTTCCCACCCCGGCGACGCCTCCCCCCGCCCCCCGGCCCGGTCACTCCCCGCCGCTCACCTGACGTGGCCTTGCACATCTGGGGCATCCTGGTGACCCTGCTGTGCGCCACGAAGGTGCTCTGGGAGGAGGTGCTGTACTGGGAGCCGCTGTCCGAGGAGGTGGAGCTGGTGTGCGACAGGCGGCTGTGCTCCTTGTGCGAGGCCGTGGAGCGCTGGTACCACTGGCGCAGCTCGTCCGAGACGGCGGCGCGGCCCGCGCCCTTGTCGTGGGCGCCCTCGCGGCCCAGCGACGGAGTCCGCAGGATCTGCGAGCGCGACGGCGTCAGGCGGCCCGCGTCGCCCTCGTCGCCGCCGCGCCAGCTCTCCCTGAACAGGCCGCCCGCCGTGTACGAGTTGGAGGTCTTGAACTGCGCCTTGACGCTGTAGTGGCCCTCCTGGTCGCTCTCCAGGCTGCGCACCACCACGGGCGTGGCGCTGCCCTCGATGTACAGCGGGTACTCCTTGATGCGGTACTGCGAGCTCGGCTGGCTCTGGCTGTGCAGGTAGACGCCGTGCGCGCCGCCGCCGCCGTGCGCGCCGCCGCCGCGCGCCGCCAGGTTGGGCATGCTGCCCGAGTTCGCCGCGCCCAGCGCGCCCGCCGCCCGCTGCCGCTGCCGCTGCCGCGCGCGCGCCTTCGACGGCGAGTCCTCGGCCAGCGTGGAGTAGTTGGCATTCATCTGCGCCGGGTAGTAGTGCTCCGAGCTCGAGTGGCTGGTGCAGGAGGAGCAGTCGTCCATGGGGTCGGAGCCGTTGCTGCTACGAGTCCGTGGGGTGTAGAAGTCGGGGCTCCCGGTGTCGTTCTCCGAGCCCAGGAGCTTGCCCTGGGACTCCAAGCTGGAGCTCCGGTGCCTAAAGTGCAGGGCGAGGCTGTGCAGCCGCGTGGGGCTGAGGTCCACCGACCTAAGGGGGGGAGACGGCGGGTGGGTCGGGGGCCCGGGGGGAGGGCGACGGACGGGGGGCGGGGCGGACCCGGGATTGTCATCTGGTCGGAGCCGCCAGCGAACACGCGTCTAGGAGCCCGGGTAGAAGCAGGACTGCCCCGGGAGTCAGGGTGCTCCCTGCTGACGCCACGTGAACACAGGGACCGGAGGGGACCGCAGATGCCTGGAGGCCAGCGGGGCCTCGCCTGCGATGCCTGATTCCGAGCGGGCGTGGGACAGGAGCGGGCACCCACGGAAGGGTGTCCCCTGAAAAAATACGCCAGTAGCCTGGCCTGTTTTTTTTTTTTTTTAAATGGGGGAAAGGGCTTCTCTAGATACGAAGAGAACCAAGAGAATCCCTATTCTAGCATTATGTTAAATCAGATGAAATGCCCACTTTTTGTAGCTCAAAAAACAGTCCAACAGAGGGCACTTCACAGGGTTCAACCAAATACTATTATGAAACCCACAACAATGGATTTCCATTCCCCTGAAACTCTAAAATGGAAGGTTGCTGGACCACGGGGCACTTAAAAATTATCCGTGCAAATACTTACCATGTTACTACCTTGTCTACAATCCCCTCTTTTTTTTTTTGAGTCCACACTATAAACATCCATCTCTGTCGCTGGCGCGGACAATGCTAGGATAGGTGTGACAACCAGGGTGGCCCCACTGGCCAAGTACAGGAAGAGGTGAGTTCCCGTTCTGACGGTCACTCAGGGTAGAATGTGAAGTCCCCAGCGAGGGGCCCTCCAGTACTCGGTCCTCAGTTTCCTCTCTGGTCCCACCCTCTCCATCATTGGCTCTGGCCATACTGGCCTCCTGGGAACGTGCCAAGTGTGGGCCTGCCTCTGGGGCTTGGACCCTGCCGTTCCCTGAGACAGCCTTAGAACTTGCTACCCCATCCACTCAGGTCTCTGCTCAAATGTCACCTTATTAAAGAGAACTTCCCTGTCCCTGATGCTTTTACTTCACACAGAGTCTTTCTTTCCACTGTGTAGGCTCCTGTCCAATTCCTTTTCCTTCTTTGTGCTTATCACCACTTGACATATTTCTTTCTTGTGACTCCCCACTGCTAAAATGTCACTCCACTGAGAGCTGGAGTGTGGTCTGTTTTGTTCACTGCTCTATCCCCTACGGGGGTCCCTGGTACGTAAAGGCACTTGATAAATATTTGTTGCATGAAAGAATGAAGGAGACAATCTTGCCTGGAGGGCTCAATCTTACCCTATATAAATCCATCCTTTGAGCCACAGTCCTGGGCAATCAGTTTTTGATAAAATGGAATGATGGCTTTGGTTTTGCCTCTTTTCAGAAAAAGAAGTTGTGATTCACAGCTTCACTTTTGCCTGTTCTTTTTGCTTTTCAATGAATTTATACCTTGAGGCATTAAAAAGTCCAGGATAAACGGAAACATCAGTCAGAAGCTATGTGAAGGCTACAGAATAGAGATCACCCGCATCTGTGCAAGGCTGTTGTGTGTGCAGCATGCTTCCCTGCTAATCTGGCTAGCCTGTCCTGCCTCCATGTGGATTAGCAAAGCTCCCTCCATGGGGCGCCTGGCTGGCTCAGTCAGCAGGGCACGCGGCTCTTCCTTTCAGGGTTGTGAGTTCGAGCCCCACGTCTGGTGTAGAGATTGCTTAAATAAACAAACTTTAAACAAATCTTAAAAAAAAAAGGAAAGTTCCCTCCATGCCCACTGCCTCCAGAAGCCGGGGAATTCTCCAGGCGACTCCTGGCGCCCACTGGATGGAGCCACTGGGATAAGAACGGGTCTCGTGGCTAACGTGGGCTGCCCGCTGCCTGCTGGGGTTTTCATCCTGCCTCGCTCTAATAAATAGGAACCTGCCTCGCTGGTTCAGGCCTGACCATAGTTCACCAATTCTCTGGGTCAGTTTGGGGCCAGCGATGCCAAGGCTCACAAAGGGAGGTCCGCTCTAGGGAGGGAAGTGGCCTAAAGGCCTGGTACACTCACCTCGTGGAATGAACGTAGTGGGGACTCCGGACCCGGAGGTCTGGGGTGGACGGCATGCTGGACTGTGAGTTCCAGTGGGGCAGGCTGCGGATGGGGCTGTTCTGCAGGGAGCTGCTGCCCCCTCCAGCTTCGGCACAGCTCCCCGTACTGGGAAAGCGCTTGTGGGTGCTGCAAACCAGAGGATACCAGGCTGGTCACTGCCAGACACAACTGTCCCTCTTCCCAGGGGGCGACCCAGCCGCGGACATCAGCCTTGATGTCGGGAAAGCTTGCCCAGGACCGCCCCACCTCTCCCTCGGATTCCTACTGTGGTACTCAGCTGTCCCCCCCCAGAAGTGGGTGGGGGTCCCCATGCCTGATCCCCACGGCAGTGTGAGACAAACACCCTCATCAGCCTTGTTCTGCATAGTCCCTGCCCTCAACCACAGTTTCTGGTTTCCAGCCGACAAATATTTACCTGTCTGGACAGCCACTGGGAGCTTTAAAGGGCGTAATTAAAGGCAACGAGAAAAACAGAGAAACGGACCAAAAATGCCTTCCAAACATGCCTCTGCAATCTCAGCCGAGTAACGAGCTGATAACGCACAGCTAGCAGGGCAGCTGTCTGGCTCCAGAATCTTGGCGGACGACGCTGCAGGGTTCTGAGCCACTCTGGGATTCCTACGAGTGGCCTCTCACTTGCCATGCAGAGTAGTGCTGCCCCCGACTTGCTCGTTGACTCGCGTGTCATTGCACAACATCCTAGCCCTGTGCCGACACGCCCACTGTGAGCCCCAACCCCCTTTCCTTGTGCACGACCGAGCTGCACCTCGACAGGTTCAGCAGCAGAGGGCGCTGTGAGCGCAGCACGGCGGACCGGCCGCCCGGGGGAGGGAGGGCGGGCATCAGCCCGATGCGATCCTGCGACTTGTGGATGCTATTTGGGACAACCTTTGTTTTTTGTTATTTGTTGTTTTTTTTTTGTGGCCTCCCTGACCCGGCTCACCTGGAATGGCCGTGGGAGGAGCGTTTCTTGACCTTCTCGTAAGGCTCATCCAAAGAGGACTCGCTCCACATTTTGGGCTTTATGGGGGACTTGTCATAGTCGTTGCGGTGATAGTGCATCTGCCGGAGTCCCTCCAGGGACTGGGGAGGGGGGGGCCTGTTGTGTGACGGTGGCCGAGGAGGGAGTCCCTTGTGAGGAGACTGTAAGGGGGACAGTGTGCTGGTGACCTGAGAGTCTTCTGCGCAGAGATGGAGAGAGACGAACTGAGCAAGGGCCCCTCCCACCGGCCCAGACAGCCCCGCCCCGCCCCGCCCCGCCCCGCCCACACCCCACCCCTGCCAGGCTCAGTGAGAGCACCCCGCGGCTTCCCCACTTGCCAAGACAGGTCAAACGAGAACAAACCAAACCGACACTTCAAGCGGCACTCAGTGGGGAGAGGAGTCTCACTTTGGATTAGCTACAGACCGCACTCAGTGGGGAGAGGAGTCTCACTTTGGATTAGCTACAGATCGAGGGGAGCCCGAATTCCATTAAAGACCCACAGCGCATGATGGCTTCATACCAAACAGCAGAATGGAGCCCTGATTATACTGCCAAGTTGTCTTTCCGTGGACCCGAAGCGTCTGATTCGCTCCGGAGCAGTTTTAGCTCTGTGAGGGTTCTGTTTTGTTCACTTCTACCACCTCAGTGCCTGGAATGATGGCACACAGCAGGTGCTCAATAAATACTTGTTAGAAGAAATGAAAGTATGCGTGTTGAGTGTCACTATCTGTTGGTGGCTCTGGGTGTCCACCCTCTCTGCTTTCCTCAGATCTCTATTGTCTTTTCATGTGTTCCTGGTGGTTTTCCTCTTGGACCTGCCTTTGGTTCCTCAGGAAGGAGACAGGCCACAGGTATCAACTGAACGGAAGATGACTCCTTGCCTTCAGGGGAGTCACGATCTATCCCACCCCATGTGCTGAGGGGAATTCAGCAGCGGACGGGCAGAGAGGAGGAAGGGAAGAGCCCAGGGCCACGTCCGGCTGGGGTGGTGGCTGGTGAGGAGGAGGAGGGACAGAGGGGGAAGCTCCTGTCAGGGGCTAGTGCAGCTGACCTGCTGTGCCCCCAGAGATGAGCAGGGTGCCCCAGCTCACAGGGGGCCTTCGATTCCAGCTGAGGAACGGGGATTTGGTCTGAAAGCCATTAGAAGACTTAGCAACTTTGTAAGCATGGATGCGTCAGGATGAAAATCCTGTTTGAGAGCCAGTCAGCTGTCCGGGTTCAAAACGGGCAAGGCCGGGAGAGGGCCGAGGCAGGGGTTAAGGGAGAGGGAGATATCCAGTGTGTCCACCCCTCAAATCAGTGAAGGCAAGAGCCCCTAGAAGGGGCCAGCCTGCAGTGGGAGTGGGGGTCCAGGTGAGGCAGTAATGCCCCTCAGGTTGCCTGGGGCTCCGGAGACTAATCGCCAATGAGGCATCCACATAAGCTAACAACAACAGGCTCCTTCCTCCCCAACTTTTCTCTCACAACGGAATCTCAACAACTGTCCGTGTTCCCTCTTTTGGAGAGACTGCAGTCCACAGAGGCCAGAACCAGGGCTGGATCTCCCATGCTCACAACGTCTCCCTGCTCACCTGCAGCCTGGCCTCATCCCCACCCGTGTAACGAAGCAGATAATAAAAATATTACAACCTGACTGCTAAGAGCAGGGCCAAGACCTCCGGGTAAATAACCTGCTAGCCTCTCCCCACATCAATAGCACTATTATTAGGCTCGCAATGATCATCATGACTCTGCACTGGGTAGACTGTTTTATATTTTCTGTCTGAATAGCCTCTTAGCACTGCCCACATGAGGTTTCCCTAAAGTGCAAAAAAAATTAACTGCCGCTTAATATATTTCCGTATCATTAATGTCCTGGCCTTCCAAGTTTTGGCTTAAACCCACAGAACATTCTCAGAGATGGTCCCGTGCCTGGAATTCGTGTGTGTGTGTGTGTGTGTGTGTGTGTGTGTGTGTGTTGGGGGGTAGGTATGAGGGACTGGTTCTAAGAACTCCCCAAGAAAATATCCTGATAACCGCTGGGTTTTCAGAGGTTAATGGAAAATAGCAAGACAGTTTCAAGGCCTGACCAGCAATCTAAAGGGACATCTTCCCTTTCGTCTTCACGATTTCTCAGGATGATGTGGAGGGCTGGTTTTCTTCCTGCCACCCCCAGGCTTTCCTAGTAGGCTTCCATCTTTGATTTGTGATCCAACCAAAGTCCACGTCTTTGCTCCAGAAATGATGAATACTCAAAAGGCAACTGCACCCAGTGTTTAGATACAAATGTGGTTTTAGCAACTACAACACAGAACACCATTCACGGTCTATCACCTTAACCGCTACCTGTGGGCCACAGGAGATACTCAAGTTCCAACAGATATGAGTTGACCTTGAACCCACCCACTCCCAACCACTCGAGTGAGTGCTGGGGACAAGGGCCTCGCGGAGCACCCAGCTGCCACCTGGGCCCCGCTCCTGCCTTTCCACCAAGCTGTGCCCGACGACGCACCGCTTAAAGCCCGTCTGATCTGGGCCCGAGTTCTGAAGCAGGAAACGAACAACCTACCATCCTCTAGCACAAGGGCATCTGAGAGGGAACTGTCTTCACTGGCAATATTTCCATCTGAGAAGACAAAAAGCAAAAGTCCACGAGTTTCGCACATCCCCCAGACAAAGCCCAATCTGTAAAAATCCTGCGTTTAAGACCATCATGTCCTCCTCCTTCTGATCAGAAAGATGGCATGAAACACAATCAAAATGCTGGTTGACATTTCTTTGGACAGTCCCTGGGGCGGCGGGGGGTGTTACTGGCACATCCCCCGCACCTGACGCTTGCGCTGTGCCCCAGGGTCTCTGTCTGTCTGTCTGTGCTCTTGTTTCCCGGGACCCGGCAGTGCTGAGTAGCTTAATATCCAGGATAAAGGCCGCCTGGCCTGGTGAAGCCGCACCATGTCCCGGCCCAATCTCAGGGCATGTTCCAACTGAACCGAAGGGAGCTAACTGCTCTTTATCCTACACACGCAAAACCAGGGTGAGGAACTTGGCTTTGCTCTTATGGCCATAAATGTCTTCTCCATAAACTTCTCAAGTCATTACTAGTGAAAACAAGCTGCTAAGTACAGCTTCTCTCCCTCCAAGGTTTATTTTTATAGATACTAGTTAATCATGAGGACGCACCCAAGAGGGAGCCAAATGATCCTCCCTCTTTTACATCTGGGGAAACTGAGGCCCGCCTAGGGAGGAGTGGTTTCTAGGCAGTTGGTCTGCTCTCCCGGCAAAGGGAGCCAAAGGTCCCAGGTCTGAAGTTCCACGTTTGGTGTTTTAGCTCTTGAAATAAAACACCAGGCTAAGGAACTACAGAGAACTGGAATTATTCCTCTAATTTGGGCACAGAAGAAACACGATGTCAAGGATGCAGCAAAATAAAGAAGGTATATTCTTGAACAGTTTAAAAAAAAAAATGGCTGCAAACCTGGATGGGACCCTGTGTTGGGGGACAGACACAGATGTGAACACAGACCGTAGCAGCGGGGCTCACAGAATAGCCCTCGCCAGGCAGGCCAGGGACAGGTGCCCCTCCCAAGCTCGGCTCTGGTGACCATGCTGGATGCTTCCGCAGAGCCGCGACTCCCCGAGGGCCTTCGAGGGCCACAAAGATGTCCCCAAAGAGGCATCACACAGACAAGGGTTCGCTGCAGCTCTGTTCGGAAGTAGGCGACAAAAGGACAAAGTCTTGGCCAAGGACGATGGGGCAGGATGGGGAAAGATGGTTATTCCAAATTTCCTAGAGGGAAAGGATTTGTTTATGGCCTCTCTCTTGTTTTCCTCAACTCGGGAGTCACTTTAATTGTATTGCTTGGTGGACTGTGAGCAACCACGGGGCAGAGAACCTTGACTTTGGCATCTTGGGAGTTTCTGGTATAGGGTGGCTTCCCTAGTAAGCCCACATTCTAAGGTTGCACAACTATATTTTATATGTTATATATCACTTATATATATATAATATATATAATTGTGGTAAAATATACACAACGTAAAATCTACCGTTTTAACCACTGTGAGCTGTATTGTTCAGTGGTATTAAGTCTATTTGCATTGTTGTGCAACCATCATCCGTCTCCAGAATGTTTTCATTTTCCCAGACAAAAACCAGTACCCATCAAGCACTAACCCCCCATCCCGCCTCCCCGAGCCCCTGGGAACCTCTATCCCACTTTTGGTCTTCCTAGAGCCAAAGTGTTTTAAACGCGTAAACCATGAAAGAATACTTGACATATATTCTAAAGAGTCTGCTAAACATAGAAAAAAAGGATTGTAACCATTGGAGGACTTGATGGTGTTGGTGGATTCGGGGGTATTTCCTTCTAGTGTTTACCAAATAGAATCACCCAGATTCCTGACCCCTGCTGACCTGAGCTCAGGGGTCTGGACAGCAGAGTGGGGCGGCCCTGTCCTCCCCAGCTTCAGCTCTGGGCCAGGAACCCTTGGAGCTGGTCTGTCTGAAGACAGAGGCTCTGCGGGGGTGCTGGCCTGCCGTGTACCCCGGCCACCCACAGGTAGGGTGATCAGGTCCCTGAGGTCAGAGCCTGGGCAACTCCAGCAAGGCTGAACTGGCACGGTGAGCTCAGCCCGGCTCCTGGTGAGGGCGGGGAAGAGCCTGTAGCTCGGGCTGCAGGTCTCCCAAGGGGGCACCAAGTAGAGATCAGGACAGTTTGACTTGTATAATCTCCCTCCTCGGTGGACCTGAGTACCCTTTATTGCTCTCATTTGGTATCAGGCCTTATTAGCTTCACTTTACGGATTAAAAAAAAAAAAAAAGATAAGGCCCAGGGTAGTTAAAGGGCTTGCTCAGGTCCCACAGGGAGCCAGCTTTGGACCTGCTCCCCGGGGTGGACCTGGGTCGTGAGGCCCCGGGGTGGGGGGGGGGGGCGGGCTTAGCACTCACCGGCGATGATCAGGGAAGCCCTCTGCGTGGGTTTCTTCCCGGACTTGATGCGGTTCTCATTGATGGCATTTTCAATCTCCTGCAGCTTCTTCAGTGCATTCAGATAAGAGGTTTTCCTTTGTTTCTTCAGTTTTTTGCTGACATTGGGGTCACTGGCGAGGCGGCGGGCAGCCTCTGTAATCTGGGATTGAATGGCGAACTCTCGTTCCAGGCGTTCCAGCTCAGCTTCCTGTGGGAGGGAGAGATGGGGCTTGCTGACACTTCGGGGACACTGAGCCAGGGGCTAAGGGAGGCACTGTCCTCCCCGCCCCTGCCCCCAGGCCAGCGTGCCCTACTCTTTGGGAGACTCTCCTACTAGGAAACCAGCACTCCCAGTACCTAGCCCCAATCCTGCCTGGCCCCGCAATGGCCCCTTTCCTGAAATCTCTGCCCGCCAGGCCCTGGGCACTCCCACTTTCGAGACCCTTGGCCCCTGTTAGGGTCAGGAGACGGGTGTGGGTCGCTACCGGGCAGCATCACCCAGAAGCAGAGCTTCCCAGCTGCAGGCCAGAGGCAGGGGGTCACTTGGCTTCATCTCCTTGATCTCAAGGTTCACGAAGACCAGACCCTCGCAGAAATCAGAGCCTATTTGGTTGGCGACTCCTTGCCATCTTGGGCTGAGGATGCAACATTACTTCCAGAGCGGGCGCCTATGAGTTTGCAGTAGGGAGCTCACATGGGCCCTCTGCCTCTCGTATTTTGAGCCCTTCGTGCTGGGACGTACCCTGCCCCCCAGGACCTCTTTCAGAAGCCCTTTCTGTAAGCTCCTGCTGTCCTCATACCTGCCCACTGGCAGCTGCGCTGGGCGGCGAGGCACGGACGGGAGGGCGGAGGAGCCCGGCCCCTCTCCTGGGACTGCTTCAGGGCATTCTCTGTCCTCCCCTCGGGCACCTCCCTGCGGCCTCCACCCCTGCCTTTGGCCAGAAGGAGCAGATGGGTGGATGTGCCCTCAAACAGTTTTGGTCCCAGGAGAAATGTAGCTGTGGCCATCGGGGCTGGGCGGGTGAAAGGGGACGGCCTGCAGGCTGCCCACCTCTGCAACAATCTGACAGGAACGGACCAAACCACGAGGGAACCCATCACCGTGTTTGGGGGAACGGGCAGATCTTCCCGGTTACCGGCCGCATAAAAGAGGCTTGCCTCCGGGCAGCACGTACCAGGCTGGGAGCCTCCATCGAGCCCAGCACCCTTAGCCAGATTCATTTCTGTTTGAGCACCTTAAGCCAGAGGGGAGCAGGGACCAGGAAGGAGAGGGGAGCGTGGAGATTACACAGAACTGCTTCGGAGATCATAAACTCCTTCCAGATCCTTCGAACGCTGGTTGCGCTCGCTCTCCGGAGGGAGAGGAACATGGGGATGGGTTCCCGCCCGGGGTCTTGAAACCAACAAGGCACCGGGACGAAGGCTGGTCTGTGAGGCTTCAGTGCTAGACGCAGCTGTTCTCGGGCACTGAGGGGGGCCCTGGCCTGGGACCTGACCCAGCGTGGGAGCCCAGGACCAGTTCGAGCTCCCGGCACGGACACGCACAAGGCCACCGGCCCTGGCTGTCCAGATGGCTGCCTGCGGCGTGGACTGGGAAGCCAAGTGCATTCCCAGGAGAAACAGAGGCAGCGACGGAGCTTGGGGGTGGGGAGCCCTTCCTCCCTACAGGGGCTCTGCACACGCTCGTGCCGACTCGGGGGTGCTTCCTGTCACCAACTCTGGACCAGTACATGCAGGGACAGGTAAGGGAGACAGAGGTGCACACAGACTTCTCGGGGATGGCGAGGCCTCGCTTACTGGAGAGTGGGAAGGAGCTGCTGGTGGGAAGGCACTCAGGGCTGTGGGCACTCGCTAAGGTGGGGTCTGCTCTTCAAAGTTTAGTCCAGCTGTCTGTCCAGCAGAAGAGAGTGGAAGTTCCTCAGGCAATCCCGGTGACAGCCGGATTTGGAAAGTACTTGACCTGATGGTCTCCTAAATCCCAGCCACCCTCACCCTTGCTTCTGCTGTCTCCTCTCTGCTCGCAGCAACCCATGCTCACTGAGCGCGAGGCAGGTGTCAGGTAGCAAGCTAAGGGCTTCCCCCACGCCAGCGCATGTAATCCCAGCAACCGCTCCGAGACGTAAGGATTATGAAGCTCCTCCTCCGGAAGAGGAAAACTGCAGAGCGTGAGGTGTGGCTGAAGCCTCTGGTGAGTCCGCCCGTCCCCCGGGGCCCTGCGAGGGCCCATCTCAGACTGGTCCCCAGCTGTAGGCTGCTGGGCACGTGCGTCCCCCACCCCGAATTCACCCTCCCACTCACCCACGGCGACTGTGACACAGAACACCAGCTCCTCTCAATCCCTTTTGTGAGACTGTACATTTCAACATGGCCACAGCATTCCCCACCCTTCCCCCTTGGCTTTATTCCTGTCCTTGTAAGCCCTCTGGTCAACAGCATTTTAATTAGTAACTTCATTCAGAATAAATCCCGGAAGACTTTTCCTGGACGTGACCTTGAGGCCTAAAGGTTTGCCTGGCCTCGTATCTCTCTTGATCTGAGGCTGGAGAGCTTGTTAACCAGATGGAGACCCAAGTCCCCGCACCTCCCCAGATCTGGACTCGCCTGCCCAAGCCCCCAGCCACATTTAGTGTCAAAGAGGACAAATGAGCAATGCTTCAGTGGCTCCTCCAAATGCAGACAAATGACATCAGGACGGCCCAGCATCTTGCTCATCCTCTGGCAGCAAAGTTAGCAGCAAGGTGAAGGGAAGGCCCCTGAGGGCAGGCCCTACGGTCTTTCCCCAGCCAATGGCATCCTTGAGCCCATCGGCATGACCCGAGTTTCCTTTCTCCTTTGGTTGTTTCCTCCCACAAGACGCTGGGCTCTGAGGAACAAAGAGCTGGAGGCCATTAATAAGACAGGTGCACCTGAGTGTCTCTGGGATGGTCTCCCAAGCTTCACTTACTCACTTGTGACGGGCCTATCATGTTAGACAAACAACTTGCACAGAAATCAAAACGCCTACTCATGCAAGCTAACGAATCCTCCCAGGGGAGCTCCACAGTGACTGAGCAGCCAACTTAAAATGGAAAAGGGAAGATACTGGGGAGGAAAGGGGAAATGGCCTTTGGCATTAGGGTAGAATGAAGACCTTGTTACCGAAAACCCGGACGCCCCAACATTTGGGACAAATATGGCTAAGGTGAGAGAATCCAACAACATCACGAAGGACACACCTCTCCTTTGGGCAGGATTTTCTGTTCATCCAGCTTGAAGGCTGTCCCGATTCTTCTTCGAACAATGGGTGGTTCCTCCCCTGGATCCAAGGGATATTCAACGGGCAGCTTGCCTGTCAGCTCCTGCATACATGCAACAGCACGAGAACAGAAATCAGAAGAGGGCACGCGCTCCGCTTCTAGGACGCATGCGTGCTCATGCCGTGCTTCAAAGCATAGATTCAGTGCATAGACTTGACATCGTCAGCTCTGGCAATACGTCTAAGGGCTCCTGAAATGCAATTTCGTTTCTAAGATTTGAGAGAGCGTGCGAGAGAGCGAGTGCATGCATGAGTGGGGGGAGGGGAGAAGGAGAGGGAGAAGCAGGCTCCCGGCTGAGCAGGGAGCCCAATGTGGGGCTCGATCCCAGGACCCTGGGATCACGACCTGAGCCGAAGGCAGACGCTTAACCGACTGGGCCACCCAGGCGCCCCTCATTTCTCTAAAAAAGCGTGAGAGCAGTCCTTTCTTTACAGAGCAGATGTGCTTCGGAAAGTTTCTCCCAAAGTAAATTTCTTTTGGGTAAATAAAATCGCCATTGGCTTTCATCATAAAACCCAAATCTCACCCATTTGTTCATTTCCCAAGTGTTCCCCCGTGCCCGCTCTGCGCCCGGTGGGGCCCCACAGCCAGGAGGGGGCCCAGCCAACACGACAGCTCTGGTCTTTCCAGTTTCTACTTCATCAAATATGCCCTCACAAATATCTAAGTTCAAAATGTCCTTCAAATGAGTGTTCTTAGGAGGAGTGGTATCTAAATGGCAAAGCCAGGAAAGGTGCATATTACATAAATTAGAAACTGAACATAAATAATAATTATTCCACTCAGGCTAGGTGCTCAAGGAGCAGGCTGAGCTTAAAAAACATTACATGTATACAAATAAGAGTTTCAGTAGAAACTGAAAAGATAATCCATTTTACTGACAAGGCCATTAAAAAAGATCTGTTGTGCATTGTCAGCCCTTAGAAATCTAATTGTGTGAATATGACGACAGTGAAGTTCGTTGATGGATCACCACAGTGACTATGGCCCCGGCAGCCGCCGGTCTGTGGAGTGATTCCGGATTAGAACGAGGCTCCATATTAGGGATTATGTCTGGGAATAAAGATCAGATTTGAGTCAGTGGCTAATCCACGTAGTGGAGCCAAGTCATCAAGCCCACGGAGTCACTTCCAGGGGCCGGAGGCATGTGGGAGAGCCACGGGCAAAGCCCAGCCCTGGGTTTCCAGGCCCCAGTCAACGCCTACGGGGCCGCTCCGACACGGAAGAGCTCCCTGTCCGTCCGCACAAATACCTTCTGTTCCGGGCAGCCCAGGGCGAGTGTGCAATGGGTGAGGAAGCCCCAAACACCGGACTCCAGGTGTTCACTCACCTTCTAATAGGAGGAGGGATCTGGCCTTTCCCCACTGCTGTGTGTGTGCACACTGGGGTGGGTCCATACATTGCGTGTGTGCGTGTGTGCACAAGTGTGCACCAGGCTGTGTATGTATATGCACTGGTGTGTGCGTGCATGCACTGGGTGTGAGATGGGTGTATGTGTGTGCACTGGGGTGGGTCCATACATTGCATGTGTGTGTGTGCACAAGTGTGCACCAGGCTGTGTATGTGTATGCACTGGTGTGTGTGTGCATGCATGCACTGGGTGTGAGATGGGTGTATGTGTGTGCACTGGGGTGGGTGTATTAGTAGGGTATCTATGTGCACTGAGGTGTGTGTAAGTGCAATAGGGTGTGTGTACTGGGATATATGTGTACATACACTGGGCAATGTGTGTATATGTGTGTGCGGTGTGTGAGACTAGGCTGTATGCGTGGGTGCTGGTGTGTGCATGCACTGGGGCGTGCGTATGTGCACGTGTATGTGTGTGTGAGAGAGAGAGAGAGCAACTGGCATGCACAAACACACCCACCGCTCACTCTCCTGAGCCTCTCTTGTTCTGTGTTCAGGCCACCAGGAAATGAACTCTTGGGCTTTTCACTCCCTAGTGTAAGCATTTCAGAACATAATGGCCAACTATTGAGTATGAAATGCTCTGCAGTTTTCTTCCCTGTTTTTTAAAAAAATGTGGTTCAAATGTCTCCAGAGTAGTTATGTGTTTATTCTACAACATTTTTATCTACTCCCCTAGAAGCCGGTCTATAAATAACACAACACACTGAGGATTTTATATTGTTAAGACTTTTCCTTTCTACTTTGAGACTTACAAAAAGGAGGGGAACACTAACACAACCATTGATTTATAACTCTAAAGTGTCTGTGGTTTTGAAACCGACTGCTTTAAAAACACGAGGCTCCTGATTTTCCACCATCCGCTGGAAGGTCCTGGAGTCAAGCCCTTGACTCTCCATATTTAATCTGATTTCACATGTAAGAGGCGCAGGGGAAGGAGCACTCTCACGCGCTCTTGCCTTGCGGAGGGGCTCGGCCTGCTCCCTTCTGTTCTGCTTTCATCCAGCCACACGCTCAGCTCACTCCCCAGCAGACAAACAGCGCTTCTCGATACCAAGCTGAGGATGCATGGTGTGACCCAGAGAAAGAACGCAACACTTACTGAGAAAGTTATCCCGCCCCTTCACTCCGGGGGTGTCGGGAGCTGGGCTGAGCAAGCACAGAAGCCGTCTGCCCCCAGGGCCCCTTTCCCCAGAGAGGCGCCTCCTTCCACTCAAGTTCTGTTTTCTGGTGTCGACACTCTAAGAAGTGGGAGCTTTGTTTTCCTTATTTTGCTTTTATTTCAAGAGAGACAGGGAGGCCTTTATAATGCATGCTAACCCTGCCTTGACATGTTTCTCCAATTTTCTGATGCGGATTCCCTGCTGGGTTTAGGGACGTTTCCTTTATTAAAAACAAAACAAGGCTTTACAAATTATTAAATGCAGACACCCAAGCCCATATTTTTTCAATGCTTTCAGCATATTCCCTATGAAAAGGTGACTAATATTGAGAGTATCTCAGAGCACATCCCATCCCCTGGCCAGGCCAGCTGCTTTCCAAAGCTTTGCAGTGGAGTGGATTGGTGCAAGTGGGTCTGCTTTGGGCGGGCTCCAGTTTAAATCAACCCAGAGCCTAATTAAGCCAAGTTGAAATGTAATGCGATCTAATTCTATAGCCCCTTGTTTCATTCTTCCTGGGGCAAGGCCCTGGGATTTGGGGGGAGGGGATTACACTCTTCAACTCCGCTCAGGAACCTCTTTTCCTTCCCATTCTGAACTGTTGACCTGCAGAGCTCTTTGTAACGTTATGCAGAGCATAGCTGCTCTCCCAAGGGCCCCCACCCCATCGTATCCGTGTGCAAGCACATGCTCATGCGTGTGCGTACACCCCCCCAGTCACCTGTGTTGCATTAACAAATCAACTTTTCAAACATGCTAACAGTCACGGAATGAACAGAAGATAGAAGTGGATGTTCCAGCACATACAGACAGTGGCGGGCCACAGTGTCTAAATCCCAAGGCAACACGAGACCAGTGTATACATGGGCTGGAGGAAGCCTTGCTTTGCGTAAAATTTAAAAATATCACTAGGCTGAGACTTCATTTAAAAAAAAAAAGCGAAGCACCAGATCATGAGTTTTAAAGGGGATTATATATCAAGCAAAATCTTGGTTTCCTTGTTGATCCCCACTGAGGCTTCTCCAGAGGATTTCCAAAGACCAATCCATGTGAAATATCCTCAAGATACCCTCAAGAGAAGCAAAAGCCACCATGACAATAAACTCAGGCACAAATTTTAGGAAGATGGTGGCAAGCCAGTATGTCCGAGGAGGTAACATCGCAGGAGGAGACGCTTCATAAACTATGGTGCACCGCGCACACGGAAGGGACCACCATTACACTTGTCATTTGGTCTCCAGTGGGGCCGCACCAAGGATTCGGGCAGAGCTGCTCCACCTGCTGTTCCCGTGTTTCATGAAGGTGCACCCCTATGTTAATGACAGGGCCATGGGACGGGTTGGGAGTCCCACATTCGTACTTCAGGAGCCGTCCTGCCTCCCGCTGACGTGCTCTGTGCGATCCCCACCTTTGCTCTTTATAACTATGTGAAGACAGAGGAACACACACACACACACACACACACACACACACACACGAAATGTGAACTGCTTACAGCTTCTCGAAGACAGAGTTTCTTCAGTTCCTCCAGCCGTTGGCGGAGCGTTTCCTCCAGTGCTTCCTGCCTGGATTTCAAGGCGGCCAGCATGTCTTTCTTGGCCGACTGAGAGCTATCGGATTCCTGAGAACCTGTCAATAAACAGTGGGGTTACTCGAGCAGCGGACGGGGGACGGACACACATCCGGAGGTGGCACCGACCCAGGAGTCAGGGGAGGGGACACAAAGCAAGGTGCTGCAGAGTCTCAGGCGTGAGGAGCGCATTCTTGGCATTTAGTGGAATTTATAGCTACTCAGAGGACTGGCAGAAAAATTGACATGCCTGAAAAAGAAGTTTCTCTTTCCTGATTATCTGAAGATATGTAGTATACCTGTTTGACTTTTTTTTTTTTTAAGATTTTATTTATTTATTTATTTGAGAGAGAGAGAGAGAGAGAAACAGCATGAGAGGGGATAGGGTCAGAGGGAGAAGCAGGCTCCCCGCTGAGCCAGGAGCCTGATGTGGGACTCGATCCCAGGACTCCGGGATCATGACCTGAGCCGAAGGCAGTCGCTTAACCAACTGAGCCACCCAGGTGCCCCCTGTTTGACTTTCACTAGCACATCTTAATAGGCTTTACGCAATGAAGGGGAAAGTTAAAATTCAGGCCAGTAATTTTAATATAAATATAAAAATACAAATAATTTTTTTTCTATTTAAGAATGCTTATTTTTGGCTTAGTTCAAAGATGATGCATGTTTGTCATAAAAATTTTGAGAATGGAGACCTGTATAAAAATAGTCGATAAATAAGTCCCCCAGAGATAACCACTGCTTTGTATTTTCTTTTGATCTTTTTATGTAAGCACATATATTTTAAAAATAAAATCTGATTTTCATTATATATATATATATATATCTTTTTTAACTTAATACTGTATCATGAGCAAATTCCCTCCTGATGAAAGTTATATATTTTACCACTCAGGGGGGAAATATCTGCATGATGATTCAAGCAGCAGACTGCTAGATATGAAATCGTGGTGGAAGGCAAACTGTGAACCAAACGCAAAAGGAAAATATACTAGAATGCCAACTGGAGGAATTTAAGTTGGATCAAAAGAACGCTTTCCGGGCTGCAGCGTTTGGATCCTGAAGTGGGTTTCCAGCAGTGAAGCTGTTATACACGTTTACCCTGATGGGTTCTGACAAGGCCCAATGATGCCCTGGGAAAGGAGAAGCTGATTATTACTTTGCTTCTCATACCCATGGAAGTGGACGGGTGTTACTGGGTGTGCATTCAAGGGGTTCGGATGATGATGCCACTTACAATAGCATCAAAGAACACCAAATACCTAGGGATAAATCTAGAGAAAGATGTTTAAGATCTCTACAGTGAAAACTATAATACCCTGCTGAGAAACATTAAAAAACCCTAAAAAAAATAGGTATACCATGGTCATGGATAGGAAGCTTGATGCTGTAGAGGTATCCACTCTCCAGGCATTAAACAGGAGAATTGTTGCAATTCCAGGAAAAATTCCAGTGGGATTTTTTTGGGAGAGGCAGGTAGGAACTGCATTTCCATATGAAACCTTTTGGGACAAGTCAGTGATCAGATGACAGACTTGAGAACAATGCAGTCAGAATTGCCACACTCAAATGTTCTGTCTCTTCCAATGGTGAAGAAAGCATCCTAGAATCCTCAGATAGGCTAGAAAGGTCTTCTATGCCTTTGCATCAAAAAGCTCTGCTATACTCAAATCATCCCCCTAAATACACTATTCTTCTTAGTCTTTGAGCAGTCTCTTACCACGCAACTAGGTTCCTAGAACCCTAACACTCAATAAGTCTCAATGGCTACATACATTTTGACTCCAGCTTGGGCTTTTTACTTTTTCTCCCCCAGACCATCTTAGCTGGAAATAGAGAATATCTATCACTGCAGGAATGTATCATCTTTATGCCTTCACAGTAGCTAATAAATATTACCTTGAATAAACACACACATAAATGTCATCAGTCATACTCTTGGATGCTATGATTAAGCTGTAGCTCATCTTGGTAAAGAAATCTAGTACCTGTGAGTACCTATAAGTTATAGAGCCTGCCTTCCAAACTTTTATTAATTTTTGTAGCTCTTCCCTGGATTTTGTCATGCTTAGTTGCAGGACTCCAACTTCAGTAGCAAACCCGAACAAAAGCTTGAATCTTACTAAGGCTCCCGTGACCTCATGGTTGTCAGACATGAAGCCCGCATGCAATACATCAATGGACAATACTGCAGGCCCCCCTCCTGATATGGCTCAGATTTCCGACCTCTGTAAGTCAACTACCCTGTACCTATCAGTCCTCAACCATCTCTAGTTTACACCCATCCAAGGTCCCACAGCTCAATCACTGTGCATCTTAATCTGGTTCTCTGAGCCACAGTCACCAATCAAAATGGCAGACACAGAAACACTTAATGGGGTTGTCTCTGTTCCACCATCTAAAGCATGAATAACAATGTGACATAATGTGGGGAAGAAGTCAGACTTTAGGTCTAAAAAACAGGACTGGAGAAAACTGGACCCAAGAAGATTAAAGGATTTCTAGCTCAAGTGAAAATTTCATTGCTTTCCCTTTCACCCCTGCCTAACCTCTCAAAGGAAATGATGATCTGTTAAGTCTAAGGATTCATTATGTTCAAGAATGGCAGAAATCACAAGAACATTCAACTCCAGGAGGCAAAGCACAACATTTTCGGATGATCTGGTCTCTAAGCTTTGGTGTTGAATTACAGGGCTCATTAGTGCTACTTAAATATTATTATTTATAATAATTAGTCTAAATACCAAACCCACATAAAGACAGAGTGGATGGCTCAAGAGGCCCTTTCTGTATCTGAAACCATGAATACTGGCTGGCTCTGGTTCATACCTTTATTCTGGAAATTGCCTCATAAGGAATGTAGTGCTGGGTACCAAGTTAAATTTTTACCAAGTAACTGAGCTGGCCTGGCCTGGCCTGGCCATGCAGATGTTTTTTTAGTGGTCACTGGATGGTGAGCAGAGGTCAAACAGACCTGGTTTTGATGCACTCTACACCACTCACTAGTTGTGTGACCTTGGGCACATGACCTGCCCTCCTTAATCTGGTCCTAAAGACTAAATGAGATAATGCACATACAATACTTATCATAGTGCCTGGAACAGATCAATCCTCAGATCCAGGGTAGATTTAATAGGAGTGAAACACACACACAGCAGAATTAGAAAGAAAGAAACCATTGATGCTACCCCTCCTTGTTGCTGAAGAAAAGACCTCACTATGCAATTCTGCACACAAAGGCAGTATTTTCAAACTCTTTCTTGAATGCGTGAGTTAGGCTTTTGGAGCTGCTGTACATGAGGGTGGGAACAGGGTCATGGAGATTCAGGGATTCAGGGCCCCCCCCCCCCCCCCCCCCCCTGCTCCTCAAGCTAGCGCAGCTCTGCATTCACCTGTTTATGCATTTGAAACACTGCATTTGAAAAGAGGTTCCCAGTGCCTTTGTTTCTTAAAAGGAAATCCAGGGCACTGGGGGGAAGGGTTCTGAGCCTGGGGGGCTGTTCCCTGCAACCAGGCAAACATGGCGACCACAAGAAGAGGTGACTGAGTGTGATGCCCAGGCAGCTTCCTATTGCCTCCCTGGGTGCCCTCAGGCATCCCTGGACCATCATGGCGGACACATACAAGGGAGGCCAGCAAGCGGGCCTGGAATCAGGAGGCACTGATTCACTGCTACTCCTCCTGGAGTTGAAACCCAATCAGGGAAGGCCCTCAGGTCAATAGGAGTCTCACAAACTAAAAATGTGTGAATAAGAAATGATGCAGGATGGAGAAATCATTTCCCATCAGCACCTGGACTTGGTGAAAAGTATAGAAGTTCTCTATTGCTCTGGTTTATCCATTTCTGGTTATTTGAACACTCTGAGGTTGTAAGTTTCGCCTCTTGGAAATCAAAAAAGATGTCAATCTGCTACCTTTGAGAAGAGCAGTGATGGACAGGGAAGGGACCTGGGGTTCCATCATATATCTGCTATTGATTGGTGTAAGCCCTTCCTTTGGTCACTGAACTCTTGGAGCCATGATGTCCCCATTCAGAAAATGACCAATTAACCAACCTCCAAGATGCTCCCGAACTTGGAGACTGTATTGCTTAATAAGCAGCTTACGTAGGTAGCTCCCTCTTGGCCCCAGCAATCCTTGCTGCAAATGTTACAATTGTTACATAACCGTGTCAGCTTCCCTCTTCTTTACCATTCTTGTTTTCAGAAAAGACAAGCACCCTGCCAACTCTGGTCCTACCCCCAGTTACTGGGAGAATTTGCCTGGAACTGGAAGGGAATGTCTAATTATCAAGCAGGGCTGAAAGGATTTACCCCTCCATCTCATCAACAGACCAAAGCACATGGGTCTAAGTTTGGATGCTAAAAAAGAGGTTAATCTGAGCTGTCTTTGGGATTAATGAAGCAGGAAGACGGATGGAACCTCTCCGCTGCAGACAGAGGAGTAAGACTGCAAAACAGTAGCCAAGTGCTACTTGGAAAGAGCTGTCCACACGTGACGGATTCGTGCAGGAGCCAAAGAGAAAACAGAGGTGATGTGAGCATTTTTGAAAGATATAATTGTTGTTCAAAGTTTTAAAGCAGCACCCCATTTACAGAAGGAGTGAAGTGAATATTCTTTGGAAAACACACAGGCCCCAGAAGCTCCCGAGACAGAAGTCTCCAAGCCAGTGAGTGGTTTGGAGTCCGCAGGTCTGGGCTTGTGTCCCAGCTCCGCGATGCGCTAGCTGCAGGGACTTGGCAACAGGGCCCCACCTCCCTCAGCCTCGGGTTCCTCCCCCTACAGTACAAGAATGCACCCAGGACTTCTTCAGAAGTTGGGGAGATGATGCCACAGAGATGCCCAAAGAGAGAGCCTAGTAAGTACTACGTGGGCATCAGTAGTTTTTGTATTAAATGGTGTGCCTGGCCTTTAGGGGCAGTTGGCACCCCAATTCCAGGGAGCCCCGTAATGTAAAAAGCCGCATTAGCGGGCAGGCAAGATGCGCGGCAGGCTGGTGAAGGGCACTGACCACCAGGCCCTGTCCCCTCAGGATGCTCGGGAGGAAACGGAGAGGGAGGGGCTTTTCCCAGACTCCTGACAGGAGCTGCCACATCACAGTTCACATCATCTTCACGAAAACATTGCCCTGTTTTCACAGAAGAGGTCCCTGGGACACAGGGAGGCAGAGCTGGAATTCCAGCTGGGCGGCTCTGTCTGGTCTGTTTTGCACCCAGAATGGAAAGGGCACGGGAGCTGGAACTTTCTGTCTCGGACACTGCTGGGTTGCCACAGTAAAAAACCATGCAGCGTGCAATAGTATCTGCCTTTCATGCCCGGACTCTTTCTACATCCCGAGTGGATTGCACTGTAATGCAGGCCGAGGGAAGGAGGAGGAGCCGAGGGGTTCCTCAGATGAACCAGTGAAGACTGAGTCTCTGTGAGCAAGGTGGGGTGGAGGGGACAGGTAACCAGATGTGGGCCCAGCCCTCAGAGAGCCTGGAGGGGGTGGGGGGGCCGGGGGACATGCAAAGCTGCCTGCCAGGAAGAGGTGGGAGATGAGCAATGCCACCTGAATGAGAGAGGGAACAGCATACAGGAGGGACCCATCACCTGGGGGCCAACGCGGTAATTCACCTGGAGAGCTGACGGTCCCCTCCAGGCCGAGCAGCTGAGGTGACCCCCCCATGTTTCTCACTGCCAGGAAGCAGCGCGTCACATTAGCGCTCTAGGAAACCTTCCCGGTTATTGCTCAGTAACCACCTGTTTCCATGACACCAGGTTGAAAATACCATCTTTTGGTTTTGGCGATTTTATTATTATGTTTCAATCTGAACCCAAAGAATTTTCTAGAAATAGGTCACTAATAATTTAGCAATTAAATTTAGGAGGGGGAGAAGAGGAAAAAAACCTGACCTCAAAGAAGACAATTCCTATCCATCCAGCCACAGCCAGAGAGTTTTTGACCGATGTGCTCAACGGTCCGAAAAAGTCGCTTTCAGTGCCTATCTGGACATCTTCTGAGAGAACTACTGATCCTATGGTACGGACGCTGTGGAGGCTACTGGCAGAGATGTGGTGAAAACCTGCTTGGCTACCTCCAGGAAAAAGCCTCCATGACTTTCTTACTTCCCAGCTGGGGAACTCCAGACTTCAGCCTGTGGGCAGCCGGTTGCCGGGGGCAGGATGTGGGTGGGTGGGTGGGTTGGGGGGGGGACAGCAGCTCCCCTCCAGCTGGCAAACAGATGGAAGGATATCCTCATTCAGCTGTGATGGAGAATTTGCTCCAATCTTTCCAAAGACCCTCGGCCACTCAGCACCGGATATGAACACGTATCCTATGAAGAGCATGTTGTCAGGAACTGTGGCTCATCTGTTTTTACACAGATGCAATACTGGTGACTAGCCCGCTGATCTCAGAAGACAGAAGGGGTGCTTTCCTCTTTGAAAAGAGGGGAAATTTGAAACAAACAGTACCCCAAAGAAGAAAGAAATCTGTTGTCCTGAAAGTAAGGGAAGGAAATGACTATCTGTTCCAGCCTTCAGGGGGGAAAAAAAAAAGAAAAAAAGAAGAGGAAGAAGAAGAAGAAGAAGCATATTCCCAGCAGATCTGTAAAAGCTGTAAGGAAAAGTTTTGGCAGACACCTCAGGAATAAATATGAGTGAAAGGTTTGAACACTTCCTTAGGATGAAGAGATATTTATTTCCCTTATAAATCCTCAATGATGAGTTCCTTACATAAAAGATGTCCTAAGAGACCCTGCGAAATAAGGTCACATGGCAGATTTTGAGATAAATGTATGATCTCTGGAGACCGTCTCCGAGAATTAAATGTGATTTTTAACATGAAAAAAACGTGTGCTTGGACGACTCCTCATCAGGCTCAGAAATTGTAAAAATAAAATAGTTCACTTCAAAGAGTAGTGAAGTGAAAGCTCTGTGGAAAAGCGGCACCTCTGACAGAAACTAGGCATTTCTGGAACAGCCTTACTGTGTGGTTGTTTCCTTGCCCAGCGGCACTTTCGCCCATGGGTGAAGTGGACAAATATAGTTGGGGGGAAAGGGACTGAACAGTTGCTTATAAAAATTTGCAGCAGCCTCTAGTAAAAATATACTAAGAACGATCCCTAGCTGAAACTACTGTTTATGAGTAACTCGTATGATTTCCCTTTCCTATATTGTGGAAGGAGGGGGCTTACCTTTCTAGCTCCCAGACTCTGTTAGTTCCCTTGCAACATCAGGAGGGCTGGCCCAAATGGGAACAGAGCCGTGCCTAGCAGAGGTCACAGTGACACTTATTTTTCAAAGTTTAAAATCTCACCGTTGGAGAGGAGTTCACTTAGGTTATCCATGGTTACTCTGTTCTGGTTCTCTTCATCAGGCAGAGCTATTCCTTTAGCACCAACACCCAAGGGCAGAAATGTATCACTATAAATGACTTAATTAGGCTCCCCCCACCCACCCAATATGCGATCAGAAAGGGAAACCGTTCTCCCTTCTTCTCAGTCTCGATGCCGGCCCATCCTACTCCAGCAAGCCCAGAAATATCCATTCCACAGAAGGGGAGCTCTCAGCCCTCCCTGGTCACGCAGTCCAGCAGGAACACGGCCTGCCAGAGGCTGTAGGGCTGTGTCCGCCTGCAGAGCACTGAGGTTATGAGCAAAGCTAAAGCCCCTGGAATCCTGCTCACCCCTAGACCCAAAAGCAGAGGGGGCAGGGAGCTGGTAATAGAGACCTTTAAGAGGCTGGAGAGAGACACAGGGAGAGGAGAGAGTGAGGGCAAGAAAGAAAGGAAGAAGACCCAAAAATCCAAATAAACCAAAAGACAATGTGATTTGTGGCAGCGCGAGGCAGTGCATTCTGAGCTGAATATAGCCGTGACCGTAAAGTTGGCTGATGCCGATCAGATCACCTCTCCGTAGGGAGCGAGGTCAGATCCTGGCATCCTCATTGTTATATTAGTTATTAATAAACTTCCTAACAATGGAAGGAAGTGCCAGCCCTCAGAGAAGGGGAATGTGTGAAAGGGTGAGTAATGAACGCGGACAGATCCCAGGCGGTGTGAGGGCCCAGGTCGGCACATGTTTCCCCCAGAACGGAAAGTGTCGGGGCTGGGGCACGATCACACACCATGGGGGGGGGGGGCGTGGTGTGTGTGTGTGTGTGTTTTAAACCAAAGATCCCTCGCCACATTCTTCGCAATCCTGATCACGATGATGACTCAATTGCCATCTCGTTAATCACACAGCCTATTTATAGACACAACACAGCCCTTTGTTTTATAGCAAATGGGTGGCTGGGGCCAGCAGCAGTCGCATGGTTTCATCCCTTTTAGAGAGGACACACAGTACCATGTATTTATTTATTTTTTGGTCTGGGAGGCTCCTGCGACAAGCCACAGGGGCCTCAGAACACTGTTGTTTCCCAAGTAAGTTTCCACCATTTTCTTTAAATAGGCGGAGAGCAAAACCACGTCTCGCTTGGCCCCCTGTGCTCCCACGGGCCTCAGCCCCGCTCCACGATGGCGAAGCCTTAGAACAATGCTCAGGACAGCCCTACGCTGCCTCCCGCTTTCACACAAGCTATGGAGAGGCCGTGCACGGCCAGCTACCAGGACAAGCGCCCTTGCTGGTTTGGTTTTTGTTTTGTGACTACATTTTTTTCTCCTCTCCCACCTTTTTTTTGAGATTTCAAGAGATGGGGGAAGGGAAGAGAGGTGCAAACCCGTGGAAGTCCCACAAAAAGAGATTTCGGATGCTTTTTTTTTTTTTTTTGAACTTGGAGAACATCATCACTGAATGGTTTGAATTCACAGCTGTCCTCTCTGCCTCTGTCTGAACTTCCACAGATTTGTTACCTGAAGCACAGACGAGCCAGAGCCACGAGAGGGCTGTGGGCAAACTGGGAGGAACTGGGCAGGCTCTCCCGGGGTGGAGTGGAGAGAGGGCCCTGCTGCCTGCCCCTGCAGCAGTCAGTGGGTTCAAGGGGCACCCAGCCAGGCAGAGCTTGTGAGGACGCCCACCCAGCACCCGGCGTGTGGCTCTGGTGGCCTGCCTTGGCACCTGAGCTGTCTCGACGTCCCTTCTTCCAGGGGACTCTGGGAAGACTGCACCATCTCTCAGCTGATGTGTTCTGGGCACAAGGGTCCTCACATCCTTTCAAGCCTGACCGCGAGGCCCCTCTACAGATGGATTCGGGATACGGGTTCCATAGCCTTCTTGTGGTCTGAATCACATTCGGTGCCTTTTAGTCCAACACTGGCCTTGCATCTCGGGCTCAAACATCTCACCGCCTCTCAGGGTGTCTACTAGGACAGGGGCCTACGGGTCTGAGACGGGAGGGCCCTATGCATCACCATCGAAGAATTTAGGGGGCCTAGCCCTAAGCCTCAATAAATGGTTTCAACTATGTGGACCCTTACTTTCTGAAATGCCAGCCCCTGGCTCAGGGCATTAGTGAGTGTAGACTTCTGACTTCTTTCATACGTAGCAATGACCCTGCTTTGTTTCTCTAGCAACTCATACCTCAGATGCCAAGTACGGGACATCAGTAATTTTAAAGGTATTTACATGCCTTTAGTTAAATAGGAAAATCACCTTCATCATTACTAAGAGCTTGGAAATATTTTATCTCTGTTAACATCAATAGACAGTATGAAGCACTCTGAAGAGAGGGACTCTAACTTTGTAAAATGTTGTGTATAGTACCAGGCAAGATCTGGGAGCTAGGAAAAGGGTTCACACCATAGTGATATTACACTGTCGTTACATGGCTCAGCCACACCACAATCCGGGGATAGACCAGGGTGAAAAAGTAGATGGAAGACAGCATGGATGCACACTACTTGCAAAAGGAGCCTGATCTGACAAGATGAACTTTTCAAGGTCTGATGCCAGTGTACACGGTGATACGGGAGAATCCGAGGGAGAGTATCGGTGGTGGGTATCTGAGTTCTAGGCAAGGCCCAAGATGTCTTACACTTCAGGAACACAGAAGGTCCTTAAAATGCAGCACGTGCAGGATTCTTACTACTAGTCTTCCAATTCTGACTTCAATAACCCTATACCATGGACATTGGTTTTGGCAATGATTTTTTGGATTTGACACCAAAATCAAAGGCACCTAAAGTAAAAATGAACAAGCGGAACAACATCAAACTAAAAGCTTCTGCACGGTAAAGGAAACCGTCAACAGAACAAAAAGGCAGCCTACTGAATGGTGGAAGAGATTTGCAAATCATATATCTGATTAAGGAGTTAGTATCCAAAATATATAAAGAACTCATACAACTCAGTAGCAAAAAACCAAACAGTCCAATTAAAAAATGGGCAGAGGATCTTACTAGACGTTTTTCCAAAGACATGCAAATGGCCAATAGACACGAAAAGCTGTTCAACATCCCTCGTCATCAGGGATGTGCAAATCAAAACCACTAGAAGATATCACCTCACACCTGTCACAATGGCTAGAATCAAAACGAGAAGAAATAACAAGTTTTGGCAAAGATGTAGAGAAGAAGGAACCCCCGTGCACTGTTGGTGGGAATGCAAACTGGTGCAGCCACTGTGGAAACAGTATGGAGGTTCCTCAAAAAAATTAAGAACAAAACTGCTACATGATCTAGCATTCCACTTCTGGGTATTCATCTGGAGAGAATAAAAACACGAATTCAAAAAGATACACGTACCCCTCCGTTCACTGCAGCATTATTTATAACAGCCAAGGTATGGAGACACCTCACCAATGAATGGATGAAAAAGATGTAGCATATACATGTAATGGAGTATTATTCAGCCATGAAAAAAGATGAAATCTTGCTGTTTGGGACAACACAGATGGACCCTGAGGGCATTGTGTTAAGTGAAGTAAGTCAGGTGGAGAGAAACAAATACCGTACGTATAATCTCACTTATATGTGGAACTTAAAAAACACAAACCCAAAAAACTGAAGCTCATAGATACACAGAACAGATTGGTGGCTGCCAGAGACAGGGGTTGGGGGAGACAGGTGAAGGGGTTCAAAAGGTACTATTTTCCAGTTACAAATAAATCATGGAAATGTGATGTTAAAAAACATTTTTTAAATCATGTTTGGAGTATCTACAGGATGTCAGGCACTCGCCTATAAGCAGAAAAAAGAATTTTCCTTTTTCTTCTTTTAAGTAGGCTTCATGCCCAAAGCTGAGCCCAACACAGGGCTCGAACTCATGACCCTGAGATCAGGACCTGAGCTGAGTCCAAGAGTCAGATGCTCAACTGACTGAGCCACCCAGGCACCCCTGAAAAAGGGATTTTAAAATGAGAATTCACTTCTCAAAATATTTTTAAGGAATATTTATTAGACACCTTTTTTGTCTTTCCTTCTCTCTCGCTCTCTCTTTTTTTCTTTCTTTCTTAACATAAGGCAGTAGGTGAAGGAGAGAGACCATGTGACCAAATAGGATACTGAATTAGATGCATCGTATTTTCTAAATGAAAAGCAGAACATGGGGTCTGGCAAGTGTAATAAAAAGAGTGTTTAAAATCAGGGCTTTCCTGGAAGAGTAATGCCTCATCCATCTGTGGGAGTGCATCACTAAGGAATGCTCAAGAAACAGGCAAGAGGATGCCAAAGGACAAAAAAGAACGGAGTGGGACACCAGCCAGCTGTGGAGCCATTTAAGCCAGCTAGACAGACGTCCTCACTGCGGGGGACAGGAAACCCTCCCTTCCAGGTGGGGCTGCAGAGGGCGTGCCCCAGGTGAGGGCAGAAGACAGACGGCCAGCGATCAGCAGCTGCAGGGGCAGTGACGACCAGATCTGTGGACACTTGAAATTCCCTTTGTTAACTGACGGCCTCTATTCTTTCCTGTTTGGGATCTCTCCCCGCATGGTCTTCCTAAGTCACTGGAGGGAGGCCTCCCCACGGACCCTCAGCCTTAGCCTCAGGCTCTGGCTGGCAGGACTGGGCAGGGTTTGAGGCGCTGCCTGGTCTGGTCATGGGGCATGGCTCATACTTTCTGGGCTTCTCATCTCCTGGGGCTTTCCTCTCGCACAGTGGCGCAGCAGAGGGTGGACAAGGAAAGAACCCAGGGGGTCAGGGGCCACGGATGTTGCCCCTCTGAAAGTGGAGAAGGAAAGGTCTTTAGCTGCCTCCAGCAACTCCCAGACAGCTCAGCCTGGGGCCCCTGAAGCGAAGTTATCACCCATTTGAAAATCACTTTAATATCTTGGTATAAAGATGCCTTATTTGATGTTATTCTATTATTCTGTTCTATCAGGCTGGCGGCAGTCACACAGATGCACTGCTTTCTAATCTTGAAGATGCCTAGATCTCACTTGCTGATGACCGAGTGATGTCCGTTCTGGTCAGGAGGTTTGGGCTTCCCATGCACAGCCGGGTCCGTGGCTCTGTTAGGTTACTGGCATGGCGGCCCCAGAGGCTGACAGATAGGAGTGGCCAGAGGAGACAACCCAAGACACAGGTCTGGAAGACACTGAGCAACCCTGTCACCTCAGGCTTTTATCTCTTCCTCAGCGGGAAGAGTGGCTCAAGGTGTGGTCCCCAGACCAGCTGCATCAGCATCTCTTAGGAACTTGTTACAAATGCTAATTCTCAGGCTCATCCCCAGACCCGCAGAGTTAGACACCTTGGGGCTGGAGCTCAACTCTGTGTTTGAACTGCCCTCCAAGTGATTCTGATGCGCCTAGAAGTTTGAGAAGCCCTGGGCTGCAAGAATCCATTCTCCTTTGGGATAGAATCCAGAACTCCTTTGGGAAAGTACCCAGATTCCCAAATGGATATGAAACCACAGCAGGGATGCACACCTCGCTGAGCCTGAAGGATGAGCTGGGCTCATGTGTGGCTGGAGGAGGAGAACCGTTGGCAGATAAATCCAGACTCGAATCTCAGACCCTGGGCTTTAACAAGGGTCAGAAGTGTCTAGACTACAAACACAGGGGCGGGTGCTGGCTCTGCCCTCTGCCTCTCGGCAGGGGGTTGAGAGTGGCTGTAATTTGAGGCAGGGGTCTGGGGCTTTGTAGGACATCCTCTTCAATACAAGACAGCAACATTCTCTACAACTTTCACTGTAAACCTCAAGGTCTCAGAAATAATGATCATTTGGTTCGCTGTGCTAATGAAAACATTCTGAAGAATCTGAGGCAGGGAGGGGTTTATGGTAAACTCTATGGTGACCTGGCAGAGGGAGATCCAAGTTTTGTGGGGCATGAAGCTTATATTGGTGGCTTCATTTAAGGAAAAGAATGCAATTATTACAATAGCCAAGATATGGAAGCAACTTAAGTGTCCACTGATGGATGAATGGATAAAGATGGTGTATATATACACAATGGAGTATTACTCGGCCACAAAAAAGAATGAGCTCTTGCCATTTATGACAACATGGATGGACTTAGGGGGTCCTATGCTAAATGAAAGAAGTCTGAAAAACAAATACCGTATGATTTCGCTTATATGTGGAAGCTAAAAATCAAAACGAATAAACAAACAAAAAGCAGAAACATATCCAAAAATACAGAGAGCTGGTGGTCGCCAGAGGGGAGGGGGCTGGAGAGAGGGGCAAATTGGGTGGAGGGGAGTGGGAGGTCCAGGCTCCCAATGATGGAATGAGTAAGTCCCAGGGATGCGAGAGACAGCACAGGGAATACAGTGGATGATATGGTATTAGTGTTATAGCGTGACAGACGGGACCTACACTTGCAGGGAGCAGAGCATACCACAGATGATGAATCACTGTGTTGTACGCCTAAAACTCATGTAACATGTGTCAACTGCACTTCAAGGTAAAAAAGAAAAGAATGCAAAATGTGTCATGTTCACAGAAACACATGGGCCCTCCCAGGGCCTCTGAACGGCCTGCCCGGTGTGGACCCCTGAGCTGAAGCTCCATTAGCCCCCCAGTAAATGGGCCTCCTGGTCCTGAAGGGGCACATCCTCCCCCTCGTCCTTCGGGTCTATGTTTTCTCCTGGCTCTGACCACACTCAGCTAGCCTAGGAGCTACCTAGACGCTTCAGCCTCTCCCCTCTGCGGGCTCTTCCCCTTCTCCCTCTCTCCCACTGCTGCTGTGTGCAGTCACTAGACGTGGTTCCAGGAAAGACCCCGGGGACCGACGGGATTTTATTGCTATGAAGACATCACTTTCCACTGCTCATGCTTGCTTACTTGTTTCTCTTTGGTGATATTTTCACTTCCATCCTTTTACAACCACGGAAGCACCGGGGAAAAGAAAAACAATGAAAAACTAGGAGAGAAACATAATAGGGAAGGTGCAACAAAGAGGAAGGGCAGTGAGGGGTGGAAGAATCTAGACCAAGCCGATGGAGGCAGGAGGCAAAATCCGGGCAGGCAGGATGCCTCCGTGAATGAAGGCGTGCTGGCTCCCCCGTCAGCAGAGGGTGGAAGAAAGGGCAGCAGAGAAGGGAAGGCTGGGTGTGAAGGTGGGGGGCCTCCGTGGACCGCATGGGGCGGGGCCTCCGTGGACCGCATGGGGCGGGGCCTCCGTGGACCGCATGGGGCGGGGCCTCCGTGGACCGCATGGGGCGGGGCCATCACAGATGGAGGGATGCTCCAACAGGGGTAGAACAAAGGTGACGCTAAGGACGTAATATTCAGAGACAGCTCCTAGAATGCTAGGGCAGGAAGGAATCTTAAAAATAAAAAAAAAAGAAGAAGAAGAAGAAAGAGCAAGCACTCTGGAAGATGGGGGAGGGCAAACGAAAACTTTTTGCTTCTCTTTCATGGCTCGGAGGCAAGGGACACTGTCCCCAGGAACAATCAGCCTTTGATGGTGTGGCCTGGGGAGTGACCTGCATTAGTTATACTTTCTAACATTTCCAAACAATGATCGCCTCCCTCCCTCTTCCTGCACTCCTCAAACCTCCCCCTCTTCCTGTCACTGCAGCAAAGGGCCTCCCTATTCTGGACATCAGCCTCCTCTGAATCCTCAGAGCTTGTCCGCCCCTCCCGCATCCAATGACAAAATGACTTGCCCAGGGCTCTTAGAAACAAGCTTGGAATCAGAGCCTTGGACTCAGTTGCAAAAGGCGCTTAACTGCTACACCGCATTCCGTGACCAGGACTCTCCTTGCCGAAGGCCAAGAGTTTCTGTACCTTCTAAAGTCCTGAAGAGTTCCCCTGCGAATAGGATGCAGTGTTGCTCAGCACCACGAGCCTGCCTTCAGCCCCTCCTTAGTTTAATTCTCGTTTAAGGACACACAAGTGAACCAACCCCACTTCGCCCTTGGACTTGACATTCCTGACAGTCGGCCTTCAGCATTCAGAAGGCTCTGCAGGGTGCCTGAGGAGAGGTATGGAGCCAACAGTCCTTCCCACACGGCATGGTTCTGCTGCTTCTTATTCCCCCCCCCCCCCCACCCTTTGGCACTTTTGGCGGTTTTCTCAGATTCCTATTTGGCTCAAAACCTTGGTCTCACAACCGGAGCCAGCTCCTTGTGAGCCTGCCAAGCTGCGTCCTCAGCGGCTGCCACTCCCGGACCTTCCCCGGAGCCACTGTGGGGTGGAAGCCACCCTCAGCCACAGCCTCTTCCCCGGCTCCCTGCATGGTGGCTCTCCAAGAAAAGCCCGCTTACCTGACGACAGGAGGCTCCCGCTGCTGCCACTGATGATCTTCCCCTTGCTCCCCATATTGGCCAACTTGGAGGTCTTCAGCGTGCCCGTCTCGGTCAGGTCAATGGCGATCTCACTCAGGCTTCGTGCGGCATGGATTTTAGACTAGAATGGAAAAGACAGCCGGGTTATAAAGAGGTGTTCGGAGAGAGAACGCTTATCACCCACGGGCTTGGGGTCCTGAGATTTAGCAAATGGACTACTGTCCTGGCTTGCAGCACTTTTAGGTTTCTGTTCTCCGGCTCCGTCCCTAATCACGGAAGCTCCCTGCAGGAGGTATGGCTCTAGAGCGGACATGAGTGATGCGTTTTCCAAGCTATTCTACGGGCTCTACTATGCCGTGCCCAGAGCAGGGACTCTGGCATCAGACGGACCTGGTCGGAGTCCTGGTTTGGGGAAAGTCCCTTGATCTCACGGAGCCTCATGATTCCCAGCTATAAAATGGGGAAAAACACTACCTACCACTGACGGTTCTGTTAGGGTCAAAGGAAGTAAGGCATGTGAAGGGCTCCCCTATGCCGTCCCCTCGTACACAGCTCTCAATAAATAGCAGTGATTATATTTTGTGTTTAAAGGAGGAGGAAAAAAATAATTTTCAGCTTTGTGAACGACAGAAGTATATGAAACAGATTTATGAAGTCCCCATAGATTCTGAGGGGATTTAAATGCCTTCCAGTGTTAGCCCCGTGGCCATGGAACGTTTAGAGGCTTGGCACGTGATGGTGCTCTAGACATACAAGGAGCATGTCTACATGTGTAGAAGCCACTGAACAACTGCTCGTTTGGACGCTCAGGCCCCACCAATAAGCGCCTGACACCGTGCTCTGCTTCTATTTTGATACCTGTGTGCTCCAAAGTCTTCAGATTATAGTTAACACTCCACTCCATTTATCCTGCATATTAACTGGCCTGCCCTGGCTAACAGTAACACCGGGCTGGATTAATTAGAAAAGTACTCTGTTATCACAATCCTATTCCTAAAAGTGTTTGTTTTTCACAAAGCTACCTTTTTTAGTTACTGCCCTCAGTAGATGAAAATGGGTTTGCATTGCCTACACATGTGTTTGATGTTTGCTTTTTTTTTTTCCCTTCTTCAGGAAATCAATTTTTGTGATCGTGCTTAAGGCAATAGACTTTACCCACAGCACGAGCTTAATGAAAAACACTGTAAATGCTAGTAGAACCCACACATTTGCTGAGGTTTCTTTCCGTGGCCATTGGCTATAGCCCATACAACGATGGAACTAGGTGATGTCCTAAACCAAGATTTTCAGTCCCTTCATGTGTGTCCGCCCCCACACACCCAAGTCTGTCCCCCACACAGGAGAAGCCGGCAGAGGGCGGATACGGGGGCCACGGCGGGTGGGTAGACGCTGCCCATTCTCTTCCTTACTGACAGTCTCTGCCCAGGTGCCCTGCGCTGTCCAGCAGAGGCTCTCTGAACCCCCATGGCCTTGCCCTTCCTCTGGCCTCCACACTGATGCAGACACTGATGAAGGACCATGTCTTCCAACAGCTGAGCACTTTCCTCTTATTATAAGAGAGTCTAGGATCAAGGAAACATGGAGTGTTTTTGCTTGTTTTGTTCTCTGGGTATGAACAATCATCTCATTGGTCCTTCCTTGACTGATGTCTCCTTTCTGACCTCAACTCTGAATGTCCCTGCACTCAGATCCAGGTCACCTTCCTCAGGTCAGGGCCTCCTTGCTCAGGATATAACCCTGGCCACCAGGGCCCCCCACAGCACTCTGGCTGGGGGTGTGGGGGCTGGGGGTGTGGGGGCTGGGGGGCAGAAGCAAGAAGTGCCTTTTGTTTCGCATGGACAGCGCATGTCCACAGGGCCCATCTGGTTGAGCTTTACCCTCTGAGCAAGCAGAGGGAGCACACCCATTACTTTCTGCAGCACTCTTCTTTACCAACACCCACGCTCGAATAAAAAGAGCTGTCGCTTGCAGCTACTTAATGACTCATGGAGACACAGAACAACTCAGCGTGGTGGGGAGGCGCCCATGCTTTGAAGTCAGAAAGATCTGGACTGGAATCTTGGCTCTGGCCAGTTCACCACTGTCTGGCCATGACCTTCAACCTGTCTGATACTCAGATCCCTGCTTGTAAAATGGAGCTCTTAAAACCCAAATGGCAGAGTTGTGATAAGGACTAAATTAGATAATATAATGTTGAGGCCACTGGAATTGAAATAGGAACAGGATCCAAATCAGGGCCTGGAAGTAATTTGCTAAATGAGGTGAGACTGATGGCTCAACCTGGTACTTGGGGGAATCTCATTAATCACACAGAAGACCTGTCCCCACCCCACCTCCATTCCTGCCACACATCGGTCTGAGAGGCAAAAACCAAAATATGGAAAAAGGGACCAACAGCTATCCTTCCCAAGGGAGACTAGATTCGTCGAAGTTTTAGGAAATTACTAGCTTCTCTCCAAATGGAAATAGGACAATGACCAAAAAGACCCAGTGCAGAGAGCGATGCTAAGAGGAATGAGTACAGACGGGGAGATTCTTTCCTCGAAAAGTCGAGTCTTTGGGACAACACAAAAGAGCCTCCAACATTCTGAACATTGTGCTTTGAGGGTCTTGCCCTACTGAGTTTTATTACTGTTATCTCACAAGCAAGGTTGCGTTGTCCCCTACCATGCTGTCACTCTGCTTCTGATCTAGATGGAATGAAGAACAGAAGACAGATCAGAAAAAAAAAAAAAAACAATTAAGAAGAAGGAAAGATGTCTGGACTGGAGGCCAACTTGAGAAGTCCCCACTCTGAGTTCAGAGGAGAGGTGTCTAATGTTTACTCTCAACAATTTGAGCTTTCAACTATTTTCCTCCCAAGTCAACAAGACATTCCTTAGCTCTGGGTTCTGGGCTCCAGAGGTTGCTGGGATCCTTGGGGTCAGCAAATATAAGTTACCAGTTGTAATTGGTGCCTGGACAGCCTCTCATTCTGCATGAGCCGCAGGAAACCAACCAACAGGGGCTCTTTCTGTTGTCTTTGGTGATGGAAGGTGTTGGTATGTGTATGTGTGTGTGTGTGTGTGCGTGAGAGAGAGAGAGAGAGAGAGAGAGAGAGAGAGAGAGAGAGAGACGCTGTTCTTACAGGATTGGCACAAGGATCCTGAAAGAGGAAAATGCCTGAGCGCCAGGGAAGAGCCTGAGACTGCTCGGCCACCCACTCCTGCTGACTCAGACCACTAGACTGCACTTGTCTCTGGGGCTGATAAGCATCACTTGGGAGGCCTGGGCTTTGCCGAAGCCCTTCAGAGAAAGGAATGGATGGCATGGCCTGGTGCAGCAGGGTGTGGGGCAATGGCCCCTATGCTGGCCAATACCGGCTACTTAGAAATATTTTGCAGCCCGTCCCAGGTCTCTCAGCCGTCACTCACCAGAGGTCATTCTGCCCATCAGAGACGGATCACATCACCCTTGTACAGAGAATGACATTCCAGAAGCGAAAGGTGTCGTAACGTAATTCCTAAGGGGAATTTTATCATCTCTGACTTCATCTGGGAAACTCTGAGAGAACTTAACCTTTACACAAGTGTTGGCCGGGGAACAGTATGTTGGATTAATGATGATGATAAAAGATAGCACATATCTCCTAAAGCAATTTCACACACATTGTGTCATCGGGCCAATCAATAATTTCCGTATTTTCTTTCTTGTTCTCTAATCGGGAAAGCAAAGCAGGAGCAATGGAAGACTTGCCCAGGGTCACAGAACTGGAAATGGAGTCCCTGGACTTCCACGTGGGAGAGTTGGTTGCTCACCTGCCACTGTGGGTTGAGGAATGGGTTCCTATGAGAAATGGAAGGGCTCTGGAGCATCCGTGAGCATTCAGAGCTTACTGGGGGAAGTTCTGCTCCTGGGTGGATGTGTATTTCCTTCCGTCCCCCAAGGGTCACCGAGAAGGATGGCTGAAATTTCCCTATTGCTGTGGGCACCTGCTTTGGCCTTTTAAAAGACACTTCCTGTTAATAAATGATCTTTGATAATTACTTTTTGAAGTTGACTTGCTGCATCAGAGGGCTGACCTGTAAGCCTGGCCAATAAGGCTTCTCCAACTGCAGAGTAAGACCATCTTTGAGAACGGGGAAGAAGGCCCTGCTGAACGGCCTCTTGCGTTGCCCAAGAGACCCTCAATGCAAAGAACGAGCATGGGGGTTGGGGATGGGAGGGGTAGATCTCAAACCGCTAATGTACTAACCTAAGGGTGAGATACACTTTGTCTCTTCTCCTTTCAAAATTGTGCCGTCAGTGTGTGTGGGGTCTGCCCACAAGAGGAACTGGCAGTGGGGTTTGGGAGGGCTGCCAAGGTCTCTACCCCTTACCACCCATTCCCAAACAATGCAGAGGATGGAATCGATGTTTTAAGGTTTGGACCTCCAACTCCCGAGACCCGAGGGCAAAATGCTGACACCCACCTACTGTCTCAATCTAAAGCATGAGTCAAAACGCTTTGGCCCTGTTTCTTTTGATCTAATCGGGCTTCAAATCCCTGTGCCAATGTCCATCATCACCAGGAAAGCTGTGGAATGCTCCCATTATGCCTAACAACAAAAAAAAACCCCTCCACTCTGTGCCCATTCACCCCAGAAAATGACCAAAAAAGAGGTCAGGAAGAAGACTTAGCAGAGGAGAAAAACGTGTTACAGAGAAGAAAGTGACAGCTACCCAGGAAGGGCTCGGATTTGAAGCTGAATTATGAGTTGAGAGATTGTTTCCTTTTCTCCTATTTTTGTAATATCTTTCTCCTTCCTCCCGCTAGATCCCAGGTTACTCCTTCCACTCCCCTTCCCAAGCCAGGGAAAGAGCAACCCCATCCAGACGGAAAATGAGGCAGAAGAAGAAGCTGTAAGGATCCAAGAGGGCACCGATCTGATGAATCTTGGGTCCAGTAAGCCTAGGGTCTGGCCACTTCCTTGCCTCCCGAGAACCCACATGATGGGACAAAACCTCCCAGGGGCCAACGCCCAGCTCCTTCCATAGCTCTGCAGCCCCTCCCCCCACGCCAGCAGGATCCTGGGAAAGGTGCAAGACCCATCCTGATGGGGCTCTTCAGCAGAGAGCTAACGAATGAGAATGGCTCGTGGGGGGGATGCAAGGCAGCACAGAAGACGGGCTGGAGGAAGAGGGGGCCGAGTGTTGATATAAGCTGTGTGTGAACCAAGGAGACGTCATTCTCCCACCCGCCAGAAAATGCACCTGCGTGTCTGCATTGGGGCTGGGTCAAATCTCCCTTGGAGGATGACTGTTTACCAAGGCCCGAGGCTCCAGGCCTACCTTAGGGAAACAGGGTTGGGTGCTGCTGCTACTTTTTTTTTAATGTTTCCACTTCTGACTTTTAAAAAAAAATGGAGGTGGCAGTTGGAAAGGCCTGAAGCGCTTTCACAGCAATTATCCTGAACAGTTAGACGGTGTCTATTAATTGCAAACGGTTGCTTTTTTTTTTTTTCCTCTCTCAAAAAGCAAACAATATGCCACTGTTTAAACACCATACAGGGCTTCACGGCTTGTTCCAGGGAGAGGTTCCTGAGGTTCAGAAGCATGCTCTGAATTCCTCAAAAGGGCCCTACCTGGCTACAGTAAACGGTTTGAGAGGCTGCAACCGTGGTTGGGCCCGAGCCCCTTAACCAAGTTGCGTGGAACGTGCCCTTTGGAAGAGCCCGTCTCCTTCCTCCCTCCCATAATTCTTTCATACCTGTGCACATCTCGGGGCAAGGGACACGGGGCTGCCCCCACCCACCCAATTCCCAATCCCTCAACTAGGAGACACGGGCCCTTGTGTGCCCTTAGGTAAGCCTGCGGTGTGGTCAAAGGGCCGGTCATTGTGGAGTCCCTCCCAGCCCCGGAGAAGGACTTACCTTACTCTGCTTTCTGTCCAGATAGAACTGGTGTTGGCTAATGGCCATAGCCCAAATGGACTTGATCAAAGCCGGACATGCATACCACGTATGCACTGCAATGCCACTGTGTCCAAATGTCCTCCTTGTCACTGAAGCCCTGGGATGGCAAGAATCACAAGGTTCAACCATGTTGATGATGCGGGACTCCAGTGACTGGTTGACAGCTTTTACTGAGATCCCCATGGGATTTAAAAGCCCTTGCATAAATGGGACAGATGAGCGCACACACGCGCGCACACGCGCGCGCGCGCACACACACACACACACTTAGGGAAACTAGCTAGCAAAGGCCATCTTTTTAATTGTTTAATAAAAATCGTATATATTTTCTTTAACCATTCATCAATGGACTTTTGGGCTCTTTCCACAACTTGGCTGTTGTGGACACTGCTGCTGTAAACATTGGGGTGCATGGACCCCTCAAATCAGCATTTTTGTGTCCTTTGGATAAATACCTAGTAGTGTAATTGCTGGGTCATAGGGTAGCTCTATTTTTAACTTTTTGAGGAACCTCCACACTGTTTTCCAGAGTGGCTGCACCAGCTTGCATTCCCACCAACAGTGCACGAGGGTTCCCCTTTCTCCACAACCTTGCCAACACCTTTGTTTCCTGACTTGTTAATTTTAGCTATTCTGACAGGTATGAGGTAGTATCTCATTGTGGTTTTGATTTGTATTTCCCTGATGATGAGTGATGTTGAGCATTTTTCATGTGTCTGTTGGCCATCTGGATGTCTGCTTTGGAAAAGTGTCTATTCATGTCTTCTGCCCATTTCTTAATTGGATTATTTGTTTATATTTCTTTATATGTTTCGGAAATTAACCCTTTATCTGACATGTCATTTGCAAATATCTTCTCCCATTCCCTCGGTTGCCTTTTACTTTCGTTATTTCCTTCACTGTGCAGAAGCTTTTTATTTTGATGAGGTCCCAATAGTTCATTTTTGCTTTTGTTTCCCTTGTCTCCTTAGACAATGGAGTATTACCTGGTGATCAAAAAAAATGAAATCTTGCCATTTGCAACAATGTGGATGGAACGAGAGTGTATTATGCTAAGTGAAGTAAGTCAGGGAAAGACAAATATACGATTTCACTCACATGTGGAATTTAAGAAACAAAATAGATGAACATAGGGGAAGGGAAGGAAAAATAAGATGAAATCAGAGAGGGAGGCAAACCATAAGAGACTCTTAAAATAGAGAACAAGCTGAGGGTTGCTGGAGGGGAGGTGGGTGGGGGGTGGGCTAAATGGGTGATGGGCCTTAAGGAGGGCACTTGGGATGAGCCCTGGGTATTGCCCGTGCGTGATGAATCACTGGATTCTGCTCCTGAAACCAGTGCTGCACTCAATGGTAACTTGAATTTAAGTTGAAGAAATTATATAAATTTCAGGTGTGCAACAGGATTTGATATACATATAGTGAAATGATTATTACTGTCAAGCTAATGAACAGAGATCATATCTTCACATATCTGTCATGAGAGCCCCTGAGATCTACTCTCCTAGTTCATTCCCACTATTCAGTACAGCATCATTAACTATAGCCCTCACACTGTACCTTAGATCCAGAGGCTTATTGTTCTATGTAACTGCAACTTTGTACCTCTGACCAACATCCCCCCATTTCCTCTCTTCCCTGGCCCAGGTAACCACCTTTCTACTTTCTGCTTCTACATATTTGACTTTTGAGAGTCCACATATTCATGAGATCATGCAGTTCTTTTTCTCCCCTCACCCCTGCATCTGGCTTATTTCACTTAGCATAATGTCCTCCATGTTCATCCACATTGCTGCCAATGTCAGGACCGCCTTCTTTCTTACGGCTGAATAATACTCCATTGTACATATACACATCACCATTTCTTTATCTGTTCATCCCTCCATGAACACTTAGGTTGTTTCCATATTTTGGCTATCATGAATAATGCTATTCTTTTTATTTACTGGCTCCTTAGGGTTCAGAATTTGTCCATCCTCTGCCTCATCTGGGATAAGATGGGTCATTCTAGGTCACTGGACGGTCCTTTCTGAGCTTCAGCTCCTGGCGCTGGGCCAAGACAAACTTCAGAAACAGGAAAAGCCTTTGACAATGTCCTTTATTAAGCAGGCAATGCTGCCTATGGTGAAGGATAAGTAAATTCTGTTCTAATCACCAGCACAGGCCACAGCCTGTGGGATGTCCCGAGGGAGTCCGGACTTCTCACACTGCTCTAACTCAGTGTTCCTTGAAAGAGTTGGTTATCAATCTCAAATTTAGTCAGCCGGCAGGCAGGGTATAAGGAATCAAAACAGGGATGACAGAAAGGAGTGCAGCCAATCTTCCGCACTACCCACCGACACATACACATTTACAGAGCAGCTAGGGCATATATCCATCTGGGGTACACAGAGGCAACCAATGAAAATCAATGAAAAGTGGGAAATGTGGGTTCCAACATAATTCACCACATCCATGATGTTGGGGGGAAAAACAGAGTGATAGGATCATGCTTTCCGTGAAGTGTATTCCATAGACTAGGCAGATGATTTTGCAAATGAAATCTGAGAACATGTGTTTGCATGCACACGCGTGTGTGTGTCTGAGTGTGTGCGCGCGTGCGTGCACGGCAAGGTACTGGGGTGGGGCCCAGGGTATTTGATGTGAACATCAGGAGAGAAGAGTGTGTTCTCAGGTTTAAGATACCTAATCTGGAAGAAACTTGGGTCATCAGGACTCATGAATAACTGTTTTTTTAATGACACATTTTCCCTGGAAGAAAATCTAGAGCTGTTCCCATCAGTTTTCCTTGGGGGCTAAAGACCGAACAGAGGGTCTTCTTCAGACCCACCTTTAGGGAGAAATTCAAATCTGGTGGCTCGTTAATGCTACTGATTCTAGGCACAGTAATTCCTCGTTTAGTTAAGTTAGGAGAAAACGTCAGCTCATGGGACAGAACACGGTTGAAAATAATGGGGAGGGAGCCAGCAAGAGAGTTAGGAGGAGCACCCCACCGATCTCTGTAGAAGTAAAAAGAAACCGATCAGAACTCCCACGTTGGCTTCCACAGCCGTGGCTGCTCCTGGGAATACGTGCAATCTTTTCTCCCAGAAAAGCTGAATTAGAAAGGAGAAGTAACTGGGCGTGTGTCTGAGTGAAAGCATGAGTGGGTAGGGGCCAGGTGCTTGTGTTTGTAAGGGAGGGGAGGGAGGAAGGGTTCAGGAGGTTGGCCAGGTCTAGGAGGTTCTGCAGGAACACCACATCAGACACTGGGAGTTTTCTCCTGCTCCATTATTCATTTATCTCTTCTCGGCATCTTTCCCTTCAGGCTCTTCCCACCCCACTGACTTCTCTGTTTTGCCTAAACTTTAGAAACGGAGTATTTGCCAAGCCCGGAGAACCACCGAACCCATGTGGCTATCAAGTTGGGGGGTCCATGTATAGGAACACAGATCCAAGGTTACCTTCTATGGTCCCACCCGGGACCAGGCGACCCAGGACACACGGCACCCTCTGCCTGGGCTGATGCCCAGTCCCCACCGTGTCCCACCGGTGGCCTCTTCAGGACATGATTCTCTTCCTCACTTGCCCTCCCATCACTTTGGTTCTGACCCCCTTTCCTGGCTGGGACCACCCCAATGTAGAGTCAACCAGACTGGTCTTCCCTGCTCCAAATAACACGGCAACAGCTTTGGGCGCAGCGGGTAATGGAAGGAGCGCCCTGCGGCCGTGGGAAGGGAAGAGGTTTCGGGGCAGAGCAAAGGCACTGTGCCAAGGAGCTAACCTGCAGCAATCCCCTTTGCTTGCCTCAGTGCACACACGGAAAAGGTGTCTTTAAAGCATCAGGGCAGACACCCCCCTGGCCTCCCTCCCTGCCCCGCCCCCTCTCCACCTGCCTGCCTCTAGGCTGGTAGAGGGCTGTTTTCCTCGGGGAGATGTGATCACACTCTGTGCTCCACCTGCCTCTAGCACCTCCCTTCCCTCTTCTGTCTGACACCCACCTGACGAAGTCTTCATTCCCCGCCCCCCCCCACCCAAGGGCCGACCTTCAGCTCGAAATCCTAGTCATGCTTTGAGGTTCAGCTCAGAATCCCTCCTTCTCAGGAACCTGTCCCAACCAGCCTGGCTTCTGGCCACCTTCAGTATTTATGGTCCACGCCATCCGGCACTCGGGCCCCGGTGTGTTGTGTGGAGCGTAGTGGGATGCCTGTGAGCTGTGCAGTCAGGCTCCCTGGGTTCAAATCCTTCCTGGACCACTTGCCAGCTTTTTATAACCTAGAGCAGGTGACTTTGTTTCTTGGGTGCCTCAGTTTCCCCCCACGTAGAACAGGAAGCTAGCAGGACCTCTTTCTGGGCCTGAGGCACAGCCCCTTAGATGATCCAATCCCCAGTTTTCATTCTGTCAGGCAGCCCCTTTCTGCATCTGACTCACTGTGGCAACATGCATTTCAGTCTTCACACACAGGCTTTCCCTCCCCTCACGCTTCTAAGACTGGTCTGGTTCGCTTCACCTGGAAAAGCTTGGCTGGAGTATTATTCTCAGCATCTGGCTCTCCCTCACCGGGCCCCGCACACATGGGTTCCTGCTCTGCGGAGGCAGGGTCTCCAGACCGAGACCCTCCGCAAGACCCCGAGAAACGCTGGCCAGGTCATTACTCCGCCAACGTCACCGCCTTCATCTGACTGTGTCCACTGGGTCTCCACAGTGTTCTCCACTTGCTGGTCGTGTGGGGGCTGTGGGGCGTGGGCCGAGCTCTTCCCCGCTGCGGAGTGGCTGTCTCACGCAGATTACACGGCGGGGCAGAGTGGCCTGTCACCCCTGCTGGGTTATCGCAGGCGGCAGGAGCAGGGACACTGCCCAAGCTCAGCCCTCCGACTGGGGGGCCGGCGTCCTGGTCTCTGAGAGCTCCCTGGGAGGCAGAGAGGCTTGTTTTGCTGCTCAGAGGACATGTGTGAGGGGGGCTGGGGCATCAACGGTGCCTAACTGTCCCCTTGGCTCCTCTATAGGGTCTGACCTTTTCACTGTCTTCCTAGGGCTACTTTCTTGTAAATCCACTTTGGACCTACTGAGAGCAATTTATCCTTAGGTGTCAGGCCTGTTTTCAGGGAGTTTTGCTGCTGTTTCTGAGCTGCCTCTAAGTCCAGGACCTGCCGGCAGACAAAGAGAGGAAAAGCAGCCGGGATGTGCTGCCTGAGAACCTTCCAGAACCTTCCACGCAGGGCTTGCTGCATTCCAAACCAGGACCCTATTGTTGGGCATGTGACTTAGAGAGCCCTGGTTTTCACACTAGTGCTCCCTGGGACACAACATGAGATGGGGAGAAAAAGAACTCTCTTGCTTTCGACATCCACCCACACCAACACCCAAAAATTACAGCTCCTGGAATCAAACAACTTCACACAACTGCTTTAGGTCTAGATTCCTTTCGGTGCGACTGTCCTCCCTGAAACATTCTCAGAAGCTCTGACAAGCCATCCTTCAGACTTCTCTCGCACAAGCTGCCGGAAAGGACTCGGAACACTACCCAGTCTAGTGTGGTGTTTGTTACCAGGTGCCATCCATCTGCCCTCGAATGCCCCGGCATGCAAAGATAACACCACACACGAACACCGAACACATGTAGCCAGAGGAGAGAATCACGGAATTGCCAATTCCTCTCGTGCACGCACACGCAAAGCATGCTTGAACCCTCCGCATCTATCAACATATTTAGTAGAGAACAAAGCTTCACCGTCAGATTGGCGTATGCTCCCCACGGGCAACTATCCTCCTCCCGCTCCCCAAAATGAACAACGACAGCACGAAAATAGTCATATAACTAACATGCCAGCTGGGCCACGCACTCCCAGAAGGAAAGGACTTTTCTAGCTTACCTGCGGGGGTCATGAACTTCCACGGAAAACTTCTTCTCTCTGAAATACAGGTTTTCCAACTGTCTCCATTGGAATATCTGGACAGAAAACAATGCGGTTTACGTTCAGGAGTGGTTGGCTCAGGGCTCTCGTCGTCTTTGCAGCCTAACTTCTCCAGCTAGCCGCTTCCTTATCAAAGCAGAGACTGCACAGTTGTTTGCACGCCCTCCGCCTCTTGCTGGAGACACACACACACACGCACACACACACACACACGCACGCCGCTCTCCAATGTGGGTGTGGATTTTCCTGCAGGTTTCTTAACGGGAACAAAACAAGTTCTTTTCAAGTTGGTCTCCTCCGCTTTGCCTTTGTTGCATTATCCGAGACCCAGACGGTTCCCAGCTCCGCGGACTTTTCCCTCCAAAGAGAGGGGGCGAGCGGGGGCTCTAGGAGGGCGGGCTGCCGGGCGGGGAGCAGGGCCCGCTCTAGGAGGGAAGCGGGAGCCGTCTGCGCAGCGCTCAACTGAGCTTCCTCCCTCCAGTGCTGAAATGGGAAGGCGGTCAAATTCCCAGCCTCCCATCGGGACTCCACTTCCTGCCCACTAATGTGGAAGAGCTCGGACTCGCCCTGGCGATCCGGCTCGGGAAGCTTCCCCGCAAAGGGCGGGGGCTGCTGGAACCTTATTTCGGGGGCAGGCAACTCGAGATAACAATATGAGCTTGTCAAGCCCCGGCTTCTTTCTGCAGCACAAAGCAAATCCAGAGTCCGGCTGGCGGGATGCTGCCGCCAGGGGCTGGCTGCCATCAGAGAGGGGGGAGGTAGAAATGAGGCAGTTCTGTGAAGGGGGGGTGACGAGTTCCTGCCGCTGCCCCATGCATGCCCTCGGGCTCTGGTGGGCACCCCGCCTTGCAGGAGGGAGCCTGTTAACGAGGAAACTGACTGCAAGGTCTGGGAGTGATTAGGGCAGCCGTTGCCGGCAGGGGAGGGAGGGGGCCCTTTCATCGGAAGAAAGTTACTGAACCCTCTGGAAAATGTCAAAAGAGGTTAAAGTTGTATGCACACATGCCTGTATTTCTATTATTTATGCTTACATTTGATACATTTCGCAGCCCCTTCTAGACATCTAGAACTTGAGTTGATTTTGCCCAAAGTAGGGTAAAATGGGAATCCTGCGTTCCTCTTCATCCTGGGAGCGGCTGATGCCTCTCTGGGGTCTTCCCGTTCTCTGCGCACTGCATTGAGGCATATGCTTTTCAGGGTCTCCTCCTAGCCCCAGAGTCCTCTCAGCTGGGGCTCCTGACACTCCCTGACCTACCCCAGTTTTTGTCTCCTTAAAAGATGTGACAGTGATTTCCCTGTGCCCCATCAACCCTGCCCTTCCAGACCCAGACACGCCAGCTAGTCACGGCTTGGCCAAAGGACTCCACCCCCTTGTCAAACTGGGCTGGAAGAAAATCTCTTTCAAGAATGGCTGCATTCTTTTCACGACCTGCTCTGCCCAATGTTACAATTATTTTGTCTGCATAATAGGGAGGAGGACATCTACTCCTATGACTCTTTGGTCCACAGTTCAAAGACCATTTTGCTCTGAAGCCCAAGGAAAACTGTACTTCTCTTTTTCCTTTAGCGTTGGTTCCAAGTGGGGGAGAGAGAGACATTTCAAGGCAAGCAAGTGACCCAAAGCCCTACCTTGGCTCAGACAGCTTTGTGTGAGGTCATGGATGAAATGCCCCCTGAGTAGAGCCCATTACTCAAGTCACAGATCTGAGTTTCACGCTCCTGTCGGATGCTCTGCTAAGCTCAATCCTTCAATGAAATACCTTAAGTTCCTCTCTGACCAACCCTCTCCCCTGTTGTTAGATATTTATAGACATTTATAGACATATATTTATAGACTATATAGACACCTGAACGTAGCCACAGACACAAAAACGCCAGAACTAACAGACCGCAGACACTGACCTCCTAAACGGGAGGTAGTAAGTATACAGGACCCAATGGCCAGGCACACACGCTGGGGAGTCTGACTGCATCGGTGTGAATACAGGGTCCCCGACATCCAAGTTGTTTGACCTTAGGCAAGTGACTGTACTCCTCGAGCCTCAGTTTCCCCATCTATAAAATGGCAATAATGCCCCTCCAAAGTAGAAGCAACAGATCCTCCACACGGTGTCAGCACAAAGTAAGTGCTCCATGAACTTCAGCTTAATGGGATTCCTAACTGTTCTCCCTTCTCCCAAATCTTGGCAAATAACAGAGAATTACCAAAATAATGTTTTCCTTAAATTTCCGAACTCAAGAGCTGACATCAGGGTTTAAGAAAAATAAAATTTGATTATTCGCATGCTGGAAATCCTGGACTGAAGTGTACAGAATTACTCCCCTGCCCCCCCTCCTGTTCCTCTCTGAAAAATGGGGTGGAGGGCAGGGGGCTGTTCCCTCAGAGGCACCCTCGGCCCCTGCGCCGCACCCATCTTGGCCATAACTGGCTTCATGTGTGTGTGAGGATATGTGCTCAGAAGAGCCCAGTGCTTGGTTTGATGTTCGGCTGTCTCCAGCCCACTAAGTTTTGATCAAGCGGCCCCGCAAGTTGTGTTGCTGGTCCCAGTCTCTGGTCCTGGCTGGTGCTGGGACCCCAGACTCGGTCCTGGGCAGAGCAGCACTTAGGGTAAGGGGCCTTCTTGGAATCTGATGGGGGGGACTTCCAGGGGCTTTCTCCTCCCGGTCATGAGGAAAGAAGACAAACCTGTGCTTTTGAACACCTCACCTGGGCTTTTGGTGTGACGCCCCCTCCCACCGGGCGGAGAAACCTAGAGCCCATGCTCAGAGGGCTTGGTGCCCTGGCACCTCCTCTCTCCCTCTCCTTGTAAAGCAGGAGGCAAGCCGAGCCTCCCCAGCTGCTGGTGCTGTGGAGTGCCTCACCCCTGCCCACTCTGCCAATGGGCCCCAATGTAAGCAGCAGTACTTGTGATCATGTATAGCAAAACAGGAAAGAAAAGCCACCGTATAGGACTAAAAAGATTTGGTTTTATACTTCCTCCTTACAGTCACATTGCTGCTCATTTGTAAAAATAATTCCGGGCTCAGCTGTGGTCCTGCTCCCGGCATGGACCCTGGTGGCCTGGCTCCTGGCATCTCTCTGGGATGCTATATGCTTGTGGACATTTTCTAACAAGGGGCAGAGCGGGAGCTTTCCTTCAGGTCTGTTCTAAGCAGGGAGTCTGTTTGCAAATCAAACAATGGGAAGGGAGGGTGGGAGCGAGGTGAATGAATGGACAGGTTTTTTTGGACAGAATGCACTGGGGCATTAACAGGGTTCCAGGAACGGAAGAGGAGGTGCTCGTGTGGAAACACTAGCCTGATCCTTTTCGCCTCATGCAGGGGGGAATGGGAAGGGCTAGGGGCCAGGGTATGATGGCAGCTAAACATCTTCCACGTCCCCTGACCTCCCTGTGCATCCAGGCAGCTGTTGGCCACTAGGGCGTTCACCCCTTGCTGTAAATGCACTGTCCCTTCCTGGAGGGCTAGGCTCTTCTGTCCCCAGGCCCCTGTGCCCCACAGCTCCGAGGTCCAGCCTGCTAAACCCTCCACTCTGAAGCTGACAGAGTACAAGCAGCAAGCAAACAGAAGATGTTCGACCTCGCCTCCTCTTTGTAAACAGGGTCTACTGGGCTCTGATGTGCTGGTTTTGGAGGCGGCCCCAGATCATCTGTGTCATTTCAGAGAGCCTTCCTGGCTTGCTGCAGCTGTCCTAACCCAGCTACCAGTTAAAGCCATCGATGTGCTTTGTGAATCCACATAAAGACACATCACACACACACAATCATTATGGCTCAGCTAATTCCTTTATGATTTCGCATGACCTCTGTGACCACTGAGGCCCATGGAGCTAATTAAAAGCTAACATACTGTTTATCAATAATCAAAGGATTTATTAATTAATACCTATCAAATCAAGGCCTTTCTAATGCACCTGGGCATCTTTAAAGCTCTGCAAACATCACTTCTTTGATCTTTCAGCATCCTCCCAAGAAGAACGAGTGGGAAATTTTCTTCCTGGGGAAAGTGAGGCCCAGAGAGATTAAGGGGCACTGCCTAAGGCCACACAGCAAGTCAGTGAAGGAACCAGAAGCAGGAGTCAAGGGCACCTGGCCCATTACTCTATGCTTCTTTCCACATGGGCCCCCTAATTAGTGGGAACAGCTCTGACTCACTAATGGCTGGGTAACTTTATGAGTGGAATTATTTTTACAAATGAGCAGCAATGTGACTGTAAGGAGGAAGTATAAAACCAAATCTTTTTAGTCCTATATGGTGGCTTTTCTTTCCTGTTTTGCTATACATGATCACAAGTACTGCTTCCTTCTCCTCGTATAGAGACCTGATTTCTCTGGTTTCCTATGTACAGTGAAGCCTCGGTACATTGCAGCGGTTCATCAAGGACTAACAAACAACAAGAACCAGGAGTAAGAACAGCCTTTAATAATTTGGGCCTGCCCTGAAAACAAAAACTTAGAGAAACTGTCCAGGGGTGGTTTCACTGAGACAGTGTCTATCACCCTTGTGGGGACCACAGCTGGTACCAGATGTGATTTGTAGTTTTTGACCCTGACATGTGATTTCCAAGTGATCACGGGCTCTCCACCTCTACTTTCTAATGTAGAAAACAGGGAGATGGGAGAAGTTTATCCACGGAGAGCAAACAAGAGTGGCTAATAAATACCGCTTTTGAGCCCTGAGTGCAACAGGGTCCACTATAAACACTTACTGAGCAGACCCGGGCACTGGATCCTATTAGCTAGTCTGCTGGATTCCCACATCCTGTGTATCGCTGAAGGTCAGGGCAGAAAACAGCTAATGTCCACTGCCCACACCTGCCCTCCCCCCAAGCCCTGTTCCTTCTGGGTGGGAGAAGGCACGGCAGGGCCAAGTGTTTACGGAGTGCCGGAACAGCACGTGGGGTGGTGGACAAGCTCTCGAAATGATGCGGACATAAAGGCCTGACAGGAAGCTTGCTTTAATGGCTCCAACTCTTGAGCAGGACTTCAGGGAGCCTGTCTTCCTCCTGTCCCTGAGGCTGAGTCACCAAGCTTCTTAATGACCTCTGAGTAACTTCCTGTTTCTACTGGGGGTGGGTGGGTGGGGGGGAACTCTACAGAATTCCAGCAGCCATCTGCTCTGGCGTCCTCCTTCCACAGATAAAGCAAGCCCAGTGGAGAGAGGTTAGGGGCCAGGCAGAGGTTAAATAAGCAGCTGATGTCAGGACTCATCCTGGGACTGGGTCGTCCTGGGCTCTTTCTAACACCAGGAAGACCTGAGGATGAGCGAGAACCAAATTGTTGCAAGCCGATGGGTAAGGACATGATCGGAAATGATCCCTTCTTCAAAGACAGTGTCAAGATCCCGCATGCTTTCCAAGCATCAGCAAAGAGTTCTCTTTTAAAAAGAATTAGACTCACAGCCAGGAATAATCTCCGAGCTCAGAATGAAACATACAAACTAGAAATCTCGCTTCCTTGTTTCATTTCTGCTCTGTTCGCCTTCTAGAAGCAGGGCTGTCACTCACAACATGGTGGGCTCACACCATCTATCAGGGTTGTTGTTGTTGTTTTTAACAGCAGTTGCACAAGGATTCAATATATTTTACTTTATAAAGAAGAGAGCTGAGGCCCTGGGCTTTTAGGCCACATCTAATCCCCACCCCTCTCCAATCTTTCGAGAAGTGGGTGTCTTACTTTGTGCCAACCCACGCTAATAGGAAAGAGGAAGGACATGATGCCTAATGCATGTTTATATTTGTCAAGAGCTCACAATCTCATTGGGAAGACAAGCCAGACAAAAAGTAGACTGTAGAGCAATGATACAGCAATTTAACTTCGTGATGGTGCTCAAAATCATCTACAGTTTCTAGGTTAGACTTTTAAAACTCTACAGAGACACCACACCTTATTCAGATAGGTTTCATGCTTCTGCCTCAGATAATCAATATTCATGACCATCGCTTACTCTGTTTCAGTTTATCATTTTTAGAGGCAAGAACTCTGGCTTGGAAGTCAAGAGGCCTCGTGATAGTCCTGACTCTATGTCCCTCTACATCTTAGCTGCCTTTACCATAAAACAGGGTGTGTGCGTGCACGCACATGGGCATTCCTAGATCCTATGCACGGGTTGAAGGTCAGCACTGTAAATCCAGGCAGTATCATAGTGCTACTCCTTGCAATTTAAAAATAAAGTTGCTGGTCTTAAACACTTCCTACTTCTGAAACCGTACAGAATAATACTGATTAAAAGCATGGTTTTCAAAGCTATACTGTCTACCACTCACTGGCTGTATATTCCGGCGATGTCATTTCTTTGGGTCTTAGATTTCTCATCTTTGAAATACTACGACTAACAAGTTTTTTTTTTTCATAGAGCTGATGTATTAATGACTAGATATAAAGTGCTTAACATGGTGTCCAGTAAACAGCAAAAAATACTTATCATTATGCTCTCTCTTCTCCATCATTTACAAACCAGTAGCAGTCTTCACGTCAAAATACAGTTCTGAACACACATTAGCTCAAAGTACAGGTCATGTAATTTTTTTTTTTAAAGAGATGTCCAAAATGGTGTCATTAACCTTCTAAAAACTGTTTTCTGTTACTTGGATTTTTCACAATGCAAGCATCAGCCTAACCCGGGCTCTTGTTCATTGCCTTCCAGTTGGCGTTTGCTATCTTCTCTTTGGGCTCTTTGGTTCCAGTTATCCAGCCAATTCCCAGGTCCACTGCAATTTTGACCAGAGTCAGTATTGACCATTTACCTACTATAACTTATTAGCTCAAAACATTAACCCTGGGAAGAAAGCATCCTACCATAATCCGGCTGAGTATTACATGGAATGGGCTATACTGGGAACCAAATCAGGCCCTCCAACATAGGCAAACTAGGTCCACAGATAATGAGCTTAGGAAGTGAACAGGAGTATGGCCTTCGTTACCTGCACTGAAGGAGGGCTCCTTGACCTCTATCTTCTTCTGGGAGGGCCACATAGCCAGCAAGGAAAACAGCGGCTAATTTTTCTCAGCAGCCAGACGTAATGGAATCAAGATGTCCCCCCAGCTGGCTGCCTACTCCTGTCAGACTCCATAAGCTCGAAACTGATTTGGTTAATTCAGTGACAGATGCCCAGAGCGCCAGGCCTTGACCCTTTAATGGATGACCTCTTCTTAACCCATCAGAAACCTCTTAGCTTCCTTTGGCTTAAGCGTCATTACTCGGGGCAGAGAGAGAAAGAGGGTCAACAAGTACTTAACAGGCCCAGAGAAACAGGCCACTTTCTTTTCCCCATTGGACTACATTGCCTTTTATTGTTCTCCCTGGTGGGGGAGGGGGCATCTCTATTATCTTCTTGTGTGTACTTTGGTCTTTCTTAAAGAAAAGACCTTACCAGAAAGCTTTGGCAAATGTAAAAACCTTAAAGAGAAGGTGAAAGTGTTTTTCCCTTCTTATCTTTGGCCTCCTGATGTAATTTCTTCCCTCCTCAGAGTGTGTTTCTGGGGGATACTTCAGGGTTAGTGTTGAATGGAGAAGTTGGCCAGTGATTCTTGATATCTAGATCTAGCTTTGCTTTCTCTTTCTTTTTAAGCAATGAGCACTGTGGCCCAGTTCTGTGTAGCTCAACCTCTCTGAGCTCCCGGCTTTCCTTTAAGAAACATTCAAAGCTCGGGGTCAGGGGGTGGAGGGGATGGGTTAAATAGGAGATGGGGACTAAGGAGTGCGCTTGTCGCAATGAGCACAGGGTGATGTAGGGAAGTGTTGGCTTACTATGCTGTACACCTAAAACTAATATTATACTGTATGTTAACGGAAATGAAAATAAAAACTTAAAAAAACAAACCTTCAAGGCTAATCACACCTGCCCTGACTTCTGTCAATGGGATGCTTCATAGAGGGAATTAATGAGACATCTGGTACATCTGGTGGGAAAAAGATGAGCATTTTCACCCGCAATGGCAAAGACCTCTGGATTGCTGTGAAGGGTTTTTGGTTGCTTTGGGGGAAAACCTGTATTTTTCTATTGTGGGGGGAGAGGGGCTGGTTGTCATCAGTCCTCTTATGCCTGGTGGCTCTGTCCGGAGGTGTGGCCTCACAGTAACACCTGATTTCTCAGGTGGAGGCCTCTGACTCCATGAAGATGGAGACAGGATAGAGAAGAGCGGGTTGGCAAGCCGTTCTCCATGGAAAGAAAGGTAGACTCTCACAACTAAAACGGGTTAATCAAGCTAAAAAAAAAAGCCAAAATGACAGTCCTCTACCTTAAAAAAAGATTAGTAAGGCAGCAAGGGCTCTTGGGGAAGAACTAAGAGCAGCTTATGTGCACTTTAACACACCTCGTGCTTCCAGAGTTGGCCGATCCCCTTGGAAGGGGGGAGGTCTTGCAGACCGTGGTTTTTGCGGGTTCCAGGAGAGAGGCAGCCGGGCAGCTGCTGGGAGCTCAGGCGTGAGCTCCGGGCTCTCCTGGCTGGAAGCGTCTTACAGCTGCGGCTGAGCGGGCACCGGACCAGGGCTTGGCAGCCTGCTTTTCGAGGCAGCTTGCAGCTGAGAACACGTGTGGTCTTACAGTGGGGACTGCAGCCCGCAGAGGCGGGGAGCCGGCGACTGCCCCACTTCAGCCGGGCTGGCTGCTGGAGGGTCTGGGCCCTCCCGTGGACAGAGGCACGGAGGGCCCGGGGCTGAGCTGCCAGCCCTACGGGGTGCGGGTGGGGGCCCTGCTGGACTGTGGGGATTTCTCCCTCCGGATCTTCTTGCTGGAGCAGTTTTGTTCCTGCACCACCGTGTTCCTTCCCAGAAAGGGGGAGGACAGGAGGTTTCCTAGAGGTGAGGACTTTGACTCTAGATTTTCTGTCTTTCCCCTTTTATCCCCTCTTCTGTAGATTCTGAAGTGCGCAGGTCAGTTTGGGGGAACTGTGCATTTAGGGGAGGTGGGGGGAGCCGAGGAGGAAACGGATACTTGGACTCAACAGCCTGCTCTTACCTGGGCTTTCTTACCAGGCTCTCCCCACCCCCAGCCTGTTCTGGATATTCACGTGTGTACTTCTGCCAAAGCAATGACCATCCTGTATCGCAAAGGTCTTTTCTTCTCCTCAAATGTCTTCTCGACTAGACTGTAAGCCTCCTGAAGGTACCTTCCTGGCACCTAGCACAGTGCCTGGGGCTTATCAGGCACTCCAACAATGGTCTGTTGGGGCAGTGAAGAGCTTTAGGAGTAGGTATTATGGCAACTGAAGCTCAGAGAGGTTAAGACATTTTCTCAAAGTCACACAGGTGATAAGGGTCCAGATCCCAGCTCCCATCACTTATCTGTGTGCTCAACATCCAGGCAATGTCCACACTATGAAGAACCTCAGGGGTTGGACCTAGACATCTGGTTACAAATAGATCTCTCAACTGGGAAGGCATGTGGCAACAGGGAAGTGACAGTGAGGGCCAGCCCAAGAGCTGCAACCTAGGAACCATAGCCCTTCCCCCTCCTGGCAGCCCTGTCTGAGCTAAACTCTATTCCACGGTCAACCAGGGAAGTCCACAGTTGCAAGCTGGAATTCGCCAGACCTGGAGTGATTCCCACAACTCATTCTGCCTACAAACTGCCTGAAGTCGGCTCTTTGTGAGGCTCAACATGGGGCCCCCTGCCGTAGGGTCTTTTACCCCACCTGCAGGTGCCCATGTGCAGCCCCAAGGAGCCAGGCCTGAGGGCCTCATGATACTCTTGTGGCTATGCCAGCATTTGGGGTTCAACAGGCTCACACTTTCAGGAAGGTGAGGTTAGCCTGGGTTTCCCCTTAGAATCATGCTCATTAAAAAAACCCCAAAATCTCAGAGCTCCCTAGCGCATGGCTCAGCAGAAACAAGCTGCTAAAGTTCTCCCCAAGACAAAGAGAAGGTTACTGGAGTCAACAAGCAAGGTTTCCCAGCAGAGGGTTTCCTGCTTGAGAAAGAAAAGGCCTCCAGCCTTGCCAGCCCGGCTCCACTGTCTGCAGTATTTCAGCGACGCACCCCTGATGTCCAAGTACTGTTCGCTTTTTGGGTCCTTTTGGTCCAAGAGGCAGAAAAATAAAATCGAGGGATGGTCCAGATGGAAGGAACTCCTATGCTTTTCATATTCCGATCAACAAACCTAAGCTGTGAAAAGCTCTGGTACTTCCCTCCGCCCTCTTACCCAGGGCTTTGCTCTCACTGGAACCCTCGAACCCTTCCTTGCAGGAGCGACGTGCAGCTTCCTTGCAGGAGCTGACGTCCACGAGGCCAGTGCACGCACGCACGCGGACACGTCCCTGCAACCGGCGGTGGGACGCAGCACACTATACTCGGCCCTGCTTTTACTCACTGAGCAGCTATTTATGGAGTATCTCCCACGAGTCAGGCAGTGTGCTAGGCAGCACACATATGGGACTGGGAAAAAATAAAGACCAAAATCTCTGCATTTTTCTGAGGGGGGAGGCGGGCAAATAAATAAAACTACACAGTATGGAAGTCCGAGGAAAATAGGTTCCAAGGACAGCCAGACAATAGGGCGGGGCTGCCACGGTTAGTAAGGTGGTGGGGGAAGGCGTCACTGGCACGCCATTGGAGTGCGTTCAGAAGGAAACTGGGGGCAAAGCCATCTACCTTAGGCGAGGATATGGTGAGTGCAAAGGCCCAAGGCACCCCTTGTGGGTGTGCGTTTGCTACGTTAATGCAGAAAACATGGAAGGAAACATTAGAAGACAATGGAATACTCTTTAGCCATAAAGAGGAATGAAGTCCTAATTCATGCTACAACATGGATGACCCTTGGAAACATTCTTCTAAGAAGCCAGACTCAAAGGACACAGATTCTAGGATTCTACTCATATGAAATGTCTGGAAGAGGCGAATCCACAGAAACAGAAAGTAGGTTCAGGGTGCGTAGAGCTGGCAGGGGGTGATGCGGGGAGTGACCAAGAGCTCCCTGTGGCTTTTCTACACGTTTGACGGGTCAGTCCTAGTCTGGGTTGATCACGAATCCCAGGATGCTCTTTGGTTAAAACTTCATAAAGCTAACTACTTAAAAGGAGCCAGCAGTCCAAGATAAAGGCCCCCTAATCCCTGGTGGCGCCCTTTCTCTGTAAGAAGCACTCCCAACCTGTCGGAAGATTCTCCTACCAGGGTCCTCCTCTTGGAGTTTCTGTGGTGGCCTCTGCAGATGACAAGGGACCTCCCCCAACTCTGACATCTTGTGGGGAGAGGGTGAGGGGTGTTCTCAGTGGCTGCAGGACCCGTAGTCCTTCCCGGAGTTGGCTGGTGAAAAAGCTGGTCAGGGATCTGGTTTTTATGGCTTTTCAAGCCCCACAGCTTCGAGCATAAAGTCAATGATGTGCCTAAACACATTCACATGTGCAGCCACGCAGCGGCGACTCCCTCAGCTGGGGCTCCTAAGGCCTCTGCAGCCAGGGCTGGGTTTTGGTTTCCAGTCAAACAAGAGGCCTGGAAAGACGGGAAGTCAGAGCTCCCCTGGCTCTTTGTGCTCCTGATAAAAGGCCAGGACAGAATATCCAGCACAAGGAGGCTCAGTCGGCTCTGGTCAAGGGGAGTCCATGGACCACATCTGATGGTAGCTTACGCTTTCTAGAATGATTATAGGGATTGGTGAGGGGGCTTGCAAAGCCCCACGGAGCCATCAGAAACACCCGTTGGCGATGCTGGAAAGAACTGGGTGGCGGATGGTCCAGGATTTCACCGGCCAGGGCTCTCTGGAGTCGCCCCAGGTGTTGGCTCAACACAGGCTTGTGATGAGCTATGCTGTGTGGGGGTGACAATGTTCCAGCAGAGCCGTAACGTGGGATATGGAAATGGAGGCACCAGCTGAGGCTTTAAGATGATCTTTCTTGTTAGAGGGACCAGTGAGCAGACCACCCAGTAGTGGTGGCCAAAAAAGGGTCAAGGGCAGGCTCAACAGGCCCCCCACGAGCCTTGGGCTGCTGGGACAGCCCTGATTGGTCTGATGTCGTGGTGTGATTGCTCGCCGGTGCTGTCAGTCACCATCTAAAGTGTCCTGGTTTTGATATGAAAACCCTGTGGCCACAAAAATACAAATAGTCTAAGATTCCACTCAGATGAAGTGCCCAGAGTCGTCAAACTCACAGACACACAAAGTGGAACGGTGGGTCCCAGGGGCTGGGGGGAGGGGGCGCAGGTGGTTGTTTAAGGGGGACAGAGTTTCCGTCCTGCACCATGAAGGAGTTCTGGAGACTGGCTGCACTACAACATGGATATACTTAATACCAAGGAACTGGACCAGTTTAGATGACTTGAAACTCCTCACTTTCAATTGGGGTATAAAATGTTTGGGGGCGCCTGGGTGGCTCAGTCGGTGAAGCGTCTGCCTTCGGCTCAGGTCGTGATCTCAGGGTCCTGGGATCGAGTCCTGCATCGGGCTCCCTGCTCAGCGGGAGTCGGCTTCTCCCTGTGCCCCTCCCCCTCCCCTGCCCCTCCCCCTGCTGTTTTTGTGCAAATAAATAAATAAATAAAATAAAATCTTTAAGAAAAGAAGCTTTAGAGAGGTGGAATCTGAGGGAGAATGTTAGGGGGAGAGAGGTGTGCTGTGAGCCTCCCGTACCTGGGGAGGGAAGTGAAGGATGCCTTCTGTAAACCTACTAAGAGAGAGCTCACTAGGGGCACCGGGAGAGCTTGAGGGGTGCCTCCCGAAGTTAGGGGAACCAAAAACCACTGCCTGACTCCTTCCTGCTCCAGAAATTGAAACAATGAGAAGCAGGCTTGGCCAGGTGAGCGGGAGAAGGGAGAAGATTTAACTTTAAGCCAAGCTTGGAGCTTTGGTTGTTAGAAAGGACTAGACACTCTAATTACTTAATGAAATTAATTTTGCTGCTCAAAGTGACCATGAGGCTTTGTATTTAACAGTTGGAAGTGATCCAACAAGTCACAGGACTGCCCCTGTTTTTAATCTAGGGAAGAACCCATTTTTAATAAACAGCGTGAGATAAAAGAGATTTACCCTTTGAGAGTCCCAGGTGATCAGTGTTCTTGTTAGACTAGCAAAGTCTTTGAGTTTTCATAAGCCAGAGAAACCGAATCTGTTGCTAAGTCCCTGCTGGCTCATGGTTCCTCTGGAGTGGGTGAGATTACTGGATGCTCTTTAGCAGAGGTCTGGGATCCAACAATAGCGTTTGGTTTTGATTTGCTTCTTCAACTTGCATCCCAGGTCAGTGGGGCTCCCTGAGTAGCGGGAATCTGTTTCTGTGACTTATTTAGAAGACAGTCTCCAGGGGGCTGCTGGCCTGTCTGGCTGGGTGTTTATTTGCGTGCTACGAATACCTAAGCTTGTGTTTGACCCCTACTCTCCACACCATCACTGTGGATGTTTATACAGCCTCCCTCACGCTGTCACATGCACCCGTCCTCGTCGGGAGGAAAAGATGCCTGAGACCAGGCACTGCTCTGGGAAGTGGCTGAGACCTGGGAGACCTCACGCTTCACAAAAGGGACGGGTGTGTCACTCAGGGAGAAGAGCTGCCTCTGCTCATCTCATCAGGTCTCCCTTGGGCTCTGTCCAAACTGGGCAACCATCAAAGACAGGGGTTCGCCTACTTAGAAATGGGCATTTTCTCCCTCTACCACTTTCTTCTGAGAGAATATTGCCTTTCATTCTTCCTTTTGTTAATTGCTCCCTTCTAGCTTTATGACGAGCTCGCCCCTTGCTTCATTCTCTTTAACTGTTTTTAATCTCTTGATTCTCCCCACCTCAAGAGTCTCGATTGTCTATATTAGCCGCCCTGCTGATGAGGAATCTGAGGCCTGGAGAAGTGACTTGTCTTGCAACCCTAGAGCTAGGACTTAGTTGTCTTGACTATCATAACAGCTATCTTCCTACTACAATTAACAGTAGGAGGTAGGAACAGGAATGTGGTACCCAAAGGGTTATGCCAGGCCTGGAGGTTAACCCCCACAACCAGTCCCCCTGGGGACCATCTGGGTGGAATCTTCAGGGCAGAGTGCACCAACCTCCAAGAGGTGCCTTCCAGCAGATCACCCCAGGAGAGATTTGGAGCTGCCTCTCCTAAAGGAATAATTATATTCCTCTCCTTCTGTAGTGCTGCCGAGAAACTGCTCTCCCATGACAGTTTCTTTCTAAGGATGACCCACCTGGATGGGGCAATGCTTTTATTTTCTGCTCACAGACATCATCTTCTGCAAAAGTGACAGTCTGACACCAGCATGTTGGGACAGTTCCAACAAGAATGCAACAAGATACAAGCGGGTGTCCTTGGAGTTTTGGATAACTCAGGACTAGGTTCCAACATGGCCTTCATGGGGACTTGTGGGAACAGAGGGACCTTGGGTTCCCAGATCCAATGACCAAGAAAAAAATTCAGTCCTCTTAACAAAGAGAGACTGTTTGCTCTTCGTGGCAATTCTGCCGCTCAGGCCCGTATAAAAGAGGCCACCGATACTTGCAATGTCAAGGGCAACAGCATTTTTAGAGAGAAGATACAGCTCAGAAGTAAACATTCAAGATGGAGGAAATCAGACTCTTATCTCATGGCTTAGTCTCCATTTCACAGATACAAGAAGAGAGGCCCACAGAGTGAATGGGTTATCACAAGTTTTCTGAATATGCCGGAAAGACTTGTGGACACAGAGTGCCGAGTCCCACCCTCTGAGTGTCTGAGCGCATGGCTCGGGTGGGGACGTGGAGTGTGCACTTCTCACGGGTTCCCAGGGTGGATGCTGCTGGTCCACGGCCACGCTCTGAGAACCACGGCTATAAAATCTACCATGCCCTACTGTCTAGCCTCTCCCTTCGGGACTGAAGGACTCATCCCCTCTTTGGGAATCGCCCTCCACGGTAGGGAGCCACCTTGCCCAAGGTCATGACCCCTTCCCTGTGGGTCCCTTGCATCTGGTGACTGGGGATTAAGCTCGGCCCACCTGTCTCAGAGTGATGGCTCCTTCCGAGCTCCAGAGCTTGGTCCAAGCCTGCATCATAGCTCAGCCTCCCTGTCTGCGTAGACCTGCTTCCTTCCCCTTCCCCACTGGCGTTGATTCCCAGAGTATTTCCTGCGTGCGAATCCGCCTCTGACGCTGCTTCCCAGGGAGCTGGATGTGCCCTTTCTCGGAGGGAGGCTCACTTCAATGTCACCTGCTTGGAGAGACCACTCCTCACCATCCGCCACTCCGCCGCTCTTCTGACTGACTTGTTGTCTTCCTGGAACTGGAGACTCTGACACAGTGTGTTGTACACTGCCTTCATGTCACCATCGGACCATCGTCCCCACTGGGCAGTACGTGCTGGGAGAGCAGGGGCCTCTTTCGTGCCCTAGAGCAGCACCTGGCCCAAGAGAGGCAGTTCTCAAATGGGGACCGTTTTATTGGAGAGGATTTCGAATCTGACGCCCTCGACGGAAGTTCCAAAGCTCCGGTGACTTCGGTTCTCGTGCAGGAGGAGAGACCGTGATTCCCATTCCAGACAGAGAATTCAGCCATGCCTCATGTTGGTGCTTTGAGAACAGGAGGTCTTGTATTGATATTCTGCGAAGGGTATCTCAACTTCCTTAGAAGACAATTGCTTTTTTCCCCTTTCTCTTGGGGAGTTCAGATGGCAGGCTCTGGTAACGCTCTATGCCCCTCACCCCCACCCCCATTACCCTCCCGGCAGGCCTGCTCCGCGGCTTTGAGGCAGGCCCCTCTTGATGACCCATGGCCAGGGCCCGTCGCCTACAGTCCCTGCACCCTTCTGGGTTGGCTCCGCACCAAGGGAGGACCGATAGGGGGCAACCGGAGGATCCTCTGATCCAACACTGGGAAGGAGCAAAGGCTGAAGAATGCTAAACGCATGACGCGGGGGTTCTTCTCCCGCACAGTGCACAGGCTGTGGTGTCCAAGAGGGATACCGACAGTGGAATTGAGGGAGGCACCCACCCAGGGCCCGCCGAGGCAGAGGGCTCAGCAACCCGAAAATGAGTCAAGTGCATCCAAACAGAAGCTGAAAAAGAAGTCGGCAGTGCATTTAATGGAGCACTTATGGCTAAATAATGGAAGCAGGCTAGCTCCACTGGGAGTCAGTTCACAGTTAATGGAATATTTCCTGTAAATATTATTTTCTCTTCCTGTCTCATCATCAAAAATCTTTACTAATCGGGGGAGGTGACAGTAATGCATCAATTCCCCGAGCTAATGCCCCTGCTTCTGAAATACTCCCAGGAACCCTAGGAAGCCCCACTGGCTGCTCGGGACGGGGCAGACCATTTACTCCGGTTCCTTCTCCTAATGTCTCAGAGGGGCCCCCACAGGGCTCCTAATTGTGCATCTAAGTGTACATAAAAGCGCCCCTAATTGCATATCAAATAAATAAGTAAATGCTGTCTGCTGACTACGTAACAAAGAGCGCACTGCCATTCCTCCCCAGTGGGCAGATTTCATCAGATGTGGGCTGGGCTGTGGGTCGCAGCCATAAACGATGAGGCGCAGATATTGAACATCCCTTCTGGGGAAGGTTCTGGAGCCACGCGTCTCATGCTGTTTGTTCTCTAATGCCTCAGACACAGCCCGCAGGAAGGATGACTCGCACCCTCCTGGAGCCCCACTCAGAAAGCCTTTCCTCTTGTAATTTATGATGGCTTCTGAGGGTTCCGTGGCTGGGGTGTCCACGGGTTTGAGGAGCACCAACTACAGCAGCACGGCAGAGAAGCAGCTCAGCGTGGCACTGGGTGGGAGCGGAGTCCTGAGTGTGGGGCAGCCTGGTGTCCCAACACCTCTGGTCCTCGCGCTCCCAAGAAGGGACAGATTGTCCCAGAGATCCAGCTTTCAGACTTCCTCAGCTTTGCTCTAAGGAATGCAAGGTCCTCCTCGAAAAGAGAGAAACCGATGGAACAGATTTCATCCAGCCTATTCATCTCTGCCCCGTGTGACCCAGTTCCTTGAGAGTTAATAACCAATGCCTCCTCAAGATCTATCATGTAATTTTCATTCAAATGTTCATTCAAATGATGTCCGCGGCAAGTCACCACTGAGAGTCCCTTTACATAGCTGGCACTCAGTCTTTTTTTGATGGATTAGGTCTCTTTGTTTGGCTGTAAATGCAAACTAAGACGAAGCTCGAGACTGACTTCAACTGCCCAAACGCCAATCTGACCGTGTTTCATTCTTCCCTGAGGCCATGAGGACTGAGGGTAACTTCTCAAATCAAGAACCTCTTCCTTAGGCAGCGCCCCCTTGCTACACAGGGGGGCACATGCAAAAATGAAACGTAGCTAGGAGAAATGGGGTAAGATAATCTCTGCAGCTGCAAGATTTTATTTTCTGACCACTGTGACCCTCCTCCCCCTTCTCTTAACGGTGCCAAAGCCACACTGGCAGATGCGTGGACACTGCGGTTCCTGTACAGGGAAACCACGTTCTCGACTGTACATACAAACTGTCAAACCATAATGTGGGAAGAGAGGGGAGCTGACGCAACCAGGGGGATGTTTCCAAGCGTCACACAGTATTTTAGTGTGAACATCCTGGAGTTCAGGAGTGGGAGGCGGGCACAGGGTGGGAGGGAACACATCACTGGGGAAACGGGAGAAGCAGAAGGATTTGCTGAGAGGTTGTGGCGGGATATTTAAGAGCTTGTCACAAATCTGGATCCCTAGCTTTGGATACTGTTTGGGGTGCTCCCCGAGCTTTTCAAAAGAACTCATAAATGCAAGCAAGGGCTCATGTTCTGGGATATGTGAATGTATTGTAGATTTCTATTTTGATTTCGTTCTATTTGTGGATTTTTTAGTTTTTGGTGGGCTATTCTTCTGCACATGCAGTTCTAAAATACTTCTGGGGGCAACCTGGGTGGCACAGGTGGTTGAGCCTCTGACTCTTGGCTTTGGCTTAGGCCGTGATCTCGGGGTCCTAGGATCAAGCCCCGTGTGTCATGTCGGGGGTGGGGGTGGGGTCCATGCTCAGCAGGAGAGTCTGCTGGAGATTCTCTCCCTCTGTACCCCAGCCCGCTCATGTGCGTGCTTTCTCTCTCTCTCTCAAAATAAGTAACATCTTAAAAAAATTAAAAAAAAAAAAAACTTCTGAAGTTGGTCTTGAGCTTCTGAACATACACACAAAAGCCAAAACACCCTTTTCAGGTGTCCCCACGTGTCTAGCTGCTCCTGACACGTGTGCCCTGAGGACAAAGAAGCTGGTTTTCTCCTGATAAACAGCAACAGCTTGTATTTGGGGCTGTGCTTCTGCAAGCCGGAGCCCATTTGTGTAGAAGGTTCAGGTAGCAGGTAGGAGCGTGTGATTAGGAAAGGACTTCCATGTTGTCTCTACTCCACCCGTGAGGGACTCTCTGTTTTACTCCATGTCACCCAAAGCCACCAGGGGCTCAGAGTGACGATTAAGCAATTTAGGGGAGACTCTGTGACCACAAATGGCAAAGCGCACCCAACTAGAGACGCTGGAATGAGCCAGGGTCCCACCCCTTTCTGGACAGCGATCAGCTACCCACCCCCCCTTTCCCAGTGGATCATATGGAAACACTTGAGTGGGTTCTCACGGGCAGCTTCTGAGTTCCTGGGCTGTGTGGATGGTTTGCTGATGCATACCAGAGCATGCCTCCAGGCCGTCGGAAGGAAAGGCAGCAGGCTCAGCCTGTCGCTGCCTCTACTTGAACGTTGGCTCTTAGGATGGCGGTGCCTGTGACGGAGCCGCGGTAACTGGGTCAGAGTGTCAGGCAGGGCCTCTGCCGGGGCTGGAGGTGCAGCTGCTGCTAGAGAAGGGCCTCCGGGCGCAGAACTGGGCGCCACTCCCAGTCTCCCGAGCCACACTGGGGGCCTACCGTGGCGGAGCTCCGTCAGCCTCGGCCCTGAGCAGGGGTCGTGGTGTTGCTGGAAGGCCGCCCTCCCAGGAGCCGGCTGCCTCGCGCCCCGGGTTCTGGGGCCCTGCGGCTCTCCCCGCGCGCAGAGGCGCTGCCAGACGTACCTGCCGAGCCCAGCTACCTTCCGCGAGTTCGCAAGGGAAGCACAGCTGGCTGCCGGTTCGAACTCTGGCTGCATTGGGGAACTGGCCGGGCCAGAGACGGGGCAGAGTGGAGCCGGGCAGCTGTGGCACCTGCAGAAGGCCGGCCTGGAGCAGTGCAGACCGACTTCGGGCACTTTCTGTGTGACTCCTCATTGGCCCGCGCAGCTCCGTGCGCGCACAGCTCAGGTGCCAGGAGTGCAGCCCGTGTCCCCAGAGACTCACGAGTGCCTTCCACATAACAGACGGCCTCTTCCTGACGGTGGTGTTGATGTTGGGGGTGAGAAGGAAGAGGCTCCCTGCCATGTTCCTGCCGCCGCGCCTCAACCATGGCTCCTCAACCATGGCTCCGGTTTAGGTCTGGTTTTCCTGCAGGTCCCACCCCGCGTCTTTGCAGACAAGGACACTCCTCGGGCTAATGAAACTCAGGCATCTCTTCGTCTTCCAGCCCTTGCAAAGGCCTATTCTTATTTCTTTTTTAAATTTTTTTTAAATCTTTTTTTTAAAGATTTTTATTTATTTATTGGAGAGAGAGAGAGTGAGAGAGAGCATGAGAGGGGAGAGGGTCAGAGGGAGAAGCAAGACTCCCCATTGAGCGGGGAGCCCGATGTAGGACTCAATCCTGGGACTCCAGGATCATGACCTGAGTCAAAGGCAGCCGCTTAACCAACTGAGCCACCCAGGCGCCCGGCCTATTCTCATTTCATGTGCAGACTATCCGTTAATGTCTTAAAGAGGGCTCCCCAAATGTCATCGGGTTCAGGCTGCACCACCTGGTCCCGCCTTTGTCACACAGTGAATGTCATGGTGGGGAACCCAGCCCAAGTCTGCTCATAGCTACTGGAAATTTCTCTGGTGTGCCAAGTGTCACTCCCTCTCCATCTCCTCTCCACTGCCCGTTCAGTCTCTGGTTCAGTTATGCTTTGGAAATTCTGCACACTCTGGAGCTCCCACTGAATACCCAACTGCTTACCTGTCACAGCAAACCCAGATGTCCCATCACACCTCAAACTCTGCATGTCCTAAACTGCCCTTATATCCCATACTCTGGCTGGGAAGCGTCTTCTGACTGCCACCCTCTGGCCCCATACAACTGATCAATCTCACCTCCCTTCTAAACATCACCCTATCACTGACACCCTGCGCCCCCGCCAGTTCTGGCCTATGCCACTGTAATTACGTCCCAGTTTGCAAGTTCTGCCGTGTATTTCTCCAGCTCATCCTCCACTCGCTGCCAGAGCGCTGCTTCTAGGACAGGGAGACTCCGATCTGGCCCCTCCTCCGCGTCAAATGTTTGGTGGCTCTCACTGCCTCGAAGATGAAACCCCCTTCACAGAGCCTTCAGGGCTCCCCCAGCTGCCCGCTGGGGCCTCTCAGCCTCCTCTCTGGCTGGCTTCCTCTGCCCCTTGCTTCCAGCCCAGTGGGGCTGTGTGCTTCTCCACCTGGCACGCTGCTCCCCTTCACGGGGCTTCCATGCAGGCCTGCACGCCCACCTGCCCCATGCTTCCTGCTCCCACTTTGCCGCCTGTGAAGACTTTTCTTTCCTCCTTAAACCCAGTGACTCTCCTTTAATTCCCCACCGACCCTCACGCAGAGCTCTCCTGGAGCACCTGGGGACACCGATGCAATTATCATACACTTTACTCCCTGAGGGCCTGGCCGGGTCTTGGGTTGTATCCTCTGAGCCTTCCGCTCGGCTTGGCACATAACGAGTATGCAATAAACATTTTTCTGAATGAGCAAATGAACGGTGACTTTGGTGGCTTGGTTGCCCCTCGATTAGTAACAGACTCAAGAAACTCAACTACTGGGGCGCCTGGGTGGCTCAGTTGTTTGGGCCTTTGCCTTTGGCTCGGGTCAAGATCTGAGTCCTGGGGTCAGGTTCCCCGCTCAACGGGGAGTCTGCTTCTCCCTCTCTCTCTCTCTCTCTGCCCCACCCCCACCTCGTAACTACTTCCTCAGAGGCCACAGAAACATCAGTTATTTTACATAACAACTCGGTTTGAGTACAGCCAATGCCCTGAATAAATATCCTGACCTTTTAACATTTTTATTTTGCTGACCTGGATAAACTCAACAAATGACAGTAAATCCTCTCAGTCAATGGCCGATTATCCACACCTTTGGCTTCGTACTTTTCCAGATCCTGAAGCCTGTCACAGAGTCCTACAGGAACAGCGACAATTGATGGAGTCCCTGCAATGTGTCCACCCTGAGTTTCCCGTCTATTGGTGCTCATTAATTCTCTAATCTTCATTAGTACCTTAATTAGAGAAATGAAGCCAGCTTACACTTATTACTAAATAAAACCAAATGCCAAAGAATACATGTTAGCATGTCTTTTCCACCCTCAGAGGGAGAGCAGACTTCTGCTGCATTTGAACAAACTCTGCTCACTGGCAACTATGCACGTCGGCCTTGGTCTTCCACCAAGTGTGGATGATTGGGAGCTGGAGGGATTGGAACCAGGGTTTCCTGAGAGGATCTAGGAGGGTTCTCGGCTCTTGCAAGCAGGAAAAAAGGCCAGGCAAGTTGCAAAGAGAGGAGAGTGGATGTCCAAAGAAGGAGGGAGGGAAGAGACCATGCAAGAAAATAAAAATTAAAAAAAAGGCACAGAAACATACAAAGGCCATGTGGGAAAGAGGCAGAGGGGAAACCGGAAGAAAAGAGACAGTGTGGAAGAAGCACAGACCCTGCGACTGAGAAAAACACAGAAGGAACCAATCACACAGGGCCCAATGCACGTCTTGCAGCATAGAGTGGCAACTGGAGAGATCTGGGATTTAGCCACTGAACCACGTGCCCCTGGACAGCCAGGTCCCTACTGCACTGTTCCCAAGGGAGAGCACCCCCCTCACTTGCTCAGGATCTTTTCTTTGAACTTAACTGACTTACTGATCAACAGAGTGAAAATCCTCCCTAGCCAAGGGCCATTTTTTCCCCCTATCATTTTAATAAAGAAGCTGGCTAAGGCAGATGCTAAGCAGACAGCCTACGATAAGCTCAGATATGTAGCATGGATTTCCATCCCGTTCGTGGATAAAGAAGCTTTTTGGAAAGCAATCCAGAATGACATAATGGACCAATATTGCTTTCTCTCTCCCACAGCAAGTGTGGTTTTGATAGACTTTTAATATGTATTTTGGGGCTTGAACTGCATACTGTCTTCTCCATTATTCTCTGCCAGAGGATCTGAATGACAGCGCTAGCCCAGAGATATTTTTCCATTATAATTTTTCAATTTGTTCTGGTCTGAAAAATGTGTGTAAATGAAAACAGAGAAAAGTCAAGCACCGTGTCCCCTTCAAACATTCTGTTTTGTGTTTATGATGGCCTTGCAGACCCCGCTCTGCTTCCCTTTTTTTTGGCAAATGACCTTATTTTTTCCAGATTTCTGATCACTTCTAATATGCCATAAAGTATTTACCCGATTTGCAGGAACGCCTCTGACTCTCCTTTAATTTTCACCCTGTTTTGACCTACAATTTCTTCTTTTAGCTCCCCGCCACCAACCCCCCCCAAAAAAAGACCCCCAAAACAAAACAAAACAAAACAAAAACCCAACAAAGCGCACCGACAAGCTTTGGGAAAGCTCAGATTGGCCTCAGGACTGAAGAGAGATGTTCCCTCCCTTTCCCAAGGGCACGGAACCCCCACCCTCCCCGGCCAGGAAATGAAGGAACAGGACAGTCCCTCAAAGCCCTTTTGCCCATCTGCTTTGGGAGAGCTGGGCCCGTCTCCTTACCTTAAATAATCACAACAGCTCAGGTTTCCCTAGTGACCGGGAGAAAAAATATTTACCCGGGAACTCAGACTGGATGACTGTAGAGTAATTTGTATACACTCAAATTAGCAGAGGATTGGTGAGCCCGGAGGCCCTGAGGCTGCACGGTATAATATTTTTACTCACTTCTCTCTGCGAGCCATCCGCCCACGGAGGAGAGAATGCTTACCTTCCGCGGCTTCACTTTATCGTGGTAGTCATATTGGAAGATTCCTTTGTAGCTCAGTCCCAGCCACCATGGTATCCCCTGCTTGTCCTAGGACACGGAAAGGAGCGCGGGTAAATACAGGGCCAGAGAACACACATGGGAACCAAGGGAAGGCCTCCTGGCTCATGTGATAACAGAGGAAAATACAAATCCCTTGATACGGATGGAGCCCACCTCTCTCCTTTTCACCTTAACAGATGCGCCACATCATCAGATGATGCGCAGTTACATGAACAGGTGCCATGCAACATGCCCTGGGGTGGGGACCCAGCTCAGTTCCTAACCAGCAGCACACCGTGATCCTCCCCGTCCCCCTTTAGGAGTAAGTGACAAATGCCTTGTTCTTGGTCCTCCTTCTAAGACTCCAGGTTTCACCACAACAGAAAAGCTGAGAGCATTCTAATAAAATGACCTTCTGAGCCGAGAAACCGTCATCGACTATCAGAGCTAGAAGGGACCGTGGAGAAGGTGACTCCTCTAAAAAACTTTTTTAAAGACTTTCTTTATTCATTTTTTTTTAGAGAATTCTGAGGTTCATAGCAAAAGGGAGAGGCAAGTACAGAGATGTCCCATACACCCCTGCTCCCATACCTGCAGAGTCTCCCTGCTATCAACATCCCCACCAGAGGGGAACATTTCTTATAACTTGATGAACCTACATTGATACATCATGGTCACCCAAAGTCCAGAGTTTACATTAGGGTTCATTCTTGGTGTGGAATCCTCTATGAGTTTGGACAAATGTATAATGATGTGTATCCACCATTATAATAATATCACGCGGAGTAGCTTCACTGCCCTAAAAATCCTGTGTTCTCCCCCTCCCAGGTTCCGGCAACCAGTTTCGCCTCGTCCAGAATGTCATATCGTTGGAATCACACAGTATGTAGCCTTTTCACCTTGGCTTCTTTCACTAATATGCATTTAAGATTCCTCCAATTTTAAAGACAAAGAAGTCAAAGCAAAGGGTTGGTCCTGCTCTATTCAGGACCCACCCCATCTCTCCAGCAGGCCAATGGCAGGGGCCACCATGTGGTCCTGCTCATCTTAAGGGATCCGCTGGACTGAGTGGCTCATGCTGTCAGACAAAAGTAGCAAAATCGAAGCCTAGATCTTCCGAGACCTGAATTAGAAACACCAAGTCCCTCTCTTTATTCCTTTAACAGAGACCTCTTGCCACCAGATCGTAAACTGTGATCCTACATTCAGGTAGGGATGACTCTGAGCTGTTAATTACAGCTCCTGAATGCTAGGAGCTGAACGGGCATAGGAAGCAGCCTCCCCCCTACATTTGTCCTAATTGCCACACCATGAATAACCTAGTTCACCCCATTGTAGATGTCTTAGCAACTCAAAATTGGCTTCGTGCTTTTCAAATACCCATGAGTTATCTTAAGGTAGGCACAAAGATAAAAAGGGGCAAGGAAATACATTTGGAATTTTTAGAAAAGTTTCAGGGTATATGATTTCCTACAAAATTTTTTTAAGGTATAAAACGTCTGTCTCTGGAAAGTGCCTGTGTGTCTTGCAACAGTTCCAGAGAGCAGCACAAGGGGGGGTTCAAGACCACCGCAGCTCCGGGGTGACCAGGTAAGTGGTCACCACGCCACAGAACACGGCATCTGTGACATCGCGGGGCCACCAACTGGCGAGGCTGGAGACAGTTGGTGTGGGCTTGCTCTTTCTCCAAATAAGTAGGAGCGCAGTTGCTTAAGCCCGGAGATTCCGAGGGCCAAACATGCACACACTTCTGGAGCTCTGCACATCACAAGGTCTGCTTCTGCTCTCACGGATTGCAAAAGAGCCTGTTTCTCAAGTTTTATTGTAAGGCAGAGAGCACATACATCAGAAGCCACCTTTTGTCAGGCCCCGGGGCTGACAAAGAGATGGGACATGCGTTTACACAAGGAAAAGACCGGATGAAGTCTCTGCTCCAAGATTTCCACTCTGTCTATAGTCGAACATCTACCCTACCAAGGCTACGCAAAGTGTTGTGCGGGCTGCCATGAGGGACACAAAGATACAGGAAACACGGAGCACGTTCTGGCCCAAAGGAATTAAAAATACAGCTGGATGGAAACATGGGGAAAAAAACTAGCCAACGAGCAAGAGACTCTCAGTTTCGATTGGGGGGAACCGTCTTGCATTCAGGAGTATTTTCTGCTCTTTGTGGCTGGACTTTGGGCAAGGACTTATACTTCTCATGTTGGAGTAAGTGGAGGGAGGAAAATTATCCTTTCTCATCATAGATAAGGGCGCACCAGCACATCATTATCTATTATTTCAGGGAAGGGATCCCAGGCAGGGGCATTGTGGATAAAATTAAAGTGAGTTTGGAATAGGGTCCATGATCCACTGGACTTCCACACCCAGAAGCTCTGCAGTCCCGACCTCCCAGGATTCTTCTGAGTCTAAAAGGAAGTAGTGATTTATTATACCCACTTTACAGGAGGGAACATGAGTTTTGAAGAGAAACTGCATCAAGTCTTCCCACACAGGGGAAAGTTCCAGTGCCCCAGCTGCCCCAGCACACAATCCTCCTGACCCAGTCCTCTGCCACGCCCATCTCCAGCCCCCCACCACATCTTCAGTCAGATTAAAAAGGAAAAAAGTGAGAGTTGCTTGTATGTTTTTTTTAAGGGCAGGCTTGGCACTTACCTTCACTGCGTAATAGTGAACCCCGTAGGTTGGGAGAGACTCCACGATGCTCATGTAGCTGGGAAGACAGACAGACAGACAGACAGACAGACACACACACACACACACACACACACACACACGAGGGTGGTTATTCAGCAGAACTGGAATCATATACGTGTGTGTGTGTGTGTGTGTGTGTGTGTGCATGAAAAAGCTCTCGGAGTGATGATTTACTTGAAAATGACCCTGAACCATTCATTGCCCCCCGGAGATTGGTCTTTGCGAGCAGAACCGAACAGCCGTGACACATGCTGTGGGAACACACACAAACACAACCTCACAGGCACCAGGACGGGCCACTTACTTTACAATTGCTTGACCTCTGGTCTGGCCGTTCAGTTTCTTGTAGTGTTCAATTACTCGATCCTCGCTAGAATTACAAGACAAAGATTCTGTTATATATGGTCCCTAGGTCACCGGCCAGCACCCAGCTAATGGAGATACTTCTTCCGAGCCTGAGCAATCTCCAGAGAAGCTCCAAGGAGCCAACAGCTCCTGGAGAAAGGATTTATCCTGCGTGGCATTTCTGAACTCAGCCTAAGTGAGGTGCCTCGGGCTACAGATCTCCTTGGGGTCAGCTCCCTGTAAGAAATGCTACCATGTGAGGTGAGGAAGCAGCAGTGAGCATGCGTGTCACTGGAGAGGGACGCAGAACGGGGGACGGGAGGGAGACTGGGGATCAGGGCGGATGTTCTGAATGCCCACATGTCTTCCTTGCCCTCCTCATCTCCCAAATCCTGTGTGCACAGGGCCTCACGGTGGCGGGGCGGGGGATGGGGTGGGGCAGACGTTGACCTCAACAGAATGCCCACGACTTCCCTATCATGAATTAGTGGTCAGGGTTGAGGGCTTCCAAGGAGGATGGGAAAGTTCTGGAATCTGGGTCTGGCTAACACAAACCACAAGACAATAAAAGGCCCAGAGAAGCACTGGGAAACAAACCAGCTACGAGAAGTGAGTGAACTGGGAACACCTTGATCTCCTGAAATCTTACTTCTAAAACAAGAGACCAGCTCGTGCCTTGGGAGACACTGGCCAGCCAAACGGCTCTTTGACAGGGCAGAGGCCATGAAGGGACTCTCTTGAGAAGTGACTCTGGTGCCCAGGGAGCTATGGCCGCTGGCTTTGGAAGCACATCCCACCTGCTGAGAAGTCAAGTCCAAACCACTGGGCCTCTGCCACACCACCAGGAGCCCCATTTTTCCACCTTCTGCCTTACGCCTCCCTCACCTCAGGCCAGTGGGCTCCTGGTAGTGTGGCAGGATGCAGCCCTAGGGATGAACCCTCCAGACCTCCCTGGTTGGCCTTCATTACCTATTATTTAGTATCCCAGAGTTGATCTAAAGCCTTTTCTCGCCAACATTTTTTTTAGGAAAAAAAAGGCCATTTCTGGGGGGTAATGTGTCCTATATGTTCACTAACTACTACTTGGGGGTCATTTATTGTTTTGCCAATTATTATCTTAATCTTTAATGGCTGTCTCTTCATTTTAGTATTCTGAAATCTGGTGTGTGTATGATCATCTGACTCTTCACAAGCAAGTGTCCTTACAAACACCCAGAACAGGAACTGGCTAGCTACAAGGAGCCCTTCTCTCATTGCAGAGTCATTTGGATGGGGTCTGGACCCCCTCTGTTCACAAAGGGGCAGGTGCAGCTCTGTTTCTCCTCGGCTCCCTGGCAACCCTGGACGCTCTACTCGGAGTGTGAGAAAGCCCCCTCCCCAGAGAATTCTCCAGCAGCGTCCTGCCTGGGGAGAACCCCACCTCACCAGACCTTCGGGGTCATGTCGAGACATTCGGGGGCTGCTCTCCTAGCTTGCTCTCCTCCCACCCACTCAATCAACGGCTGCGTTGGGATGTTTCTACCATAGGATCTAGCATTTTGTGAGGTCAACTCTTGGATCCAGGCTCAAGCAACTCAGTGTAGATCTGAGCCGATTCCCTTCAGCACTCTGGGAAGGGAGGATCCCCGGGCTGGGCCAGGGAGATCGAAATCAGTGTAGTGCCGTAGCTTCCCAGCTACACAGTCGAGGCTCAGACCAACACCAGGGAAAGTCAGAAACACGGGTAGGCAGCTGTTTAGCTGCTTCCCGACTAAAGTCTTCTCAGTGCTCGACAGCTGCAGGGTTCGGCCACTCCCACTGCCCCCTGGAGCTCCTCCATCTGTGAGGGCACCACATCTAGCTTCTCCTTCCTCAGCTTTTCCCACTTCTTTGGGCCCAATCGAAACACCGTGGGCCCATCCTGTGGATACACAGGCCAGGCTGACTGAGAACCCGCTCTGCCCCCAGCCCTGCCCCCAGCCCTGCCCCTACTTCCTCTGGAATTTACAGATGGCTCAAGTGCGCTGAGCTTTGCAGAGTTTCCCAGCGACCCCCGAGCTGTGGTAGGGACTCAGTGGAATAACTATAAAAAAATGCACCAGCCGGAGCAAACAGAATCCCAAAACACTAATTGGAGGACACTGTGCTGCATGAAGGAAAAAGACAGGTGATTAAGGCTGACTGTGACTCGCCATAGCCATAGTCTTTCAGTGAGGTCATCTCTCCGCAGGCAAGGGGCCCAGGCAATGCATGGGGGATTAGGAGGAAACATGGGGATGGCGATATGGTTTCCTGTCTTGGGGGAGCCATCGCCTGCAGTGGGCAGTGATTTTGGAGGAAAGGCTGGTGCCCCTGCATACCTGGTATGGGTGGTGTGTGGGAGGGGGGCGTTCAGCGTTTGCAAACTTGGCCCTGGAGAGTAATCCAGGTCAGGGCCCTCATACAGCTCTGTTCTGTGGCCCTGGGCAACATAATTCTTTTTTTTTTTTTAATTTTATTTTATTATGTTAATCACCATACATTACATCATTAGTTTTTGATGCAGTGTTCCATGATTCATTGTTTGCATATAACACCCAGTGCTCCGTTCAATATGCTGGGCACATAATTCTAACCTCTGCCTCAGATGCCTCCCGATAGGGAAATCCCGTGGAGTAGAAGTCCAAGCTTGTTACACGCTTGGGGAAAATTAGCAGAAAGGATTATGGCACGATTACTCAACATTATTATGTACCTTTCACTATTTGCTAATTGCATCATATGACTTCTTACTTCCGCTCTTCATTACAGTCTGGATTGAGTTGGTATGGTTAATTCCGTTTTATAGCTGGGAAACTGAGGCAGCGGAGAAGTAATTCAAGCTTCCCCGAGCTGTCTTTACCCCACTGTTCAGAAACGTGGCTGGGATTCCAGAACCCACGGCTTTTCTCTCTAGGCTGTAATGCCTTTCCTGGCTAGTGTGGATGGGCTCCCTATGGCTTGTTCTGGCCTGACGATTGTCTGCCACATCTGAGAAAGCCAGCAAGAGCGGGAGAGCCTGGAAGAGCTGCAAATCTGTGTCCTCCATTCGGGGATGATCAGGGCTGCAGGCAGCTGGATAGAGATTGTGATGTCAGGGCAAGTGAAGGTCTCCTCCACCAACAAGGGGTCATGTTTACTCATAGAGATGCATGATGCTGAGGCCAAGGGACATCTTTGAACATGCTTGGCTGCCAGCTCTATGAAGCACGAACATCACTCATCCCTTCCTGAAATCTCTGCTTTCTTAAAAGTCCAGATAAGTGGGTTGGAATATGAAGGCCAACTACAACTAGCCAACCACAGCGAAATAAGGTGTTTTTTTAGCAATGAATCAACGGGATGGTCCATGCTGCTGGCTTGTCTGTATACAGCTGGGCTGTGGAGCCTGGGGGCACCCGCTTCAAAAATGCCCCCCCCCCCAGTTCTGCATCCTCTCTGTGAGTGTGCCCCTGGGTCTACATGAGGCCCAGGGAAAGTGCCGGCCAGGTCACAGAGACAGAGGGATGCTCTGGCAAGATAGGTATAGATGTGGGTAAAGATGAAGATGTTCATGTTGACACAAGAGAAGATAGGAACATGAAGAAAGGCATTTCTGTATTACTAATAACGTGTGAGCATGGAGCCGACTGTGGAGATAATTAAAGAGAAATCCAGAGAGAGATGGAGAGGGATCGAGAGGGAGGGAGAAAGAGAGCGAGAGGGAGATTGAGAGAGAAGGAGTTGGTAAGCACAGGGTGTACAAAGTGTCTGGAAACAACTGAATGAGGAGACGGTTGAGGGCTGGTTTAGGCTGGAAGCAACTTTGACCCCAGACAACCCAGCAACGTCACAGCCCCCAGCCGGCGAATACAGCCCCTTGGTGGAGAACTATTGGTCTTCAGAGTTATAGTCTTGTGTCTCTAGCTCCTTCACTATTGGTTCCCTAAACGTGAACAGCTGGGGGGGGGGGCACAGAACATAAGGCCCAGGAGCGTAGGGGACCGGGAGAGGGCAACAGGGCTCCAGGGACAAGGGAACAAGAGTGTCATCTGTTGGTGTTCCCACGTGCAGACAGCCAAGCCGGAAGAAGGCACAGTGGCACGCTAAACAGATTGTGTTCTGGGGGTAGATTATAACTCTATAAAGCCGCAGCGTATTGACACCTGTGTTAGCAAAGGACGAATGGCAAAAAACAGCTCAGAGAGATGAGACTGGGGCGGGCCAGCAGCCTGGAGGGAGCTCTCTGCCCCAGGACTCGGCTTCTCATTTCTGCTCCCGCTACCGCATCATGTGGCCTCTTGAGGAGAACCGACTTCTGCACTGGAGTTTCATCCGGCTAATGCCCTCGAAGCATGTCCCATTCCAGCCAAAGGGGGCTCTCAGAGCCACCTGCATGGCTGAGCCATGAGTGTGCCGACTGCATACGTGTCCAGAGGTGATGACATGTTAGTAATCCGTACGTTTCATAAAGCAGAGTAAAGAAGTGCTTAGAAGAGTCACATGATACAATTGATCAGGATTGACCTGTTCTGCGATTTTTGTTTTATTATTGTTGTTTTATTATTATTATTTATTTATTCTTACTATTTTATTATTGTTGTTGTTGTTTATAAAAGCAGTCAACGCTCACAGCAAGTCAGAGGGACATGAGGGACGCGGCATGCTGCCTGTCGGGGGGGTGGGCAGCGGCCAGGGCCCGTGCACAGAGTTTGCACACATCACCCAGGAATGCAGGTCCCGCTCCACTGTGACCAGAACCGTAATCCGGGACCCTTTCGCATGCCCGTTTTGTTCAGAATCAGTAATTCAGGGCCTGGCAGATGAACTAGGGCGGAATGTTACATGGCAGCCAAATCAGGAGATATGAAACATTGTGGGAAAATCAAAGAATCAATCTCTCTCTTCTGCGAAGAAAAAAAAACAACAACCCCGTAGTCCTCCCACATCTCAAAACCTCACACATCCTGTCATCAAATGACAAGGATTCCAGTACGAAACTCGAGCAGCACATGAAAGGGTCTCCAAGGAGTTTGCAAAGCATCTAAAGTGAAATTTTAGAAGGTTTTTTTTTTTTCCCTCTTGTTAAAGAAAATAGAAAAAGGAGGTCTCACGCAAACCATGGCATCTAAATACATGCGGGAAATGGTCTGACTGAGGCCCAAGCCACTCAGACAAGATGGAGTCGGTCGGGCTGGGGTCCAGCCTGACCCTCGGCCATCCCGAGCCCCCGGCGCCCCGCGCGGGCTTGCTCCTGAGGGGTGTGTGGAGGGGGTGCAGCTTACCAGTAGGCCAGGGAAGGGTGCTCCTTCAGGGCTTGAGTGGGAAGCGCAGGCAACTTCTTCAAGTCACTCCTCACCACCTCATTGCTGGAAGAGAGGGAGGGGACAGAGAATGCCAAGGAATGGCTCACCCTCCGTCCAAGAAAGCCACCGCGTGCTCTGGGATCTGACCTGACCCAGGAGCCTTGGTCGAGAGACCCCATATCTGTTCCCTTTGAATGAAAAGTGGGAGGGGGGAGGAAAGGTGCTCCCTTTTAATTAATTTATTTACTAAAGAGGAAAGAGAACACACAGGGTGCAGGGCCCAGCGGCCCTCTCCCATGGGGTGCGGAATAGGGCAGAGCAGACTGCTCACAGGAGGCGGCTACACGGAGCGGGACACAGACCCAGTGCCCCCCGAGTGGCACGAATCTGGGAGAAGAAGGGTCACCAGGGTCCTGTGGGAGAAGCTCCCAGGGATCCGGCAGGGGCTCAAGGGCCTCCGAGAATGGACTGCTTCTCCTTGAGAGCTGTTTCCCTTGCTGACACCCAACGCTAGTTTTCTCGGCTTGGATTGACCACACGCTGGAAACTGTTGTCCAAAATATGACAAGTAACTTTTGCTTTTGATAAGGCCTGTAAATGACTCTGAGAGTGGGAAGTGGATTATCTGGTACCGGTAGGAGGTCCTGGCACCAGAAATCCTTTTCCCCCCAGACTCCCATGTTCTCAGGTTTGAAGGACACTTAAAACTCTTCTGGGTTTTACCCAGTGCCTTTCAGAGCCTTCACTCCAGTCCCCACACTCAGCAGCCCCGCAGCCCCACTGGGCCAGTGCATTTGCCGTTTGTACCCACTCTACCTCCAGACGCAATCCCTGGCCTCCGCCCCGGGGCGGTTTTGGTATTTAGAGGTCCCGCAAGCGTCTCATGGCCCCTGCGAGGCTGGCGGAGGCTCACCCCACAGAGCCCGCCTTGGTCCTCAGTTCTAACTTCTGTGCTCTCACACAAAGCAAGGCAGATTTTGGTCACTGGGACGCTGGGCAATAACATCAGAAGAGCAATGAGTTAGGAGTTCAGTAAATAGATACGGAGGAAGGAGAAGCACAGTCACAGACGGGGAACCCCCGAGGCATCTGCACAGCAAACCCCCCAACACCCATGCTGCTCACCGGAGGACGCGCCCTCCGTGAGATCCCACCCAGCCGGGAATGCCGTCCTCGGCAATGGATCAGCAGCCCCCTGGGGATACCCCGTGCCACTGGGCAAAACCACTCCAATACTTTCAGTTCATCGATGTCGTGACAAAGAAACACACGGATGTTGGCTGGGGACACAGCCGCTCACAGAAAGGGCGTTTCCCAAGTGGAGTGAGAAACGGTGCGGGCGATGTTTGTGAGTCCTTGGCTTTGAACCAACCAACCGGAAGGCTCAACTTGCTACTGCTCGAATCAATAAATCCAAGTATTTCAACTGTTATCACCTAAGTGCTAAGGCAAGGATTTATCAATCAATCACTGAGAAGCTGAAAGTATTTGGGGAGCCCCTGCTGTAGGGAAGTTAGTGCAGGGGATGCAAAAATGATAAGCCACAGTCCTCATCCGAGAGGGGCTCAGGAGTTAGTCGGCAGGCAGGACGTGCGAACAGAAAGGTAACTGAATGTAAGGGCAGCGTTTGATCATGTTGACTCAACGAATTCAGTAGCTCGGAGGAAAGAGAGCCCCCTGGGCTCTTGGGGAAGAGCAAGCTTTGGGGCAGGGTTTGTATGGAGAAAAGGATATTCCTAGGAATAGGACACAGTGGAGTGTGGTGGCAGGTACACTGAGCCAGGAAGATCGACTGGAGTGTGTGTGTGGGGGGGTGGTGAGGGGAAATAAGGCCAACTGCTAGGCAGATTAGGCACAGAATTGTGAGGACCTTCAATACCAGGCTCAGGGAGTTCAAACGCATCCAGTAGGCAATGGTTAGTCCCTGGAGGTTTTCAAACAGCGAAGCTTCCCATGTTCAGGACAATTCAATTCCCAAGCAGAGTTTGAAATTTTTACTCCCACACTATGAAGGCATAGTGTAAAATATTCAGTTCACCAAACCCTGGAGAGCCCAAATGATGAATTTCTGGAGCTTACCTCTCCCCTTTTAAGTACAAGCACCCCGATAACAGGGATTTGAGTCTCTGTAAATATTGAAAAGCACTCTTTGGGGATGAACTTTTACTGGCCAAAGCTGTGGGAGAAGCAGTGAAGCTGAAGCTGGAATTTGGGTTTACTCACACTCATCCCATTTAGAGTATATTTGGGGAAGGAAGGAACTCAAGGAGGAAGGGATTGTCTTACCCACCAAACACTAGTTTGTTGGCAAACAGGTTTCCCCGATGACAATCACAGGCTTGGCTTCCTTGCTGGAGCCTGCAGGGGCTTCTCCAGCTCTCCCCCAGGGCAAGGTTACACAGACAAATATAACAAGAAATCACTAAGGCGTGAAGCCCATCCAAATCCATTACATTCTGGAAGGGATCCATGGCTCTTAATCCTTCCCAAAGGACAACTATGTAGAAATGTTCTATTTGCCTTTCTGCTGTCCGTAAACATCTGCACTAACTTAGAGGTAGTCAGCCCTGTGGAATGATCTGGCCCCGCTCTGTGGCCGTGTATCACACAGTTGCCCCGATGGGAGACCTGGTCACCCCATCTCCAGAGAAGCTAAAACCTAATGAATATGCTAGAAGTTCCCAGCTTCCTCTCTCAGGATCTTCCACTGACTTGGACATCTCCCCCAGAGTTCAGTGCACCTGATAAATGCTAACTTAGAAGACACCCGAAAACAGTTCATGTTTCATTTTTAGAAAAAGAAAAATGGTCTCTTGGAGAGTCATTTGCTAAACTGAGAATAAAACCGAAGTTTTTCTTTTTTTTTAAAGATTTTATTTATTTATTTATTTGAGAGAGAGTGAATGAGAGAGAGAGTGCACACATGAGAGGGGGGAGGGTCAGAGGGAGAAGCAGACTCCCCGCTGAGCAGGGAGCCCGATGCGGGACTCGATCCCGGGACTCCAGGATCATGACCTGAGCCGAAGGCAGTCGCCCAACCAACTGAGCCACCCAGGCATCCCAAAACCGAAGTTTTTCTTATTTTAAACATTAACCAGATTCTTTTTCTTAAAAGACTTATTTATTTATTTGAAAGAGAGAGTGACAAGCAGACTTCCCGCTGAGCAGGGAGCCCGATGCGGGACTCGATCCCAGGACTCTGGGATCATGACCCGAGCCGAAGGCAGACACTTAAATGACTGAGCCACCCAGGTGCCCTGTTAACCAGATTCTATTAAAAACTTTTAGGTAGTTATTAATGTTGCCAGCAAAAAAAGGGGACTCCCGATGCTGCGCCAGTCTTTGGTTTAGGGGGCTTTTTGAGATGATGGGTCTCTCTTCTACCACCTATACTGCTCATCAAACATAGGAAGTTTGAATGATCTACTAAGAAAACTTTCTAAGATTTCTAGGAATACATCAAACAGGGAATTTGCCTGAATAACAGCAACGACAAATTTAACAAAGACACCATAAAGCCAAGGAAGCAAAAATCAAATCTGAGAGCAAATCAGCAAAATCCAGACGGGTTTGTTTTCCTTTAAAAAAGTGAGGAGGGGCACCTGGGTGGCTCAGTCATTAAGCGTCTGCCTTCAGCTCAGGTCATGATCCCAGGGTCCTGGGATCGAGCCCCGCATCAGGCTCCCTGCTCCGCGGGAAGCCTGCTTCTCCCTCTCCCACTCCCCCTGCTTGTGTTCCCTCTCTCGCTGTGTCTCTCTCTGTCAAAATAAATAAATAAAATCTTTAAAAAAAAAAAAGTGAGGAAATACTTTTTCAGGAGATGTCCATAATTTGCGGGACAAATCTGGGGCAAAGAGAACATGCTTAGTGCGGCAGAATTCTTCCTGCATCCAGGGGTTTTGATGCACATGGTACTAAAACACTAAAGAGCACTAAACAGGGAGCACTGCCCTGAAATTCAGAAAAGGCAACACGATGCTCGTGTCACACTAATGTCTCCATGCCTCCCATCATGAAGCTCAAGTTCCCCAGGGGGAGGGACTTCATAAGTAAAAGAGTCCTCATGATCCACAATTCCCAAGTCTGAAAAGCTCTAAGAAATGGACATTTCTTAACCCAATTGGTGGCAAACCTAAACTTTTCACACAAGGCAATGTTTGACCTTTCTCTGTTCCACGTGGTGCACATATCCATGTTCTGGCGCAGGCACGGTAAGAGACGGGGCTCCCGGTGCCCCCCCAGACGCTGACATGGTGTGCAGGAATACCCCGAATCACTGTCTAAAACCTACAAATTTCTGAATTTGGAAACACGGGGACTAAAGTTTCAGACATGCACTCTGGGTCTCAACAACTTTATTCGATGGTACAATGAATCTAGAAACCTCTGAGATAGATTAATAAGGGAAGCTGTGTATTTTTTCTTCTTAAGATTTTATTTATTTGACAGAGAGAGAGAGATAGCAGATAGCGAGAGCAGGAACACAAGCAGGGAGAGTGGGAAAGGGAGAAGCAGGCTTCCTGCCAAGCAGGGAGCCCGACGCAGGGCTCCATCCCAGGACCTTGGGATCATGACCCAAGCCGAAGGCAGACGCCCAACCACTGAGCCACCCAGGTGCCCCTTCTTTGCTGATCTTTAAAAGCCATGCAGGAGGGCGCCTGGGTGGCTCAGTCTGTTAAGCGTCTGCCTTTGGATTTCCCTGATGCTGAGCGATAGTGAGCACTTTTTCATGTGTCTGTTGGCCATTTGGATGTCTTCTTTGGAAAAATGTCTGTTCATGTCTTCTGCCCATTTCTTGATTGGATTATTTGTTCTTTAAGTCAATCAGAGAAAGACATGTATCATATGATCTCACTGATATGAAGAATTCTTAATCTCAGGAAACAAACTGAGGGTTGCTGGAGTGGTGGGGGGTGGGAGGGATGGGGTGGCTGGGTGATAGACATTGGGGAGGGTATGTGCTATGGTGAGTGCTGTGAATTGTGTAAGACTGTTGAATCACAGACCTGTACCCCTGAAACAAATAATACGTTATATGTTAAAAAAAAAAAAAGAGAAGATAGTAGGAAGGGAAAAATGAAGGGGGGGAATCGGAGGGGGAGATGAACCATGAGAGACTATGGACTCTGAGAAACAAACTGAGGGTTCTAGAGGGGAGGGGGCTGGGGGGATGGGTTAGCCTGGTGATGGGTATTAAAGAGGGCACGTATTGAATGGAGCACTGGGTGTTATACGCAAACAATGAATCATGGAACACTACATCAAAAACTAATGATGTAATGTATGGTGATTAACATAACATAATAAAATAAAATTAAACAAACAAACAAAAAGCGTCTGCCTTTGGCTTAGGTCATGATCACATGGTCCTGGGATCGAGCCTCAAATCAGGCTCCATGCTCAGCGGGGAGTCTGCCTCTCCCTCTCCATCTGCCTCTCCCCCTACTCATGCTCTCCCTCTCTCAAATAAATAAATAAAATCTTAAAAAAAAAATGCAGGGAACTATTTCTTTCTCCTTCTTCCTTGTGAACCAAGTTCAAGTCCATGTTATAACAAAGAAAATGAGACACTTGCCAATCTCCTTCCTATCACCTACTTTTTTTTAGGTGTGTAGGGAGGGCTCGAAAAGCTGTAGCTGGGATGTTGTCTGTAAAGGTTCTCCTGGCAACTGTGTGACCATCTGCAGACAAACGGAAGTACCTGCCCGCCCCCCCCCCCCCCCCCCCCCCCCGCCCCGAGACTTCTCTAGCATGGGATTCTAGATTCTAGATTCCAGATTCTAGATCCATGGGCATGGATCATGGATACAGAGGCCACACTGTACAGAGGGGCAAAATTACAAACATTATGAATTATGTGCCTTTATTTCTGATGCTAAGTACTAATATATCTAAGTAAAGATTTTTTTTTCTTCACTAGTGAGTTTGGCTTCCTAGGGTGGTGCAAAACATTTTGTGAGTTCCTAACATAGTTGTAAACTTGTAACATTCAAAACCAGTTTTTAAAAATTTTTGTAAGTCTACAATTGAAGACAATAATCTTATATAGCACAAGAAGAAGCAACTGATGAATTTGCTACATCACCCTTTAGAGTGGGCATCTTAATTTTGAAAAACTGACGTCGTGTTAAAGCCATGAGCTGCTGTGCTATTCACAAGGTCAACTCGAAAAAAGATATTGACATTACATAAAGGCTTCACAAAAGAGACAGCTATCATAATATAAAACCTCCTCCTTACTTTAGATCTAAACCATTCCCACAGGATTTGAAGATTAACATCCTGCAAAATACCCTATCTGAATACTTTTCTATGCTCAGAAAATGTGAATTACACACTTGAAAAGCTCAGTAAAATGGCCTTTTGTGCTTAAAACAAAGATTTCTGTAACAATTTATAACTTTTCCACTTGAACATTTTGTTTCAAATTTTCACAGATTCTCTTCCTTTCAAAAGGCCTTGCCGGCGTGAAAGATTCCGGCTGTTTCTCGCTTAAATCATGGGAAAAACATCACACACCCCTTTCTCTCTCTCTCCTTCTCTCTCCCTTCCTGTGAAATAATATAGGAGAATTATATAAATTTAAATTCTTCCCACAGAAACTCTTCTTTGGGCTGACAGATGTGTTTCAAGCTTAACAGATAAATTTTCTAGAAAGTTTCCAATAGGGACATTTGCAAATTTGGTGTATTAAAGATACTATGAGGTTATATCAGTTATATTCCAAATGTTGACTATTCCAAACACCACTGTCTGAGACTAATTATCTAAGAGTCTCAGCAACTCTATTTGGCTCACTCTATGATTACTACCAGTCTGTTTCTTTCAAGAGGCCAATTAAAAAATTGCTGGAAAACATATGGCCAAATGATCAAATGCCCTAATAATGATTTAAAGCCAAGCTTGCTTTAGTAGTAGTAAAATTTATGGAAATGCAAAGTAATGATATCAGTGGACTGGGAACTGTGATTTACAGACTGGTGCCTTAGATTAATCAACTTTCAACACCGGGCAAGAAAATAACATTGTCATCTTTGTAAAGATAGCAATCTACACTAATGTTTATGTTACTAAAAAAGTCTTTCCGAAGAAAACCAGCTCTTTGTCTTCTTTTCCTGTGGATCTTCTAAAATTCTGCCTTTAACTTATGACTGCCTGAAAGGTCTCGTTCTGGTCTGACAAAAAGGCCCACAAACCTGGAGTTTTCAGACACCAGAGGGCCAAGCTTCATTTACGTTAATGCAGAAATGCTTGTTGAAAAGGCAGAAAAGATTTCAAACAAAAGACAAAAAATCAAGAGGGTATACTTTTTTTGTCACAGAAATTTCATTTTGTCTTTCCAGACTAGTGAACACATGGTCCCACAGTTTACAGAAGATAAAATATTAAAAGGTCATTACTTTTTTTTTTTTTTTGCTTCTAACTATACCCCCAGAGACCTGAGAACATGCAGCTTGTGAAAGTTAAAGGGAATTTTCCAGCACATATAAATACTCCAACACTTCTCCTGAAAGGGAGGGAAAAATCAATTTCCCCTGTGATGGAGGACTGCTCACTCCTTAGTACTGACTGAGTAATGCAATGCTCTGTTTTAGAAAACATTATAATTTCTATTATTAATATCTTATTATTATTATTTTAAGAAATGGAATTAGAAGCCTGTAGGTTGCTAAACGGGACACGGTGAAATTTCTTACCTACTCCTGAACTCTGCTGAGCTAATATTTGGACCTGCATTTCACTTTGTACAGATGTCATATAAACTGACCCCAAGTACTCGATCACAGCTTCACTTCTTTTCCTGTGGTTGCTGTGTTTATTTTGGAACAGAGAGCCTGCAGATGTAGGTTTCCCTTCTCCTGCCCCTTAGGCACATGACAGGCTCGGCAGAACAGGTAAGCAAAATGTGGCCCACAGACCTTTACGTGAAATGTTAATATCAGTGTTTTCCAGGTGCTGTTTGCTTACTGGTCCTGATAAATCTTATACTGGTAGAATCCTGTTTTAATGATTAGCATCAGTACATCTGGTCCTCTATAACAAAGATATTTCCAGGTCCCAACAGACGGCCCAGTGTAACAGAGCTTTACTGATCTGGTTTCAATAAATCTTAACAAAAAATTCTATATAACAGATGTTTTTTCACTAGTCCCTGTTAATGTTTGGATGGTTCTTTATATTAAAGGTAGTGTGATTTGGGCATTTAGTTGTGCTGTTCAGCATTAGCTATTTTTTAATCAATTGACTGATTTGACAAAATGTTTAAGACGATTTTTCTTTCCTTTTCTCGTGGCACCCTTTTGGAAGTATCAAAAGGGCCGATAGAAAGTAAAATGTGAGGTGATTCTCCAAATCAAGATAAGAGACTGGTCACGAGGCTTTTCAGTAAAGGTCCCCTTAGAGAAAAAAAAAAAAATCAAGTTTTTGCATACAATGTAGCAAGAAGTCTTCTGTTAAATTACATCAGAATGTAACTATACAATCTGGATGTCCTGTTCAGTTGATTCAATGAGGTGTTCCGGCACTGACCTTTTTAAGGAAGAGATTATTATTTTACTATAATAACTCAAGGTCTTTTCTTTAATTTTTTAAATAGGAAATATCAGTGTTCAGTGCTCAAACCACTGCAGCGTTTGTGATGCATAAAGTATGTATAAATCACGGGGAGTATTTGTTAGCTGACCAATGTCCAGGAGCGATTATCAAATAAGAACTTTCTGTTTTTAAACAGCGCTGATCCTTCTCAACCTAACATCTGCCTACAGAGCCGCCACGCTTAGCAATTCTTAGGCTATTCAACGGTTTTTAAACAGAAATGCCAACTCTACATTTCCGGATTGTTGATGGACACTCATTTTTGTACACAAACAGACACCAGGAAGGGAAGTACGATTATCATGCTGTGCTAAGGAAAATAATACAAGTGAGAAAATATTATTTTTAGATAAGACCACTTCCTAAACCTTTAATGCTATCTCACAAATCTGTCCCATTATGTTAGAATATGAACATGTATGACACAGATTTCTTCCTACCAGGGACAATGCTTCGTATCTATCTAGACCCCGGTCATTTTCTTTCAGCAATGCTCAACCCAGCATTTCATGGCCAAGTCCAAGAAGACAGGACGGTGAGCATTTCCACTCATTGGAAAGAAAAGGGAGTTATGTAAGAATAAGCCTTCAGGGGTCTGCTGGGCAAAATGAGTCCAAAAGAAGAAACAGAACAGCCTGTGAGGATTTTGATTCTGGGTTGTCCATACACAGTTCTCCTTCTATTAAAGTATATCAGCACTTTTGACTTCTCCTTTTTGTAAAAATAACCCGTTTCCTCTTGTATTTCAAGGAAACTGCTCCCATAATTTGTAGATGTTTAATATTCATTCCCCTCAATGTAATTCATATATATTCACTGACACGTAAATATATAGAATAATAGCACCCCCAGGGGCAAAATAGCCTTCTAGGAAGTTAGATTCAGGACCCTCCGGTTATGAAAGTGTTACTTTGTCTTTCATGTGTGACCATTAGTTAAAAAAGGTTCTTTAGCCTCTAGATTCTAGAATATCCTAGACTTAAGCCCTGGATCATGCCTTATTTAAAAGCCCTCTGCAGGGGCACCCAAGTAGTTCAGTCAGGTAAGCGTCTGACTCTTGAATTCGGCTCAGGTCACGATCTCAGGATCCAGGGATCAAGTCCCGTGTGGGGTTCCACACTCAGTGGGGAGTCTGCTTGGGATTCTCTCTCTCTCCTTCACGCTCTGCTCACACTCTCTTTTTCTCTCTCTCTCTAAAATAAATAAATAAATCTTGAGGTGCCTGGGTGGCTCAGTCATTAGGCGTCTGCCTTTGGCTCGGGTTGTGATCCCAGGGTCCTGGGATCGAGCCCTGCGTCAGGCTCCCTGCTTTGCAGGGAGCCTGCTTCTCCCCCTCCCTCTGCTGTTCCCCCGGCTTGTGCTCTTGCTCTCTCTCTGTCAAATAAATAAACTAAAACAAATAAATGAATAAATGAATGAATAAATAAATAAATCTTAAAAAAAAATTAAAAGCCTTCTGTGGTGTTCTCTGTATTCTAAACCGACATCTCATTTTATTGACACTGTTCAGGAAGACGTATTATATTTACAGGGTATGTATACAAGTCGAGGTCTTCCAGTTAAATACAACTAAGGTGGCACAGCCCTGCATTAATTATTAATAGAGCAAAAGATAACTCTAAAATACTCAATTATGAGAATGGGACATCTAACATGCCTAATGTTCAGCCACCAAACCAAGTATGATCAACGTCAATGTTCTGGGGCTTTCCCTGGGCATAGGTGGGAAGAGGCCCAAACAAGGAATTTAGAATTACTTCTCTTCTTCCCAAACTCCAGGTGGGAAGAGGCCCAAACAAGGAATTTAGAATTACTTCTCTTTTTCCCAAACTCCAGGCCCCGGGAGCCTCCAAACGGGCCTGCTGCAGACACCGGGTGTTTATCAGGGCACCCCACATAATAGATCACCTCCACCTTCCATGATGGGAGTGCTAGGCTGGCAGATAAACTGACCTCTGGGCTAAGTTGTCTGACCTCTCCCTCCCCTGGCGGCTAGTTCTCTCGCCAGACAGCTGGGGACAAACAAACCGAGAGGCAGCGCTTTGACAAATGAAGCTAAAGCAGGATCCTTTGTTTCCCTGAGGCCCACAAGCTGGCATTCCACACGCTCATTAGGGGGCCATGAATTACTGGGAGGCCAGGCCTACACATCCTCCTCCTTGGCAATCCCTGTGGCCACACGTTCCCATGATCTGGGGGGCCAGACTCCGCTGGTCCCAGTTCACATTCCATCCTGTCAGGGGACTCTCAAAAATAAATAATATTTACAGCAGAGTTCAGAGCTCGTGAAAGCCAAGGGGAGAAAAGTACCTTCAGAGAATCCACTGGACCTGTGGTTGTTAAAACGATTTTTCATGAGACCAGAAACCTTTGTAAGTATAATGACCCTGCACTTATCAACCCCCCCAATTCCAATGCTAAATGAAGGGCATAAAAAAGTAACAACTATAAAAAACAGGATATCTTCAGGATATAGAAAATGTTTCATTCAACAAATTTGGTCAATTGTCATTGGCCACCTACAATGTTTAAGGTCTCCAGCTCAGGCTGTAAAACAGCCTTAGTTTTAAAAAAAAATTGACTATCTCTGCTTTATAGCAAGAACTTGGGAAGTCTAAATAAAAGGGGCCTGGAGGTCTCCTTATGCAAATATTCAAACTGAGCTGAAGGGACTAATTTTAGAATCCGGGGTAAGCACACTGCAACTCACCAGCTAGATCCAGCCCTCTGCCTGTTTTTATATGGCCCACAAGCTAAGAATGGCTTTTACATTCTTTAAATGGTTAGGGAAAAAAAAAAATCAAAAGAATAGTATTTCATGATACAAGAAAATGTATACAGAATTCAGATTTCCAAGTTTATAAATAAAGTTTTATTGGAACACTGTTACGTTCATTTATTTACCTACTGTCTATGGCTGCTTTTACATTTGCAAAGGGAGAGCTGAGTAATGACAACAGAGATTGTAGGGCCTGCAAAACCCAAGATATTTACGTTACAGATCAAATCCACCAAAGCATGAGAACACACACAAGTTCCTTCAAGGAGTAGAGGCAGGATTTGTTTTTCTTTTTAATGCCAATTTTGCTAATTTCCTATCGATAAGCCAGAATGCTACGCCCTGACACTCTGTTTTCTTGGATCTTTAGACCCTGATTCTAACACACAGGCTATCCCAGACATCTCTCAGGGAGTTCAGTAACACAGAATACCAGGAGTCACGTCTGTCTTTGAGCAGACAGTCCTGTTGGTGGGGGGCCCCCCTCCCTATTCTGTACAGGCTCCAGTCGCGATCATGAGAAACTGAGAGGAAGTGCAACCACATGGGGTGGCAGGCGATGCCTCAGGGAATGAACGGCAAGACTGAAGCTGGCATTTCTACGGGGTTAATAAGCAGCCCACAGTGTCCCCAGTGGTTAAGTGTTGACATTCTCTCCAATGTACTATCTAGAGAAGGAAGAAAAGTAGAAGCGGAGGACTGTAATACTTTTATGAAGGAAATCTCCCTATGGGATAGCATTTGTCCTCTGGAGGGTCAGGGGACTAAAAATGAGAGAGAGAAAAAAAGATATCCACATCACAGGGTTATCTGAAGCCCTATTCACACCAGAGTGGTGATTCCCGACTCCATGGACACACTTGGGCAACCTGACAACCCTCTAGACAATGGCCATGGGTGACACTGGGTGCGACTCTCAGCTTTTAGTCACCTCTAGGCTTTTCATTTAGTACAGAAGATCCTCCTCGCTATTATTACGTTTCCTCTGCCTGAGGTAGTTGGATCTCATCATTAATATATAATATGAAAGCACTGTCCTCCTACAAAGGATCCAAAGAATAATTTCTTTTAATAGAGATGTAACAGAGCACATGACCCCCCAAAAATAACAAAACCAAAAAACCCCCCAACCTTTTGTAAACTCACCTAGAAAAATCTCCCTTTGCCTCCTGTAGAAGAAAAAAAGTCAACGTCAGTGAAACGTTCCAGCCCAGTGTGCCAGACTTTCAAACACATTCCCTGGTCACGACAACTTCTCTACTGAGGAAGCTCAGCTTACTACTTCTGTTGTCCTATCTGCTACAGGAAGCCGACGAGGAAAGACCAGGCGTTTGCCACCTGAATCCGAGACACTAAATTACACTTTAGAAAGTTATATACAAAGAAAGCGATTCATAATGGCAAAACGCACATTTCGCCTTCTCGGACCCTGGTTTACCTTTTTCTAGTTTAAAGATTCGGAGTCGGAAGGTGTGTCTGGGTAGAGCTGTCTCTGTCTCGAGTTAATTGTGTTGTCGTGTACTGCGGGCTCCTCGATTACACTACAGAGGAACCATGGAAACTTCAATGAATCTAGCACCAGGCCTTGAATATGGTAGTCGTTCAATAAAGCTTTCTGGGAGAAATAAATTAATGACCTCCTTTCAATTCATCTTGCCAGTGAGACTAATTTGTCATTGTTGCTAATTTTCATTGATAACTCTTTTACGCATAAGCTAACGGTCTCTCCTTGCCTTTCCATGCGGTATGAAATGATTCTCTTGACAATTAATTCTGCTATTGACTTGGCTTTCTCCAGAGCGGGGAGGGCACCAAACCTGAAGAAAATGGAGTCACTGAATGATCTCAGTTTCCCCCAGACTCAAATGATATAGACACAGTTTTCCTTTGCAGAGAGACACCATCATAAAACTTGGGAATACCAGAAGCTCCTATTTACTGCTACGGCGTAGCTCCTTCCTGTTAGTGCTACAGATAATGAAGATGATGAATAGGGAGAGGATGTGGCAGCTAGCTGTGGATGCTAAATCTTATTCCTGTCTCTTCTGGGTCTGGCTCTGGGATGCACAGATGACGGAGAACAACCTACCTGTAAAATATAGGAGGCCAATTCAAATACCACCTCACTGTCAACGTCGATCAGCTCCTGAAAGGAAAAATCAACAAGGAAGGTAAGTTTGGTACTTTTACTGATTTCTTCACAACATCTCCTTAAAAAAAGGCCCGGTCTTCCTTTTCTGAGCTATCCCCCAGAATCTCAAACCCTCAGAATATCTGTGGTCTGAATGACTTGACCCCAAATGCTCCCTGACATCCCATTCACGGCTTTTAGCCAGAAGGGACCCAGTGGTCCTGGGCCTTCTCAGTCACCTCAAAGGCCTTATCTTTTAAATCTTGAGAAATCAGGTTGTGGGCCAGTCCCGAGTGTTTTACAAATTTGTTAATCTGGTTCATCAATGGAGTAAGGTTACTTGATATCCAATTGTGTTTTCTTTGTAAACTCTACCTTAGAACCAGGAGTAAGGCTTTATTGAAGGAAAAAAAAAAAGTCGTAACAGGATTGTAACTCTTCAAATTAAAAGGAAATGAAACTAAAAATACAGTTTCTCATCGCAATGGCCTCATTGCTTCAAGCACTCACAGCTGGATGTAGCTGTTGTCTACCACGGGTTTGGAGCAGATACGGGGCACTTCCGTCATTGCAGAGTGTTCTTTAGACCAGCATTGCCACATCATCTAAGTTTATTTATTTATTTTTTATTTTTTTAAAGACTTAATTTATTTATTTGTCAGAGAGAGCGAGCACAAGCAGGGGGAGCGGCAGGCAGAGGGAGAGGGTCCCCGCTGAGCAGGGAGCCCGATGCGGGGCTCCATCCCAGGACCCTGGGATCTGACTGAGCCACCCAGGTGCCCCACAGAGTCTAAGTTTAAAAATGCTTCTTTCCTATTCCTTCTTTCCTTAAATATTTAATCATGGGGTGCCTGGGTGGCTCAGTCGTTAAGCATCTGCCTTCGGCTCAGGTCATGATCTCGGGGTCCTGGGGTCGGACCCCACATCGGGCTCCCTGCTCCGCGGGAAGCCTGCTTCTCCCTCGCCCACTCCCCCTGCTTGTGTTCCCTCTCTGGCTGTGTCTCCCTCTGTCAAATAAATAAAATCTTTTTTAAAAAAAATATTTAATCATGATCTATGGATATGGTCTTAAAAGGACATAAACCTCTCCGTGGTTTTTGAAAAAAAAATCTAATACATATATATTTCAATATGTATATAGTTCATATCTGTTTTCTAAACACCTATTTAAGGTGTAATTGATACACAAAAACCCTGCATGTTTAATATATACAATTTGAGGAGTCAGGCCGTGTGCAAACATCTGTGACATCGTCACCACGCTGAAGGTAATAAACATATCCATCACCTCCAGAAGTGTCTTCGTGTCCCTTTATGTGTGTGTGTGTGTGTTTACCACGTGGTACAAAACACTTAACACGAGATCTACCTCTTCACAGATTTTAAGTGCATGACACTGTATTGCCATATACAGTTTAGATCTTAAAAACAGAGGGAACTCTGGGGCGCCTGGGTGGCTCAGTCGATTAAGTGTCTGCCTTCCGCTCGGGTCATGATCCCAGCATACTGGGATCGAGCCCAGAGTGGGGCTCCTTGCTCAGCGGGGAGCCTGCTTCTCCCTCCCCCTTTCCCTCTGCTGCTTCCCCTTCTTGTGCTCTCTCTCTCTCTGTCAAATAAATAAGATCTTAAAAAAAACAAACAGAGGGAACTCTGGAGTCCATTAGCACAGAAAAATAATAAACAAATGAACTAATGTACTTCTGTTTTGAAACTTCAGTAGAAATGTCCATTTTTTTCTTTTTCTCTCTCTCGTATCACTAGATGCTACAGCGGATGATGGGACCACAGCACGTCAGAGCTAAGCGAGGCTTCGACGACACCAGCTAGCCCAGCCCTCTGCTTTTATTGGGATCAGAAATCCAAAAATGTCAAAGGACTCTCCCAAAGCCACAAGGCCTTAAGAGGAGGCTGGAAACAATCCTGCAACCTCTTGTCTAGCAGGTGACCTCCCGGAGTGCATGCATTCGCCTAAGTCAATAAGGATTCAGGGGTTATCACCTGACATTTGTTAGAATGGCTATTATCAAAAAGACAAGAAATTGCATGTGTTGGCGAGCATGTGGAGAAAAAGGAACCCTTGTGCACTCTTGGTGGGGGTGTAAAGTGGGGCAGCCTCTACAGAAAACACAATGGAGGTTCCTCAAAAAATTAAAAATAGAAATAGCCTATGACCCAGCAAGTCCACTTCTGGGTACTTGTCCAAAGGAAATGAAAACACCAACTCGAAAAAAGATCTTCACCCCCCTGTTCACTGCAGCATTATTTATGACAGCCAGCTGTAAACATGCAAATAACCTGTGTCCATCAACTGATGAATGGATAAAGAAAATGTGGGATAGACACACTATGGAATATTACTCAGTCATAAAAAAGGACGAAATCTTGCCATTGGAACACCATGGATGGATCTTGAAGGCATTATGCTAAGTGAAATAAGCCAGACAGAGAAAGACAAGTATTATATGATATCACTTATACGTGGAATCCAAAAGAAAGAAAGAAAATTCAAATTCATAGATACAGAGAACAGGTTGGTGGTTGCCAGAGGTGGGGGGGTGGCAGTGGGAGAAGTGGGTAAAGGGGATCAAAAGGTACAAACTTCCCAGTTTATAAAATAAGTAAGTCCTGAGGATGTAATATACACCACAGTAACTATAGTTGTTATTATACCGTATATTTGAAGGCTGTTAAGAGAGGTAGATCTTGAAAGTTCTCATCATAAGAAAAAAAATGTATATGTGGGGTGATGGATACTAACTAGACCTACTATGGGAATCATTTCACAAGGTACACAAATATTGGATCATTATGTTGTACACCTGAAACTACTATGTCAATTCTATTTCTGGTAAAAAAAATAAGGACTTGGTCTCAGCCAACATGTTCTCAGAACTGTATCTATCATCAAAGTTAGCTAAAACTAGAGTTACTTTTCCCTTGAATTATAAACCAAACTCATGGTTTTCTAATTAATTTCTTTTTGTGGTCCACAACTGGATCACGGAATTCAAAACAACACACTCAAGCAAGCCTGTATCTTTTGAAGGAGGGATCTCATTTGGGCTCTTTCAGGCTCAGTAATTACAAAGATGGATAATCATATTTGCTCCCGAACCACCTTAGAAGTGTGGGCTAAGAGAACCAAGGAGAGAGCAGATGGAAGAATCGGGCACAATAATTCTTTATGCGTAACCAGCCGAGAGAGCTTTACGGCCACCATAATTGATATAGACTGTCAGGGCTGGGAGACAGAGAATGCGTGCAATTGCCCTTCGGGGATTACCAGATCCCATCAGAATGTAAATCATTTAACAGTGTACAAATTAACAGGAACACTGTCCAGGGTTTCCACAATGGCCCATTTCTACTCACACGCCGTTCCTTTCCATTCCCACCAAGGACATGCTGAGCGCTCACGCGCACAGTCCCGTACGGGGATGTGTGCTCTCCTGTCAAACATTTACACCCACAGTGCAGCTAATGGTCGATGGCGGGCTAATCGTTAACCTTCAAGGAGAGGCTTATAAGTAGCATGCAACTCAAAACCAGCCATCAGGAACAACCCTTTTAAGTGTGAACATAGCTTTTAGTTCATTATTTGACTCATCTGCTAAATGAAAATGTACCGGGGGGGGAGGGGCAGGTTAGCAAAGGCAGAGGAAGGTCTTTGAAAATTTCATTTTATTTTATGCAGCCCGTTATAAAGTTCCAGGAGAGTCTGTCAGAGATGAACCTGGTGGTGAACGTGAACTGGAACGTGCCATTATTCAGAGTCAAACCTACCAAAAATGCATGATTCAAGGCCTGCCCCGATTTACCCAAGTTCTCCCTCACCGCACCCATCCTCAGGGTAACTGGGCACCCTCACCCTTCAACTGGGGTGAGTTTTCACCTTCTCCGACCTTGACTGTCTCCCAGGGAAGATATTAAAAAAACAGGGCGAGTCAAAACGTGGCCAGGAAGAGGGAAAAGGATTAAAGACTGAAGTGGCTCAGACAGCGTGCATGCTTACACAACCCGATGGAAGAGAGCTGCATCATTACTTCTTCCCATCTCTAGTTAATATTGACTGAGCTCCAGAATCGTCTTGCTGTCTGCCCTCAGAGGAGTCAGCCCAGACATCTAAATGGTGTGTGGAAGAACCAATGCAGGAATGTGGGAGGACATGTTCCGAACTGTGAAGAACATTCGTTCCTACCGTGCAGCCTCTACCCCATTCCCCGACGTCTCCTGCTCACAATGCGCTCCCCCCACTTTGACACCTGGCCCTCCCAGGGGGATTTAATCTTTAAAATCCACTGCGATGCAACAGCGTTCGAGACTTTCTGCCCACACCACACGTTTCCTCTTGTGCCTCAAAACCTACAAGCTGGGGGCGCCTGGGTGGCTCAGATGGTTAAGCGTCTGCCTTTGGCTCACGTCATGATCCCAGGGTCCTGGGATCGAAGCCCTGCATCGGGCTCCTTGCTCGAAAGGGAGCCTGCTTCTCCCTCTGCTTATGCTTGCTCTCTCTCTCTCTCTGACAAATAAATAAAATCTTAAGAAAAAAAAAAAAAAAACAACCTACAAGTTGAGTTTCCCGAGTGGAGGGGTGGATAGATGTTTCCATCTTTCCATCTATCCTCCCCTCCAGTCACACATGATGTTGCCACCTAACCATCCAAAAGACAACTCTGCCTTATTCTTACATGACTTCTCTGGCAATCCAGAGGTGGTATCTTTCACGAGTCTCTGCTCCAGCAGAGAAAATAAGCTACACGAGACGACAAAGAGGGCATGCCAAGTCGGCGCTGGGTTTTCCCTAGCTGAGGACAGCATGGGACGGGGGAGTGGGAGAAGACCCGTCAGGGAAGAGCTGTAGGTGTTGCCCAGCTGGCCTGACCCAGAGGCCAGGGTATGACCCTCCTCTGTGCCCCTGAGGCTCTCAGAGCCACTGGAGAGGCACATCTTCGGGGTGTTTGCTGAGCTCCAATCTTGCCTGGGAATCCAGGGTGGTCTGATGGGCACGTAAGAACTTTACCTTAGATGCACGGGTATGAAGAAGGTGCTGGTAGAAGGGAATGTGATGCCTTCTGGTTATTACGGCCATTCGGGGTGTACTCTGGGCATCTGTTTTACTTACTACTGAGTAACATGTTTGGCTTTCTTTGATCTTTTGAAAAATGCCACGGAAAGACAAAACGTGGCTATCCGCAGGTGTGCGCTTGGACGCTCAGAGCAGGGTTGGGGAGGATGGCCCCACTTCCTCCCACTCAGCATTGTTTGATCCCAGGTGATTCACTAGCCGAGAGAAGAGGCCTGAGGTCATTTATCAGCAGTGTAACTGTGAACAATATTCTCAGAAAGATTTCCATCTGTGGGTCTCCAAGAGTTCCAAATAAATGGCCCCAGGAGAACCGTGAGCGGCAGGTGTTAAAGACTTTTTCCAAAAGTACCGAGCACTGGAGGTCCTCTTCACGATCCCCTTGCTCTGAGGGGCTTGGTGGTGGTCTTCACACAGCTCCGGGATCTTAATGAAAAGCATTCCTCCGTGGTCGGATTTGAACAACAGAAATTCCAATTTTCCACATAAGATGAATAAGATAATTGTAACAGAAAACGTGATTAACCACCATACGATAGGTTGACAAGATTTCAGTGAGGATGATCTATACCAAGTCCATCCAGAACAATTTGCAGAGTCAGCCCAAGGGTTTTCTCAGTCAACCCTCACCAACCGCTACCACCCCTCTTCTTACCACAAAATGCCTAAAGATTACAGTTTCTTGCCATCCTCCTTAAGATCATTTCTACCCTCTCTGGAAAGTTCCAGGTTCTAGTTCCCATCCCCCAACAGCTCTGGGACATTGAATGAATCAACGGATCTCCTCGAGTTTCATTTTCCTCATCAGGAGAAAGGGGATAACGATTTCTTTTCCAATTATTTTACTGAGTTTGGTGAGGACACGGAGGGGTGATCTGGAAACCCCAAGACACACTACAAACATCCTGGTTGTAGTATTTATTTGGGCACACGGGGGTTTGTAATCTGACCTCCCCAGTGTTGCCTCTGTTCTTGAGCACTGTTGAGTATTTATAGGAATCGTTGGGAAGACATATTTTTTTAAAGAGGAGGACAGCATTGTGTGGGTGTGTGTCTACGAGTGTGAGTGTATCATCCAAGTGGCCCTGATGCCCAGAGTTGGCCTCCCTGTGCCTGTATACGTACCCCAGGTCATTGCACAACCCATAATGGCAGCATGAAGATGCCTCGAGCAAACCTGGGTTGCGGTGAGGGACAGGACCGACTCGGTCTTGCACAACCGTCTTCCTTAGCCCTTTGCCAGTGTTTCATCAGTCAAGTTACTTCATGTTTGGCTGATGAGCCACTGGGGTACATGCCACTCAGGCCGGGCGCCCATGCTCTCACTTTGTGGCACAGTGATTCCTCCTGCTGTCTCCTGTTTGCAGCCCGGGCCGTGACCCCGGGGAGTCTCTCTTGTAGAGGTCACAGGCACCACCAAGATGATGAGCCCAAGTGAATTTATTTCTAGAATTGAAAACAAAAGTCCCTCTCTGTCCTTTTTTTCCTCCCACCCCCTGTCATATGAGCACACACACTAACCCTGTAATAATCAAACTAAGAGATAAGGACTAGGATTCTGAAGGTCTGAGACTAAGACTTATGTTGGGTCCTTTGTCCTGTGGGGCCTGATTTGCGGGCTTTGTTTCTCTCATCTTCAGATGAGATGATACAATCTGCTCACTAGCAAAGCTCTTTGAAGATCTTGGATAAAGACCACTTACTTCAATTTCAGCAAGAGTGATGGTGTTTCGCCCTACATAGCAAATGTGGCCCAAGGATGCTTATTTAAATTTCAGTAACATGGGAGGTTCCCAGACCAATGTGGACATCTCAGAAAAGAAGGAGCAAGACCCCCAGCCCACATAAAGCAGGAATTTTAAGTTTTTCTTTTCTTTTTTTTTTAAACTGATTTTTTTTTAAAATTTCGATTATTTATTTGAGTGAGAGAGAATGAGAGATAGCACGAGAGGGAAGAGGGTCAGAGGGAGAAGCAGACTCCCCGCTGAGCAGGGGCCTGATGCGGGACTCGATCCCGGGACTCCAGGATCATGACCTGAGCCAAAGGCAGTCGCTTAACCAACTGAGCCACCCAGGCGCCCAAGCTTTTTCTTTTCTGACATGATCTGCTCTCAGTGGGTACATGCAGGCACCAGACTTGCTAATTTCATAGGAAATACACAAATCCTTGCTCCCTGGGATTGGAAAGCAATCTATTAAGAACAATTTCCTGAGCATTGTCTATATGCCTAGTTCAGTGATAGGTCATGGAAGGTGATCACAAAAATTCACTCTGAAGAACGCTCATGCCAACTTTCCCTCCAACCCAAAGAGGGACACTGCGGTCCATCTTTAGATGGTGATCATGTGTTCTATTTCTTTGGTTATCATTGTTGGACAGGATAAGCGTTGAGATCAAGCATTTAAGTGTGACATATATATTTAAGAGTGGATGGTCAATCCCATATTATCTTTGGAATTCCTTCTTCTTAAAAATTTTTAAATTTAAATTTTTAAATTGTTAAATTTTAACATTTTATGACCTAGCACTTGTGGTTTGCAAGACTTTTGAAAATCATTGTGGTGACTAATTTTTGACAGCAATTTCCCTTTATCAGTGGAGAGAAGGCAGGAATAAGTCCCGTAGCCCAAAGGTGGGGCAAGAGCTGAGATCAGAATCTATATCCACCTAATCACTCCCATCGGGTGGGACAAGCCCACCGCCTCCTGCGGGGCTGGCCTATGGGCTTCTTCAGTTTGGCATGGGAATCCACTTCTAAAGACAGAAGCCTTGGCAGGAGTGCTCTGCTTTCTTGTGTGATTTTCCAGGAAACACACAACATCAAGGGTAGACTTCCCATGGGAGTTTCCCACCGAACAAGACACACATTTCTAAATGAGTTCTATCCATCCCCTGGTCATAAATGTTCTTTCCTCGTGAGTTAAAACACATCAGAGGGGCGCCTGGGTGGCTCAGTTGGTTAATAAGCATCTGCCTTCGGCTCAGGTCATGATCACAGGGTTCCTGGATTGAGCCCCGCATCAGGCTCCCTGCTCAAGGAGGAGTCTGTTTCTCCCTCTCCCTCTGCCCCTCCCCCTGGCTCATGCTCTCTCCCTCTCTTTCCCTCTCTCTGTCAAATAAATAAATAAAATATTAAAAAAAAAAACCACATCAGAAATGCTGTTGAGCATGCAGCTGTGTGGGGTGTCAGGGACCCCCATTCTGTACCTCATCCTGCTCCACTTAAAGTTCACGCTTAGAACCCTGTTCTCTCGTGACCATATTCTAATCCTCGGCAACTTGGATTGATTATGACTATATTTTCCTGCTCTTTTTGCACAAAACACGGGACTGTAAAGTATAAAGCAAGGGGATATGAGGGAGAAACCCACTGGGTCATGGGTTCTGCCTTCTGGTGAAGAAAGAGTGGAAGGCAGGAAGGTGGTGCTCCTAGTCTGGGGAAAATGACAAACAGAACAAAACAAAATGAAACATCTTTCCTCACTTTTCTGCTGTTGAAAAGGTCAGAGGTTTGTTCTCTGAAGAAGATGAACAGGAAGCTGGAATGAGGCCCCCATCAAAAGCACCAGGATTAGAAAGGGAGTCTATTCCCCAAGTGGAGGGGTTCCCTCCCCTACCCTGGAAGTGGAGGACGGGCCCAGACAGGAAGTGGGAAGATTCTCCTCTGGAGAGAATGAAGAGCCACGACAAAGGACACCCAAACACTGCCATTCAGGCTTCCTACTGAAAGAACCAGCTTGCCAGTGGATCGGTCCCTAGGGCTATCCACCAGGAGACCACCCCCTCCCAGGCGCCTCACTCTTCTACATGGATGGATAGACCAAGATCAACAGACGATTGAGGCAAGTCTCCTACATGAAAGACAGAGACCAAACTAGGAAATACACAGGCAGGAAAAAAAAAAGAACCGAAAGGAAACAGAAAGGACACAGAACGTGCATAATTAATACTGAAACAATAAAAGAATGTTAAATTTAAAGGCAGTAACAGGATAAGAGACAATACAATGTATACATGTAACGCAAAGGTTAAAAAGCCAATAGAGATTAAACATCATATTGATGAAATCTTCCAGGAAGTAGAATAAAAAGAGGGAGATGGAAAATAGGAGATATAAGGTATCAAAGCAGGAGGCTGTGCCCAGCATCTAATTAACAGGAGTTCCATAGGGAGAGCACAGAGAAAACAGAGGAGACATCATCAAAGAAATAGTACAGAAAAATCTCCCAGAGCTGAAGAAGAATACCAATCTCCAGCCTAAAAGTCCCCAATGAATACACAACCTAGCGGATTTACAAAGACCCATTTCAGGGCGCCTGGGTGGCTCAGTTGGTTAAGCGACTGCCTTCGGCTCAGGTCATGAGCCTGGAGTCCCAGGATCGAGTCCCGCATCGGGCTCCCTGCTCGGCAGGGAGTCTGCTTCTCCCTCTGACCCTCCCCCCTCTCATGCTCTCTCTCTATCTCATTCTCTCTCAAATAAATAAATAAAATATTAAAAAAAAAAAAAGACCCATTTCAAGGCATACCGCCCTAAAATTTCAGATGAAGAGGAATAAAGAGGAAATCCTAAAAGATACCATGGGTGGTGGCAGGAGAGGGGGAGAGGGTCCGCATACAATGTACAGCACAGCAAACTTCTCCGGAGCAAACTCTAAAGCAACACCTTTGATATTCTGAGAGATGTCTTCATTCGGTATTTCCATATCTACTCAAACTATCGATCTGATATAAAGGTAGCAGAAAGACTTTTTCAGATATGCAAGGACCCTAACACTGCACTTCCCATATGCACTTTCCCTGGATTTATTGGGAGGATGCTCTCCAGTGAAACAACGGCATAAAACAAAACACAGGGAGACTCGGGATCCAGGAAACAGAGGACACACTCCAGAGCTGGGTGAGGGACTGACGGGATGGGGAAGGGGGTCCGGTGCTGAGGGCTGCGGACGAGGCCAGGTCCAGACTGGAGTGAGAGGATGGACGGTGGCTACAGGGAGGTCCCAGGACAAACTACAAAGGAGGCAACAATAAAAACCAAACCAAAGAGAGGAATGGATGAATTACTCGATGCATTTGGAAATCGACGTGCGCATTCATTTGGGAGTCTGTAGGAGGTCTTGGGAAAAAAAATGATGGGCCCATAGAAACTAAACAAGTAACAGCAAGGCAATTATTACCTTTAGGTAAAACGAGGGGTTGTCTAAAATGGGAATCACAACCAGAGGATGCTGCTTGGATTAGTCATACTAATGTAATGCTGTCGGCTGTGGGCTTTTACCCAGAATTGGGCTTACCACCATTTTGGGAAAATGGGAAACGGGAAAGTGTGGGTGATTGTATTGGAGACCTTAATCTTCACCCATCTCAGTTGGAATTCAATAAATCTAAAATGGATATATTCAAGGAATAATGCCTTGTGCCAACTTATTTGGATATAGAGAGGCAAAACCCAGAAGAAACAGCTAAAATTGTTGAAGGTGGTGGGACTTGGGGGTGGGCTTTTTTTTCATAATAAGCCTCTTAGAACCATCTGACTTTATTTTATTTTTTTAAATATTTTATTTATTTTACAGAGAAAGAATGAGAGAGAGAGAGAGAGAGAGAGAGCGTGGGGGGGGGGGGGGTCAGAGGGAGAAGCAGATTCCCCGCCAAGCAGGGAGCCCAATGCGGGACTCGATCCAGGGACTCCAGGATCATGACCTGAGCCGAAGGCAGTCACTTAACCAACTGAGCCACCCAGGCGCCCCAAACCATCTGACTTTAAACTGCATCACATATTACTGTGATAAAAGTATTAATTAATTTGGGGCGCCTGGGCTCAGTCAGGTTAAGCAACCAACTTGGTTTTGGCTCAGGTCATGATCTCAGGGTCATGAGATCAAGCCCCATGTTGGGCTCTGTGCTAAGCATGGAGCCTGCTTGGGATTCTCTTCTCCCTCTCCCTCTGCCCCTCACCTCACCCGCTCCCCTGCTCGTGCACTGTCTCCTCCTCTCTGAAGAAAAAAAAAAAAAAAGTATTAATGCTTTAAAAAGTGAATGAAACAGCGCTTGGAGGAAGCAGGAACAAAGAGCTCATTTATCTGAACAATTCAGCTTCTGGTACACTGCAGGGATCGTTCCCGGAGAAACAGGGAGGGAGCTGATATATGAATCCTGCGCTGGGTAAACAGAAGCCCCCGTCTACCAGCATCATGTCCAGGTTGTGTGTCTAGCACTGCCCTCTGGGCTCCTCCAGGCCCCCGAAGTGCTGGGGGGTGGTGTGGGTGGCACACAGAAACCCTCTGCCGAGACGAACAACTTGGGTCTGGATCCAAGTGAGCTGTATGTCCACAGTAGGAGCCCATAATGTCCCTGGCACAGGGTTAACCAACGACATTCATGCTTCATCTTGCTTCATCTTCCTACGAAGGGTGTGGGTCGGGTCCTTTAAAGATGTATTCATATATTTAGAGAGAGAGAGAGAGCACGCATGCCAGTGAGTTGGGGGTGAGGTGGGGCAGAACGAGAGCATCTCAAGCAGACTGAGCACAGAGCTGGATGCAGGGCTTGATCTCACAACCCTGAGATCATGACCTGAGCCGAAACCAAGAGTCAGATGCTTAACCGAGTGCGCCCCCAGGCGCCCTGGGTCGGGTCCTTTAATGTCCTTGTTCAACCAGAGGAAAATTAAGCTTGGAGACATCAAAGAAGGCATCCACATTGACTGCATGGACGATGAAGCAGAGCTACGACAGGAACCCAGGTGTGCGGGACTCCAAACAGGGCCGCATTGCCTGTTCAACCACTTCCGGTCCTTGGTCCTTGAGGAAGTCCCTTAACCTCTCTGACCCCAGTTTCTTTCTTGGTAAAGCTAACGATTCTGGCCCTACTTCCCTGTTCGGCTCAAATAAGAAAATATATGTGACAATTTTAAAGAAGCTTGAAGTGCCAATGCATGCAAATGCAAATATTATTTTTGATGACAGGAGGGAGACAGGCGGTCTTGTGACCCTACTTGGTCTCCTACATAAACTTCCGGGAAGCCAGCCCTAGTGCGGATCCTGAGAAGAGCCAGCTGGGGTTTGGAAGCCAGACAGCAGCTGGGTCAGCAGGCAGGCTGATGTGGCAGGCCACCTCCCCCTGGAGGACCTGTAATATTAAATTCTGAGGATTTCTTCTCCTTCTTCATTTTCTATGAATCCCAGAGTCTTCTGCGAGCACGGTGTTCAGAAACACCGCAGCCTTCAGCTCCGGGTAAGCATTTGTGACTGGACTGAATTGAACAACTTTGAGTGAAAAACTGTTTCTCTCCTTTTCCCCGGCGTCTGGACAAGCACGATTTGGGGCCACCTTTTACTTGGTTGAGCTGATTTCATCAGTTCGGGAACTGGAATTTCCAGACATTTACTGCCCCAGTATGCCCCCTGGTGGACAGTCTCGCGTTTTATTCCGGAACTTTCTCAATGTGCCTTCACATTCTTAAACAAAAACCCTCAGAGACTCTTGCAATCTGCAAGCTGGTCTTATTTCCACGCTAGAATGAGAAAACGCGTTTAGAGAGAGGAAGGAATTTGCAAGTTCCTGGAACTGCATTTGGTGTCTTTTTCCCCCATTCAGCAAAAACCCAAAATACTGCAGTCTGAGCGGTCTGGGTTTGAGCCCAGTTTAAGTCCTGGCTCAGCAACTGTCACCAAGTGAGGTCCTTTCACAGAATTGAATTTGATCCCTACCAGGCCTTCTATTATTGTGGACATTTGCATTTGGAGGGACTATTCTGTGCAATGAACGTGCTGAAGAACTTGCAGAAGAAAAACTGATGGCTGATGTACCAATCCAACTCGTGCGTGTGTTTTAATGTTTGGTGGGTTTGTGGCAATCCCCTAAAATAGGGTTTAGTTAAACTTGAAAATATAGGCCGTGGGATCTCTTCAGACTTCTTCCTCAGCCACTGACCACTTTACCACGAGTGTGCTTAGCTTTGAAGTCCTCTGTGGCTGCAGGGGCATTCTCCATTCTGGGGGAGAGCCTGCCCTCTGGGGCTCAGAGCAGCGCCGTGGCTGAGCTAGGGGACCTGGAGTCGGGTTGCCAGCTTCAGCCCCCATTGACATTGCCATTCAGTAGATCTGCGACCTCAGGCGAATCTCCTACCTTCCCTGTGCCTCATCTTCCTCCCAGGGGAAACAGGGATAAAAAGTAATATTCACCTCTAAGTGTGGGGAAGATTTAGCCACACAACTTACAGAAAGCACTCAGCACCTAGCGTGCCATAGGGGGATAGGCTGTGCTTCTCTGTGGCTGTTAATGAGCTGATCTGAGGTGTTGCCCTGAAGCTTGCAGTCATGACACACAAGGGAAAGAGTGTGGGTGTTTCCTTCAAATACCTTCTCCCGTGCTATTGCTTTTGTTGCACATATGAGTGAAACCATACGCTAATTGTCTGTCTCTGCTTGATTTATTTCACTTAGCATAATCCCCTCCAGTCCCATCCATGTTGATGTAAATGGTGGGTATTCATCCTTTCTGATGGCTGAGTAATATTCCATTGTGTATATGAACCACATCTTCTTTATCCATTCGTCTGTTGAAGGGCATCTCGGCTCTTTCCACAGTTTGGCTATTGTGGACATTGCTGCTATGAACATTGGGGTGCATGTGCCCCTTCTTTTCACTACATCTGTGTCTTTGGGGTAAATACCTAGTAGTGAAATTGCTGGGTGTTATATGCAACTAATGAATCACTGAACACTACATCAAAAACTAATGATGTACTATGCAGTGGCTAACGGAACATAATAAAACAAACAAATACCTTCTCCCAGTAGAGAAGCTCAGCCCCGGTGGTGTCTGCAAGCCCCTCTCCCCAGGCAGGGGCTGTGTGCTGGAAACGTATGTGGGCGTTTTGGGTTGGCCAATAAGAGGAAACACTGCAAGCAGATGGGCGAACTGGATGCAGTGCAAGGGACTGTCCCACTCAACTGAGAATTATCCCTGAACAGACATGTCTCTAAAGAAGATGTACAAATGGCCAATGAGCATATGAAAAGATGCTCGGCAACACCTAATCATTAGGGAAATGCAAATCAAAATCACAATGAGATACTGCCCAACACCCATTAGGATAGCTATTATTAAAAAAAAAAACAACCCACAAAATAACAAGTGTTGGAGAGGATGTTGAGAAATTGGAACCTTTACTCACTGTTGGTGGGAATATTATGTGGTGCAGTCCCTGTGGAAAACAATACGGCAGCTCCCCAAAGAATTAAATATACAATTACCATATTTTGGGGTATATACCCAAAAAAACTGGAAGCAGGGAGTTGAAGAGATATTTACAGATACATGTTCATAGGGGCATTATTCACAATAGCCAAAAGGTGCAAGAAACCCAAGTTTTCATTGATAGATGAATGGATGAAAAAATGCGGTCTCTATATACAATGGAATATTATTCAGTCTTAGGAAGGGAATTCTGACACACACTACAACGTGGATGAACCCTGAGGTCATAATGCTAAGTGAACTATGCCAGTCACAAAAGGACGAACACTATAGGATCCACTGATATGAAGTCCCTAGGATAGTCTAATTCATAGAGACAGAAAGTAGGATGGTGGTGGCCAGGGGCTGGGGGTGGGTAGAATGGGGAGTTAGTGTTTAGTGGGTACAGAGTTCCAGTTTTGCAGAGGAAAAGAGTTCTGGAGATGGATGGAGGTACGAACACTGTGAATGCACTTAAAATCACTGAACTGGACACTTACCAGTAATTATAATGATAAATTTTATGTGTATTTTAGTATAATTAAAAAATTTTGCCCACCTAAAGTGTCAATAGCATCCCTTTGAGAGATATTGCCAGAATATCTAAAAATAGTCAGATAATGCATGCATTTGGTTATAAGAAGTCCACTTACCCTTTGCATACAACACCCAGAGCTCATTCTATTACATGCCCTCCTTAATGCCCATCACAGTTACCCCATCCCCCCACCCCCCTCCCCTCCAGCAACCCTCAGTTTGTTCCCTAGAGTTAAGAGTCTCTTATGGTTTGTCTCCATCTCTGTTTTCATTAAATTCTACCCCTGAAACTAATAATACACTATATGTTAACTAAATTGAATTTAAATAAAAAATTAAAATAAATTAATTAAAAAGAAAGAACTATACAAACTATAGAACCTAATTAAGGGACATAAAAACAACTTACTAAATGGAGAAACATTTCATACTTATGAATGGGAAGAGTTAATGTTTGAAAGTTATATATTCTCCCTCCTCCTCCAAATTTCTCTCCATCATTCGATACAATTCCAATTAAGTTTTTTTGTGTGTGTGTTTGTTTTTGTTTGTTTGTTTGGCCACATATGACAATGTATTTCTAACATTTACCTGGAAGAATAAACCAAACAGACTTCTGCAAAAAAAAAAAAAAGTCCACTCATCCTTAGGAGACCTATCTGCATGGACTAGTGCATCTGCCCTCCCTGTCCATGTATCCTCTTTGTCTCAGCTGCCAGGGGAACGGGACCCCTAAAATCAGGTAAAGGCGCACTTCCAAGGAGCCAAAACTTAGTGATGGGATCAGGAGGAGTCCTGTAGTTAAATGGGTAGTATTGCTTCAGGACGTTCTCATTTATTTATAGCAATCCACTTATAAATTACGTTTACTAATCAATAGAATCACATTGGGGCAACAACTTGGGATTTCTGGCTTCAAATGATACTTTTGGCTTTCAGTGGAAAACTGAACAGGAGGAAAGTTCTTACCTTGTAGATACAGGACTTAGCATTCAGAAAGAAGAGCTCGATGGTAGCATTATCCTTCAGGTATGAGATGCTTTCTATATAGAACCTGAAAGAGAAAAACTGCTAATGAGCCACAGGAGCAGCAACTGATCAAGCTGAAAATCAGCTGTTTTCTGAGCTACAGGATTTGACATGAGGACCAGAACTCCCCATCCTAAATGAAAAAGAAAAAGGTATGATCAGTTGTTTTCATATGGTTCCTTTTTGAAAGAAAGCAGAGTTTTTCAGGCCCCTTTCTAGCACATGAGGACTGCCATGCTTGACAACCTTGCCCAGAGCCAGGGAGCTGGGACTCCCACCATAGGGGGTTAAACTCAACCATCTCCTTTCTTTTTCTTGAGCCGCTTTCCAATTTTTAAATAACATTATTGGATTTTCATACATTGCTTTTTTTTGGTCCTAATCACTGTTGAGTTGGATTTCTTGAAGATAATTTTTTCTGCTCAATTGAAAAAGGAGGCCCTATTTCTCTTTAAAACGGTTATGACGTTATCTTCCCAAAGGTGGTGAGGTGCAATTTGACTTCTGCGAATCCAGAGAGCTGTGGTAAGTGCTCTTAACGCTGTGGTATTAATGCATATTAAGCCAAATGAGAATTGGATTTTTATCCAGATGGAGCTTATAGATTTCTTTCATGATGAGACATGCTGAAATTATTTACGTTTACATTTAATTCACCCTTTTATGCATCGACTTTGGCGTTTATTAAATCACGTAATCAGATTAGGCACTTGTACTTGTCTAGGGACCAGCCGCGTGCAGGGAGGGGGTGATGGAAGGCAGAACCTTGCCAGGGAATAGGCCCTGAGTGGGGCCACCGGATACCTGCCTCCTGGAAACTGGGGCTACCCAGAGGTGGCAGTGGCAGGTGTAACGGGAAGATAAGGGCTAGGTCCTTCTAGAACAGCGTTACAGTATGATGGAAAGAATCCTGGGGCGGAAGTCAAGAGACCAGCGATCTGGTCCCAGCTCTGTATGATTTAGGGCAAATCACTTCATCTCTCTGGGCTTCTGTTTTCCAGACTGTAAAAGAAGACCGCGGGACCCGGTCAGTGGTTCTCCACCTAAGAAGTCTACGGCTGTAAAATATTGGAAACTCATTTGGATGAAGACAACAATAACAGCAACAAAAACAACAAACCAACATTGCATGAGGCTAATAAAAGACACCCCTAGGCAAGGACAAGCCCACAGACCACCAGTTTGCAACCTCTTGTCCGCAGACGGATGTTTTCTGTCATTTTTTCCAGTGTGGGTGTGCAGAGGCTGCTGTGATTAATATCATACAGATTCGTTTAAACTTGTGAGTGAATCCAGAGTAACTTCAGATACTAGCAGATATTTTCAATCAACAGGTATTAATACAATTTCCCCCCCAGGTGAGAGTCTACAAAATGTTTGGAAATTACAGTATGGCGCTCATTCTTGCAAAGCTTGGGAATGAGTAGGATCCTTGGTGGACCTCTGCCACCTGGTCTCTCCCTGCAAGAAAAAAAAAAGAAGCACCTGCCTCTTGCTTTTTTGGAGCAGGTATTTTAGGTCATGGAGGCTCCATAAAGGGTCTACAGTGGTCCCAAAGGAACACCCGGGTGGCTCAGTTGGTTGAGCAACTGCTTTCGGCTCAGGTCATGATCCTGGAGTCCCAGGATCCAGTCCTGTATACATCAGCGGGGATTCTGCTTCTCCCTCTGGCCCTCCCCGCTCTCATGCTCTCTCTCTTTCTCTCTCTCAAAAAAAAAAATCTTAAAAAAAAAAAAAGAAAGAAATGCAGTAGTAAACTCTAGGTCTTATAAGACAAGCAGAATAAGTTAAATTGGATTTAATAAAAAAAAAAAATCCACATTTGTTGTGAAGGATTTTTGACTGGGGGTAGTCAGAATAGCAAAATCGGAAGGAAGGAAGGAAGGAAAGAAGGAAGGAGGGAAAGAAGGAAAAGGGAAGGAGGAAAGGGAGCGAGGGAGGCCGACTTGCAGGCGTGACCCATTATAGATGAATCTTGCTTCGTGCCTTTGTTCAAGCTATTGCTCTCCACCCAGAAACCACCATCCTCCACACCCCAAACCACTCCTGCTCCCTTCTGCCCTCACTCAGGAACACCATGTTTTCCTGGGCTCTGCTGATGGCCCCCAGGGAAGAGCTCTTCCCCCGGGCTCCTCCTCCTCTGCTTTCCATGCTCCCCCAGGGTCTTGTACTTTTCTGCTCCCTAGGGCATCTTCTTTCTCCGCTGTGAATGGCCTCCTGGAGGGCGAGGCCAAATCCCATTCATTTTTGTTTATCTCCAGCACTGATACAGTGCCTGGCACACACGTGGACTTAGTTAAGTGTCTGGGAGGGAAAGACTGTCAGCTTCCCTCCTCCCCGCGGGCTGCTGGGTGCTGCTCTCAGGAGGGACAGTGAGAGGGGCAGCGAAGGCACTGCAGGAGGGGGAGGAGGTAAGTGACCTCCCACCCATGTCCCGAAATCCCCGGTCGGGAGGCTCATATTCCGCATCCGGGCCCTGCCCCCCTGCCCTTCACTCACTGTCAACGTGGAAAGTTGCACAAGCAAGCCACTGCTCCCCTAGAATCTTAAAGCCAGGACAACAGCCTAAGTTTCTGGAGTTTGACCTCAGTTCTGCAATAATCACTCTGAGTCTAAATCTGTTGGGTCCGAAATCATGTAATTTTCAAAGCAACACCTTGTGTCTTTCCTGCATTTGTTTCAATTCTTGAGAATTAAGGACTGAGAACATTCGCTACCCCTGCCATCCATTTTCTCCTCAATAGTATAAGAAGGAAACATAACACTCTTCCACCCCCAGCAACGGAAATTGGAAAGGACAGGGCAGGTTCTGTTCTCTGCGACAGTGTTCGTGTCCCCAGAGTTCCACGGGGTCTGGCTGGACACGAGGCAGGAAGGTAGAGAAATAACCTATTCTGAGATGAGGAAAAATAAACCACCAACTCTTGACAGAAACTGGAAAGCAGTTTCCCGTTAACCTTTATCACCAAGAAGCAGCCTGGAAAACTTATGAGCTCCAGGCCTGTCATATTATTATTCTGTAACCCTGGATATTTAACTCATCCTGAACTTTCCATCCGCACTAGGGAACTTGTGAGTCAAAATGCCCAGAGAAAAACAGACCCCAGACATCTCAATCCACACACCGAGGCTCAGGGCAAGCTACGGGAGCACCAGGGAGCAGAAACTTCTGGGGAAGTGGGAAACATTGATGGTTTGGGTACAAAATCCGGATTTTTTTTTTTTTTAAACCAGTTCTGTTCTTTTTTTATTTCATGAGAGCTCCTCGTTTTGCCAGTAGGTGGCGATGTTGCATTTCCTTAACTACCAGTGCGCAGGTGGGCGGGGGGAGCACTTCCTCAAAGACCTGGTTCACAAAGAAAATTCCGGGTCTCTGGGTAAAGCCGAGGAGCTGAATGCTTTCTTGTAGATTCACAGGGTCTGCGAGGGCAGTTCCAAGTCTGGCTCCATATTAACCATGGGTTTCTGGTGCTTTGACATCTGGGGCCTTGGTGGCTCTGGAGGGAAGGCCCCTCCCAGTGCTGACCAGTTCCTTAGAGGTGTGAGCTCGCCTTTCATATGCAGACCAGCCAATCAAGAGCTCACACACCCCTCCTGCTCCTCTGTGGGGCTCTCACCCTCCAGGTCACGACCCTCCTGCCCTCTCACCCCAGGGCCCGCGCCAGGGCCAGACAACTCTGGACAGCCCCGATGCCCCCAAGCCTGCTGAAATGATTCAAAGTAGCCAAGCCTAAACCTGATTACCCTGCCTCACCCATTCCTTCCTGCAGAAACCACAAAACAAAGGCTCTTCCCCACATTTCCCCCCACTCCCTCTGCCTCCTGACCAACGTCCCTGTCCCTGGGCAGCCCTGCCTGGTGTGGCGTAACCCCCTCCTCCTAGGAACTGTGAGCAGCAAGCTGTCTTTTCCATGGCCACCATCTCCTGATGTGTTGGGAGTACCTGAGTACCTGTCCCTGAGTACCTCTACCGGAGTAATAATAAAACTTTAAAACGGGCTCTTTGGGCACATTTAGCAGGACTGAATCTGATGGCTTTTTTTTTTTTTTTTTTTGAGTCAAAGGGCCAACCTTTGCCCTAGGCCAAGGGCAAAGCTGGCTAAGTCTGTTCCCTGAAAACCATCAGCAATGTCACACCCAACCTGGCCCAGATGATACCGACCTGAGACATTGTATCTGACGCTCTGAAGCAGGAATAAATATGTGCTATGTTCCTACGTGTTTGGGCACATAAAATAATCAAGAGGCTCTGAGGCCTTGGGGAGTCTCGTCCCCTGTAACCCGCGGACGCCTTGGATGGCAGCAATCAGCCTTCCTCCTCTGAACCGCTCGCTCCTCCTCTTCCCTCCCACATCCACCCTGTGGCACTGGGGAATCACCGAATCTTTCCAGCAAGTGTTAATTAAATGGACCGCTGATTTCATTTTGTCACGAACACAAGGGTCACATTTGGAACGCTGACTTTTAGTAGCAAAAAGGAGCGACAGGAATGAAAAGGGTATTTGGTGCTGCTGTGAGTTTCTGGGGCCGAATATCTCTGATCTTTAGAATTTCACCAGCTCGAAAAAAATCTTCAGTGGGGCACCCAGTTGAGATCTAGCAAGTTCTGGTTAGCAGGCCCCTCATTTTAGGATCCCTGCCTTCATTGTTACTATGGTGACAGGAAAGAGCAACTGCTTGTCTCAACCAGCCAGGAAAGACCCCAACAGTCAGGCCATAAACTCAGCTATAAAATCCCCACTCCCAGAATAAAGCTTCCTGGGATCGCCTCTCTCCCTCTTTTTTTCCCCTAGTGCTCACTTCAGTTTACTGTTGGTGAACCTCAGTTTGAGGAGACAAATCTAATCTCTATTTATCTTCCTACAAACATTGGAGATGATCAGCGTTGCGGGGCCACTTGGCTGAGAACGACATGACTGAAGGACCAGCCCAGGAGTGGAGGGAACCATTCGGAGCACAAACATGTTCCTACAGAAATACCCAGAGATTTCCTTGGGTGTGTAGGGAAATTTTTCCTATAATTTTTCTTGACCTATTTCTTAAGCTTGCCTGGTGAATACGGTCAGAGGGTCACTGTTCTCAGATTTGGGGAGCTTGTCTCGTAGTCCCAAGCGGTGGTCTGCAGATGGATGTGACCTTGCTCACACACTGATCGCTGGGCTGGTTGTAGAGTCGGGGTGTGTGTGTGTGTGTGTGTGTGTGTGTGTGTCGGGGGGGGGTAAGGGAGCAGCAGGAGGTGAGGTAATCAGGTCAGACGGGACATGCAAAGCATAACCGCAGCGTGATAACGGGAAGCCAGGAACATTTTGAGGAGGGGAGCAGATGAGAATTCTGGAAAGCTACTCGGTGGTAACCTAGAGGAGAATGGAAGGAGCCCCAGCGAGGAGAGTGGTTCAGGAAGGGGGTGTTCATGGGGAGTCAGCAGTGGGTCTAAGACCTATTTAAGACACAGAAGTAACAGGAGTTAGTGAAGAAGGCAAGGAGGCAGGAGAGTCAAGGTTGACGCCCCAGTTTCTGGCTGGGTGTGTGGTGGGGCCAATCACAGAGATAAGGAGGTGCCACAGGAAGAGGAGGAAGTTTGGGGGGCAGAGAGATGAAGACGCCATTGATTCAGGCAGAGGGGGCAGAGAAGCGCCCGTGAAGTTTGGGGCCTAGAGACGGCCAGTGACCATGGCCGTGATGGGACAGCCACAAGCTGAGGAGCCGGTGGGATGGGGAGAAAGGAGACAAGGGCAGAACTCTCCTTCCGGATCTATGCTATGGACAGCGGTGGGAGCAAGGAGGCAGGAGCGGATGGAAGATACAGTCAGAGAGAGTATTTTCTTTTGTCAGGGTAGAAGTCATGGTTATGGGGGGAAGAATCCATGGAGAAGGGGTAGCGTAAGACAGAGAAAGACGGGAGACTGGAGGCAGGGAGTTCTCGGAGGTGCTGGAAGGGGCTGGAACATGTGGACCTGGCCGGCTTTGGACGCTGGGCTAAGGGTCAGTCTCCCTCTGAGGGGTGTGCATGTGAGTGCGTGGGCACGCATGCAGTGGGTGGGCAAGGAGGCCACAGAAGGGGCGGGTACAATTAAGTAAGGGAGCAGGAAGCTGAAGCTCCCTTGGGCCAGCTTTCCTTTTCTCTACAGAATCATAAGCAATGTCACCTTCTTGGAGCAAAGGAGTGAGCTTCTGGTTTGGAGTCTGTGGCAGGGAGCAAAAGCCACCATGGGCATCGCAGAGGGCCCCAAGCAGGTGCAACAGACAGAAGTGGCTAGAAACACTGATGAGCTATGTGAGATTGGTCATAAGCAATTGTGCACCAACTTGCAGCTGTGTGACCCCCCTCCCCTGGCCCTGACCACACTCGGCAGCTCAGAGGCAGAAATAAAAGAAATAGGTGACTGGACGGATCCCATCCTACGTGTGTGTGCACGAGCACGCACAGGGGGCATGCATGCATGTGACCGGCAGCAAAGGCGGGGGGGGGGGGTCCTGGGGAAGGGCTGGTTGCAATGGTGGTAACACGGATTGGACTGAATCGGCAGAGATGAGGACGGGCAGGCTGAGAGGGCCCGAGAATTAGGGGAAATGGATGCAGAGGTGCACGTGGGTAGGGGTTCGTCTGCTCCACTCCCCGCTCTACCCTTAGCTCCTAAACTAATGCCCACAACACGGTCAGTGCCTGGTGGATATTTGTGCATCAGTAACTGAACCTATTACCAACGGTGAGTGTGCAGCTCAGTGTTGCCAAGGGGGGAAACTCACTCTCCACAGCTCGAATGAGAGTGGGTCTTGGCTCTCCAGGCCCTGTAGTGATGCGGCTCAGGGTGCTGACGGGACCGTGGAGTCTTCCTACATGAGAGGGAAGAGCACGGTGCGGGGAGAATGCCTTCCCACTGGTGTTCACCCTGGTCAGCAGATGGCAAGAAGTTCTCAAGTGGGGCTAACAACACATACCTCGGCTTCTGAAAACTCCTGCTTTACCATGTGTGAGGCCCCTTCCTCCACCACTATGGAGGTTCCAACCTGCCTCCAAGTTTTGCGACTGCAGGATGTCCCCCCGCCAATGGGATGCTCTCTGCCAAGGCCACTCGGAGTTGAGTAGTGCCAGACCTGGAATGGCAGGCCTGGGAGGGCTACTGCTCTCCGCACCCTCTCTCCAGTGGGGGTGCATCCGCGCCTGACGCCATCTCTGAGGGTGGACCCTGGTTCTGCAGCCGCGGCCAAGTGTGGAACACGAGACGGCCCAAAGTCACTGATCCTGACTTGGTGGCCTGTGGCCCGGCCAGAGTCTCTGAGAAGCAATCATGGGGTCGCATTTCACTTGTGGAGAGAGACGTAGCATAGTGCAGCGGGGAGGGCCCGAAGTTTGGAGTCAGATCTAACTGAACAGAGGTGGCAATTTATTCACGGTATTGGGAGGAGAATCAGCATGTTGGGCCCTCATCTCCCTCTTTTTTTTTTTTTTTTTTCGAGATTTTATTTGACACAGAGAGAGAGACACAGCGAGAGAGAGCACAAGCAGGGGCAGAGGGAGAGGGAGAAGCAAGCTCCCCACTGATCAGGGAGCCCAATGCAGGACTCGATCCCAGGACCCTGGGATCGTGACCTGAGCCGAAGGCAGACGCTTAGCCGACTGAGCCACCCCTCACCTCCCTCTCTTTACCTAGGAGTAATAATACCTGATTCAAGGGCTGTGAAGATTTACAATCATCCTGAATAATGGATGGATGTTTAATAATGGATAGTTCCCTTCCCTCAGACCTTTCCCTTTTTAGATCATTATTAAGACTCTGAAGGCTCTGTGATCACTCCTGGTGATCTGACTCAGAAGGAGGAAAGGGGAGGTCCTTTTTAGGCTAAATCATGGGTCAGTGAAGACGGATTTTCAGTCCTCTGTCCCGCCATGCTGAGAATACCCAGCAGCACGACACCAGCCTCAGGCCCTTTGAGGACATGCTCAGAGGAGAAAGCAGAATTCCCCGATTTCAGATTCATGTTATTTAATATATTGGGGTCTTATTTTTCATCATCGGTTGAATGGAAGTGGTAATTCTGCCCCCTCTCTCACAGATGTTTCGAATATGCATTACAGCAAGAGAATATATAATTGCCAAATAGTAAGCCATGCTGGGATGGCAGCCCAACTTTAGATCCCCAGGGATACGTGGTTAATATTTCCACTGGATGAATTCCCAAAACTTGACTTAAAGCAGTCAGCCTTTTCCATGGTCTTTTATTGGGTGCTTTTATTCTCACGAAGGCTAACGGTGCACGTGTTACAGGGATGAATCTATAGATGTTTAAACAAAAGGAGAGAGGCTAGGAGCGGCTAGAGAGACCGCTTGCAGGCACGCACGTGTGCTGCTGGCTGGGCTGGGGCTGCTCCGGCCGCCGCGCTCTTGTTGAGAAAGGAAGAAGGTCAGTGAGCTCATGGGGAAATCGCCCAGCCGGACGGGAGCTCCTTTATGGACCCCGGCATAGTCCAAGGTCTGAGTCCTTTATGAAGATAATTCATCCTGCAATTCCTTTGGAGAAAATAGCCTGCGGGCACCCCTGGAAAGGCACCGAGGCACAGCTGGGAATTCTGACCAGGCACCAAGGTAAAAATGCACAACTCACCTACGTGAGAGCATCTGTCTCCTCTCTTGGAGAAAACAGACTCTTGGTGTTTTGCTTCTGTGTTGCTCAGCTGGCTGCAAAGTGGGGACTCAGGAGAGTGGGGTCTGGGAGCCAGGATCCTCTGTGATGGGTGCCAAGGTGACACCCACCCTGGGAGGTGGTAATAGTTCAAGTGACAGATGATGGGGAGAGGGGAGGATAGGGCAGAGGGTGGAAGTAGCCAGAGAGAATTAATGCACCTAAGAAACTGAGGAAGAGGAAAGACTTCAAGGTCAAAGTCTACAGGACTGAATGGATAATGACATCACAGATTTGAGGGACCACAGAAGGCCTGGGGAGGTCCAGATGATGAGTTTGGCTTTGGAGCTGCTGAGTTAGAAGCACTCAGGTGGCCAAGGCTGGACACAGAAACCCGAGGCTCTGCAGAAAGAGCAGCTTTTGCAATGAGCTACAGAAGGAGCTCCGCCTTGTGACAATATTCTGCTAGGGGTCTGTCCACAAATGTGGCCCAGGAGAGTTTTTCCCCGGGCAACGTGTTCTCTGAGATGCCTACTGCAGCCACCTAGGAAAACGGGTGGCAAATGGCAGAAGCATTCATTCCTGCTTCTCCATATTGTGAGCCCGGGCCCTACCTCTGCAGCTCTCCTCTGTGTATCTGGTGTCACAGACAGAAGTCATGAGTGACTTGGATCGGCCGGCATATCCTCAGTGACAATTTCGTGGCGCCCCAAGCTTTCCTCCAAGGCTCGGTTCCCGAAACCCACCAATAACTCAGCTCATAACAGACCCTTGCAAAAAGCAGCTAATATACAACCAGCCCGGTATTCTCTCTTCTTGATTAATGTTGGTGAAAAGCAGCAGGAAGGAGGGGAGATCCTGATGTATTCTGGCAAGTGGACTCATCCACCTTTGATTACAGGTTAATGAAACACTTAAATTCCACTGAGCCTTGCCCGACGTTGCCGCACCCCCACACCGCCCCTCACCCCCCCCCAGTGGAATTGTGAACTCTCCTTTATGCAGTTACCTTTCCATTTATCTGAGAAAATGGAGCCACCATTAAAGAGACTGTGACATCAAGATCACGCCCATCAGTAATGGAAATGGCTAAGGTTAGCTCTGATAGGCTTGCAGCTTTTAAACAAATAAAAAGGGCGTTAAATCCAAGTTTAATTTTGCTCCGCCAGCAGAGGTGAAGATACATATTCTCGTCTGGGACATGGACCCTTTAACTCTTACTTAGGCTCTCTGACGCCTTCCATGGTATCAGGATGGCTAAGATTAAAACTGCATTCCTGACCATGCTCTTTAGGAAGAACTGAACTGTGAGTTCCTGTTCTTGAACTTGTTAACATATATATATATTTTTAAAGATCTTATTTATTTATGTATTTGAGAGAGAGAGTGCAAGCGCACGCATGACCCGGGGTTGGGGGGCAGAGGGAGAGGGAGAAGCAGACTCCCCACTGAGCGGGGAACCCGATGTGGGGCTTGATCCCAGGACCCTGGGATCATGACCTGAGCCCAAGGCAGCCGCTCAACTGACTGAGCCACCCAGGCGCCCCAATGAACTTTAACATATTTTAAAAGGACAGGGTGCGTGTATTGGGTACGAGTGCTGGTGTCCGCTGGAAGACGGAGGCATTCGGGCCTAAATGCCCCTGCAGTTGTGCACAATGAAGGTTCTGCACAAAAACTGCCTGGTGGCTCCAAGGACGGGGTGCTCCGGGAGACGCTGGATCTGGATGCTCAGATCCTGGCTTTGCCCCTGAACCCAAGACACAACCCCCCCTCTCTGACTTGCCAAAACCTTCTGCAAATGAAAGTGGTAAGTCCAGCTGACTTCATGTTTGCAAATGTGAGCCATGAGAAGCAAATTATATTCTCTGCAGCCACAGAATAAAACTTCTTATAATAGATTAGTGAACAGAAAATGCCCATCGTTTCTGGTATTTTATTAAGCCGTATCCTCCCTTCCTAGGGAATGCATTGAACTATGGTTTGCTGCTGCATTTCAATTATTCCTATTTGGAATAAGATAAAATAGGCAAGTTTCAAGAGGCCAAGTGTCACTTGTGAGAAAAGGAAAGACTCAGGGGCGCCTGGGTGGCTCAGTCGGTTAAGCGTCTGCCTTCAGCTCAGGTCATGATCCCAAGGTCCTGGGATCGAGTCCCGCATCGGGCTCTCCGCTCAGCGGGGAGTCTGCTTCTCCCTCTCCCTCTGCCTCTCCCCCTGCTTGTGCTCTCTCTGTCTCTCAAATAAATAAAATCTTAAAAAAAAAAAAAAGGAAAGAAGACACAGACATTTGTGATGTAGCTCCACATGACCGCCACCAATAATAATAATAATAACCCCAGGATTTGTGTTACTGTAAGAGACTCAGTTTAGTTTGAGACAGATGGACCCCAACGAACTTGATTCCCCTTTCCTTTAATCACGCTGCCCTCCCAGACTTCTTGACAAAGAAAAAACAAAGAAGCAAAAGGATGGATACGAGGCGTACATACCTGACACAAAAGTACAAAACCACTGGTCCTGACTTTTTGGGGAAGTCATGTTCCAATACTCTTCGGTCTAGTTGAAGCCAGTTTAAGTGTCCCCTGAGGAGAAGAGAGACAAATGGGTTAGGACTCTGGAGTTTGTGGAAGCTTCTGCAACGAAGGCATGTGCGCAGCAGAACATGTCGGATCGCAGATCAATGTGGACCGCTCCCTCACTCCTAAGTTCTCGGTATTTGAAGAACCTCAAGGAGTCATCTAGGGGGATACTGAATCAGCGGCAGATACCATGTGACATGAAGGAGAGGAATGACAATCAGAAAGTCTGGGGTTCGCGACCTGCTATCCATTTCCTCGATTGTGCTAAAACTAAAATGGAATCCTACCCTCTCTCTCGTCCTGAATCCCCTTACCACCACCCACCTGAGTGCCTTTTTTCCCAAAGACTCAAAACCCACTTTAGAAATGTTAGCAATCTTCACATCTTGCTGGAAGCAGACAGGGTGGAAAGTGAATCACAGACAGTTTCTTAAAAAATGAAACTCACACCCACCATATGACCCAGACATTCTATGCCGAGGTATCTACCTGAGAGAAATGAAATCTATGCCCATGCCAAGACTTTTTTACACGCAGATGTGTAGAGACACTTTACTTGTAACAGGTCAAAACTTAGAACAACCCAAATGTTTATCAATAGGGGAATGAGCAGGATATAGTTGTAGAACAGAATACTATCGCCCCAAAAAAGACAGTGAGCTATTGGTACATACATCAACATAGATGCATCTCAGAGTAATTATGCTGAGTCAAAGATGCCAGACAAAAGAGTACAGACTGCAGGATTTCATCTATATGAAATTCCAGAAGGTGCAAACTGATCTATCCTGACAGAGGACACATCGGTGGTTGTCTGGGGGGTGGGTGCGAGGGAGGGCTTTCAGTGGGGCAAGAGGAAACTTTTGGGAGTGATGGATATGTTCATTATCTTGATGGTAGTGATGGTTTCATGGGTGTAGACACATGTCAAAACTCATCAAACTGTACTCTTTACCGAGTGTTTATTGTATGTCAATTTTACCTCATGAAAGCTATTTTAAACAGTGAACCACAGAGACCTTTGATGATATACAAATGGAGTGGCTTATGCATTTCTTCCTTCCCTCTCTTCTTTCCTTCTGTAAATATTAATTAATCGCCTTCTCTGAGAAAGGGTCTGGAGATGCAGCAGTGTACAAAATAGACACGATCCCGATTCCCCTGAGCTTATAGTCTTGTAGGGAGACAGACACTCAACCACTATTCCCACAATTAATGGCAGAATTACTAATCAGGGGGCGCCTGGGTGGCTCAGTCGGTTAAGTGTCTGCCTTCGGCTCAGGTCATGATCCCGGGGTCCTGGGATCGAGGCCCGCATAGGGCTCCCCGCTCAGCAGTAAGCCTGCTTCTCCCTCTCCCACTCCCCCTGCTTGTGTTCCCTTTCTCGCTGTGTCTCTCTCTGTCAAGTAAATAAATAAATAAATAAATCATTAAAAAAAAAAAAAAAGAATTACTAATCAGAACGGTATTAGGACCTAACACTTATGGTACAAGGACCATGAATAATGAGAACATGTAAGGACCTGATTGAGTTTGGGGCCCAGAAGTACTGCCTGGTGTTTGAGATTTGAAGAACAGTAAGAGTTAACTTAGCAAAGAGAAGGGGGACTATGTTCTAAGCAGTACAGCCAGCATGTGCAAAGGCCCTGAGGCAGGGAGAAGTATGGCATGTTGGTGTCGTGTGAGTACAGAGGGATGAGGCTGGAGAGGGCAAGGACCAGCTGCTGGGGTCTGGGAGGCCACGTTGAGGAGATGGTTTTTGCCGAGTGAGGCAAAACCACAGGACAGGTATGAGCAGAGGAGTCTGCCTTTTCCTCTCCTCTCCTGACCCAATCTCAGTCCAGCAGCCCGGAGGGCCAAGCCCTATAATCCCCTTTACTCAGGAGGCTCATGTTGAACAGACACAACTGATACACGAAGCCTCCTTGGGTGCCTGATGCTATGAAACACGTTCATAATGTATACGCACGTGTGAAATGCTGGCATTGGTCTGTGGATAATGGGAGACAAAATGTGTCTGACTCACTGCATTAGAATGTTTGTGCTCCTCCAAGCACATGCTTGCCTCCAACAAATGCAAGACAGAAAAGACGCTAGAGGTTTTCATCTCCACTTTGAGGCTCATTCAAGCTGCACCTTTTGCACAAAATCCCTCTTTCAATGTGGCTCTAGAGATGGCATTTGGATCTGCTTCTGGAGAGTGTCCATCTGAGGAACTCGGGTTCTTTTTCCTCCTTCAATGAATCTCCATCTAGAAAAACATTTTTTTTTTCTACTAACTTTACCTTTCATGTTTGGTTATTCTTCTCTGAACATAGTAACCATAAAAAATAATGGGAAAAAAGGTTTTCTAAATGAACGACTGGATCACTTTCTTCCAGAAAGGTGGGATAAATTCCCATCCAACTAGAACACGGGATCTGGAAGCAGAGGGTGCCAACTTGGTCTCTGGTTGTACTGGAAATGCCGAGAATGCCCCACAGGGTCATACTTTATCAGATCTCTGTGCCTGAGCTCATGTTGCTCTCTCTGCCTAGAATGCCCTTCCCCTCCTTCATCACCAAGCGAAGTCTGAACCATCCTTCAAGACCTGGCTCTCTTGTGTCTCTTCCAGAAAGTGCTCCTTGACCCACCTTCCCACACCACACACCAGCCTGGGCTGGGCACCTCTCTGGACCCTCACGGCACCCACCCCAGGCACACCTGCTCCCATGCTCCCCACCATCCGTGGAACGTCCCCTGCGTATGCTTTCTGTCTCCCCAGCAGACCCTTTACATCTAAAAAACAGAGACCTACTTCATAAGGTGAAAGTGTGTGCTTGATCAAATGGAAGGTATTAACACAAATGTTAGCCCTAATTATTGGATAATAAATTACAGCCACTCTCTTCCTGCCTCTGAAAAGGTCCAAAATCTTCCAGAGCCTTCTCTTTAGGCTCAGCCTCTTGCAAACATGCCCCATGCATGCTCTATGCTGTGCCTTTGATCATGCTGTTTCTCCTAATTGGAATAGTCTCTCCTCCTCATTATCCGAACGCTAGCCATTGTTCAAGGCTGAGTTCCAGTCTTTCAGAGAAGTCATCCTTCATTGTTTCCGTCTGGGGTTTCTTTCAAACTTCTCCAGGCTTGTGTGTGTGTCATCTACAGAGCATTTAGCATATTTTGTACAACTTGTTATTTAAAGAATATGACCCGTCTAAGATGTTACGTTTTCAACACTTAAAAAAAAAAATGTCATCCCCGAACCTCACAGTGCCTGATGAGTATTAGATGCTCAAAAGGACTTGCTCATTGATTGGCCACCAGAAGCAATAGATGTATGCCTGCATCTCAATTTATGAAAGTGACTGAGTGACAACACAGAGGTTAATGCTATTGAAAGAAAAGCTGAATGTTATCCAGAGCTTCCCCGGTGATGAGAGGTGCACCACACCACACAGGGCCATGGGGGAAGCGCCAGTGTTGGTTATGAGGCTGAGAAGGACTAAGGAGAAGGCAAAGGTCAGAGCCTTTACTGGGGTTTCCACGGGAAAGACAAGACAAGGCAGGGGAAACAGCATAGGGTTGGCTAGTTTTAACGACTCTGGCAGGCTCTGAGGCATAAGTAGGCTGCCCCCAGCTGTCTGGTACCTGGCCCTGAACTGATTAAGGGCCGGGGCAGCCCTATAGAGAAGGTGGCTCAGAGGATGGGCTCTGGGTCACAGGGGAGATGTAAACAGCTTCAGCTGTTCATCTGGCTTTGGAATTAATGGATGCCAAGTAAACAGAGAATCTGAGAAAACTCCAAATAGCAATCCCTCCAATGACCATGCGGATTTAAATTTTAATCTCTTGCCTGACGATAATTTGTGATAAAGGGTCTGGCGGGAAGAACCTTTTTATGATTGTCACAAGAGAAAGCCACAGCCCAGTCCAATGGCCCAACATTACTGACCACACGGACTGCTGGGGATTCGACCTGGGCTTTGGGGGGCATGATTCACTTGGTGAAGAACCTCCAGGTGAGGACACTGTGCATGACGGGACACAGACATATGTGTCCCTTGGATGCTACTCTGTTCTGTTCGGGGTGCTCACTGCTCTTCTTCATCCACGTGAACAGAAGAGAAGAGGAACAGATTCCCTCTCTAGAGAATTTCATTCCCCACATTAAAATTTTTTTAAAGACGGGCACTTGGGTGGTGCAGTCAGTTAAGTGTCTGACTCTTGGCTTTGGCTCAGGTCATGATCTCAGGGTCGTGAGATCGAGCCCCCTGTCGGGCTGTGCTCAGTGTGGAGTCTGCTTGAGTTTCCCTCTCTCCCTCTCCCTCTGCCCCCCCCTCAAATAAATAAATAAATCTTTAAAAAAATTTAAAAAATTTTTTTTAAAGAATGACAGTTTCATAATAAATTTATTTAACTAGAAATTCCTTTGTTCGCAGCCATAGAGTGGTTTAGCATTTACCAAACACTGAAATATTTAGACAGTGAGAACATGATCAGGAAGCAGAGAGAACCAGGAGGCCAGAATCACCCCAAATAGCTAGCCTCCGAGGAAAAATGAATTTCCTTTCTCCACTTCCTCTGCTTGAACTCCTCAACCCCCAGCTGAGGGCTGTGAGGGATGGCATGACGCACACACGCATGCAGGGTTCTGACAACCATGGACAGGTGGACTCCCCACACCTGGAGTCCTGAGACCCTTGGGTGGAAGGAAGCGGCCCCCTCCGTTTTGCACGCCTGCAAAAATCTCTTCACTGCAGGCTGCTCACAAAGGCAAAGACCAGGGGCGCCTGGGTGGCTCAGTCGAGAAGCGTCTGCCTTCGGCTCAGGTCATGGTCCCAGGGTCCTGGGATTTAGCCCCACATCGGGCTCCCTGCTCGGCGGGGAGCCTGCTTCTCCCTCTCCCTCTCCCCCTGCTTGTGTTCCCTCTCAAACTGTCTATCTTTCTGTCAAATAAATAAATAAAAAATCTTAAAAAAAAAAAAAAAGGCAAAAACCAAAGGGACAAGTGACTCATCCAAGGTCTCTTATGAGAACTGCCTAATATCTGGTCAAAAGCTAAGAGATGGATTGAAATGCCAACTGGAAACTCCAGTACCCTGGAAACTCCAGTACTTTGGGCTTGTTAAAATATTGTCTGCTCCTTGTATGTGGCTCCAAGTCACATCTGCTATAGCCAACAGCGTCAAGGGTCCCTCACCACACAGGACGCTTCCTTCCCTGCGTCACACCCCACGGTCCCAGCACCAAGTCTCTTCCTCAAATACTTTTTTTTTTTTTTACGTTCGGGTGGGATGGGAAAGGAACAGGTCAAAGGAGCAGCCTCTCTATTCAGTTTAACTAAGAGATGCCTGATAGCTCAGTTTTCATTATTCTCATTGATTTTTATTTAAATCTTTTTTTTTTTTTAAAGATTTTATTTATTTATTTGAGAGAGAGAGAATGAGAGAGAGCACATGAGAGGGGGGAGGGTCAGAGGGAGAAGCAGACTCCCTGCTGAGCAGGGAGCCCGATGCGGGACTCGATCCAGGGACTCCAGGATCATGACCTGAGCCGAAGGCAGTCGCTTAATCAACTGAGCCACCCAGGCGCCCTCTCATTGATTTTTCATTTGAGAATTCACCTCGGTGCATTTACCAATAACAAAGCAAAAAATAAAAAAATGCCCCAGCTGACACTCAGAGTATTTGTGCTACTGCTTGACTGATAACTATCTTTAAAGCTGAGCAAGATAACACTCATTGGGTTTATGGTGGCGATAGGTCAAACTGTGGGGCTAGTAATAAATATGCAATTGCTTCCGGGCAACAGAAATTGGATGCATTTATTTAACAGATTGCTTTTAACTTCTACATATAATACAAATAGATTTTTGTTTTGAGTGTTGGCACCTTCAATAGAGATGGCCCTAAGGAGAGCTTTGTTTATAGGGAGCTACCGGAGGGTGGAGGTATGTGATAAGTCTGTCTGAGCTGACCGCCTCTTGGACCCCCAAGGGGGAACAAAACGCTGTGCCTTTTAGAGGTTTTTATTGTAGATAGGTTATTTCCTATGGAATGAATTTCCAAAGAAAGCCAAAGCAAGAGCATAAAAATTCTTACGGATGTCACTGGATGGGGGGCAGGGGGTTGGGCAGAGTGCTCTTCAAAGGGAAAAATGTTTAGCTAGTTCATGTCCTTAGTTAGAAATACATGGGCACATTGAGAACAGCTCAGGGAGAGTGATTTAGCTAGAAACTCTCAAATAGTGGCCTTCAATTATGTGAGAGAGCGTGTGTAAAAGAGAGAGAGAGAGAGAGAGGGAGACAGACAGACAGACAAAGATGAGTATCGAGGAAAACAGATGGCTGTTTGGTCCCACTGACTTTATGGCTTTAATTTTTTATTTATGGAGGAACTGTTTGCTCCACTATGTTCTCTTAAGGCTGTTCTGAATTTTCTTTTGTAACACCTCCTACACTATATCTGATTATTTACCTCCTGAACTAAAAATACAAGCCTTACAGGGGGTCAAAGCTAGTCATTTCTCTATTTCCAGGGCTTAACAGCGGATGCTAAATAAACCTTGCCTAAAGAACAAATACATCAGCTTCAAATATGCTCCATCGATCAATGCTGCCGGGGCGATGACAGCCATCCACGTAGAGACACGGCTCCTGCCCTAAACGGTCTCCATACTTGGGGAAAATTCACTGCTCACCGACTCCAGGATCTGAGCTCCACCATCTCGCTCACACTAGGAATGAAAAGGTCAGAAGACATGGATCCCTCCGGCCTCCTCAGATGGCCGCATTCTTTTTTATTTATCTCAGCTGCACACAGGAAGAGTCCTAGACCCCTTCTCTGGTCACTAAATAGAAGGTACTGTGGTTTGCCAGACATCTGGATGTCTACACGGGCTGTCCCCGGGGTAGCACTGAGCGCTGAATGCCATGTTCCCAGGAGCAATAGTTACGACCCAGGCACGGAGGTCTTGGCATCGATTTTCCTCCCCAGTCTCCTGGTACAGAGCATTTCATGAATGGAAATCCCAAACCTATTTCTAAAATTACTTTCCCAGCGCCGTATCTTCCTGTTGTTTCTCCTACAAGGGGAAAACTGCTTTTCTATGTTATTTTCAAATTGTAGATAAGCTTGAGACTGGGAATGCTCACCACCTAAACCCTTCTCAGATGCCTCCGCCATTGCTCGTCATGCTTCTCCTGGAGGGGAGCAAGGACTCAGAGGGTTCTCCCCACTGTCCCGGCACTGGACTACGGATGCATTTCCAGTACGAGGCACTCGGGACTTAAGTTATTTGGATAAATCAGACTGCAAATAGTACCAATCAATGATGCGCTAAATGGAAACATAGCATGTTGTTAAAAAAAAAAAAAATCCTTAATTGGTTCTTATGCTAGGATTCTGGCTTCACGGTGTCTGTGAACCCTCTAAAATTTGAGCATAAATTATTATGTGTGAAATTTTGGTGGAGGTGATGGAACGTAACCTGTTAACAAATTTCAAAGGGTTCTGTGATTAAATAAGAGGTTAAGAACTAGTCATTTTCTTAATTGGCATGTGAAAATACACTCTAGCTGTACCTGGCTTTTAAAATATGCAATGATGGCTAAACAAGTTTCTTTCTCCCTCAGCTTTCTGAATACTTCTTCAAGGTTTTCATTACATGAATACTCATTTACAGCATCTGACACACAATTCTTCACATTTTTAATAGGAGATTCAAATTAAAATCTAAATACACTATGAAAATCATTACTTCAACTTGCGGTGTGTTTGACTAATTCTGTTAAATAGACTAAAAGTTATTTTAAAAATTTATTATTATTATTTTTAGAGATTATTTATTTTAGAGATAGAGAGAGAGCATGAGTGGGAGGGGCAGAGGGAGAGGGAGAAAGAATCTCAAGCAGACTCCACGCCGAGCACAGAGCCTGACATGGAGCTCGATCCCACGACTATGAGATCACGACCTGAGCTGAAAACAAGAGGCAGATGCTCAACCGACTGCGCCACCCAGGTGCCCCAATTTTTATTATTATTATTATTATTTTAAAGATTTATTTATTTATTTGAGAGAGAGAGCACACACGTGCGTGCAGGGAGGAAGGGCAGAGGGAGAGAAACTCTTAAGCAGACTCCACCCTGAGCACGGAGCCTGACAGGGGGCTTGATCTCAGGACTCTGGGATCACAACCTGAGCCAAAACCAAGAGTTGGACGCTTAACTGACTGAGCCACCAAGGCGCCCCTATTATTACTTTTATAAGTAGGCCCTACACCCAACGTGGGGTTTGAATTCTCGAACCTGAGATCAAGAGTCACAGGTTCTACCTACTGAGCCAGCCAGGCACCCTTAGGATAAAAGTTATTTAGAGCTTTTGATGATGGGATCCTCTGTCAACAGTTAAAAACTTAACCAAAAAATTATACACCTGGCTATGAAGGGTGTTTGCATATGTCCAAACTCATAGAATTGCACACATGAAATATGCATGGTTCTTTGTGTATCAATTATACCTCAATAAAGCATTTTCCTTTAAAAAGAAACCGAAACAGGGGTGCCTGGGTGGCTCAGTCGGTTAAGCGTCTGCCTTCGGCTCAGGTCATGGTCCCGGGGTCCTGGGATCGAGCCCCGCATCGGGCTCCCTGCTCAGCGGGGAGGCTGCTTCTCCCTCTCCCTCTGCTGTTCCCCCTGCTTGTGCACGTGTGCATGTGCGCTCTCTCTCTGTCGAATAAATAAATAAAATCTTAAAAAAAAAAAAGAAACCCAAACAGAGGAAACAAAATGATGATGGAGAATAGATCAGATAACTACAAACAGGGCTTTACTGATTTAAATTATGCAACCAGAACCATGGGCTCTGAAAACAAAACAAAACAAAACTTGGGTGTTAAAACCAAATAGTCCATGGAAATATCTCAAAAATAAAATGTACAAATAACTTTCCTTCAATGATGGGAGCCAATGATGGGTAAGTGAAAATTTCAGTTATACCATATGTGCTCATGGAAACACTAAATCTGAGCTAGTTCTCAAAACATTAGGTTTCCTGACTCTCCCCAAAATGGAGAGAGTCCGTAACTGCGCAGGTCCCCGGTGTGTCTCATGACATAACTGGTCATGTCTGGCCCCAAATACTCAAAGTTTGAGTGAACTCAGCTTCCCTTCTTGGATCTTAGGGAGGATGCAGAAGAAATTGCCTCCAACTTTCCCCTCTCCCTCTAGAACAGGGCTTTTCAAACTTGGCTACTCATTACGATCCGTCGGGGAGCTTTGAAAGATCTGGATGTTCAGGCCACAGCCAGACCAAATAAGTCAGAATTCAGGGGGTAGGTCCCAGGCACTGGTATTTTATAAAATGTCTTGGTGACGCCAATGTGCGGTCAAGGCTGAGAACCGCGACTCTAGCAAAACATAATTATTTTAAGATCAAATTTATACCAGCTCTCACTTTGCTTCAGAATGTTTTAAAGGCTGCCAAAATGTCATTGTTTGCAGGGACCACCAGCATTCAGACCATCTACAGATGACCACTGATGTCTCTTTGTATTAGTTATTAAAAATAAGAGGGGGCTAAATGCAATCGGATCTTGGAACAGAAAAAAAAAAGGGCATTCGTGGAGATACCGGTAAAACTCAAATGAAGTCTACAGTTTAGTACCAATAGTATCAGAGTTTACTAGTTCCCATGCTAATCTCTCAGTTTTGAAAAACGTCACACACTTTGTAAACTATAACAATTCGGGAAGCTGGGTGGAGGGTCTGTGGGGAACTCTGCTCTTTTTGCCAACTCTTGTGAGTTTAATTATTTCAAAATAAAAAGTTAAAAAGTGAAATTAAAACAGGGGAAGCAAGTACTAATGCCGCAAAACTGCAGATTAGCCAACGATATTAAATATCCTGGGGCCCAAAGTTGTGCCTGGTGGATTTAGGCACTTTATTAAAGAATATAACCTGATGGTGTGAGAGAAGCTTAGAGAACCTTCCAATTTCCTGTCTTCCTTCTGCTTTTATAGACCTCGTCTCCAGCCCCATCCAGATCCTACAAAATGTCATCAACAGCAGTTAGTACGAAAGGCCTTGCTGGCCATCGATGACCTTAAAGTCATCTAGTCTACTATAAGGAATCTGATACTGCCGGGGGGATCGTACACTTGTTCAGTATTTTACAGCTCACAAGCCCTTTCCAAATGTTAGTCTTGTTTGATGTGCATTAGGAAATAGGCAAATCCACAAGGTACACCATGGGCTGTAATAAAAGATGGAACTTCAATTTCTTTTTATTATAGGAGGCACAGTGTTGCACCTGCATAAATCCCTCACCCACACACACTGCACATCATAGTACACACGCACAATTTGAACACACGGCTATTAAAAGATTCTATATGTTGGGGGTGCCTGGGTGGCTCAGTCAGGGAAGCGTCTGCCTTCGGCTCAGGTCACAATTCCGGGGTTTCAGGATCGAGTCCCACATCAGGCTCCCTGCTCAGCGGGGAGCCTGCTTCTCCCTCTGCCTCCGCCCCCTCCTACCACTAGTGCTTGCTTTCTCGCTCTCAAATAAATAAATAAATAAAATCTTTTTAAAGAAATAAAAGATTGTATGTGAGTCTGGCAGCGCCCAGAGTGAGGGCCAGAGATGCCTATCGCAAGGCTAAGTGCTCACTGACGCGCGACTACCAACCTAGGCGGGGGCTCAGCTGCAGGCACAACTTCATGGTGGCAACTGTCCTCCTCCCTCCTACCAGGAAAAGGAGGAAAGTTCAGATGACCCACAAGGCCATCAGCCAACATCTGTTGGCCCCAGGGGTTGTCAGGCCACAACTGACTGGGCCCTGAGTCACGGCCACCCCTTTGTTTCTGTCTCCTTGGCTAGTCCCTTGGGGGCTCTGGTTCTTGATTTCTGCGGGGCCCCTGACACTAGCCGGGTCCCCGTGAGTCGGGCCCACCTGGCAGCTGCAGCCTTTGCCCACTGAGCTCCCATCAGCTTTTGCTGCTCTGACACTTGCTGGATGGATCCTCCCGCCTGGCCTGGGGTGAAGGGGACGGGGGTGGCCACACTCTCCCTGGACCCTGCCAGAGGATGGCTCCCATCCTCCCTTGACTTCCCCCCACAGAGCCCTCCACACCTCCAGTTCCATCACTCAAGGGAGTAGGACGCTTCCTGGCAGCCTGGCCTCACACGCATGTGCTCAGGGGCACACTCACGCTTTCCTGGCCAGCCCAGAGAACCGGGAGCACTAAGATCGACGGCACACAGGCTGGGTTTTTTTGTTTTGTTTTTAAGTAGGCTCCACGCCAGCATGGAGCCCAATGTGGGGCTTGAACTCACGACCCTGAGATCAAGACCTGAGCTGAGATCAAGAGTCGGACGCCTCACCGACTGAGCCACCCAGGTGCCCTGAGGGTGACTTCCTACCTTACAGCTGATTCATTCTGGCCTGTGCTGTTCAGGCAGAGATGTGCAACATTCAGCAGGCGTATTTCTTCTTCGCTGGCCTGGGACAACATGCTCATTCTTTGATTCTTGTTTATTCAAAAGGGAAGTCTAATTGGGGCTCATGCAGGGTGCACGGATCTTTTACAAGAGTAAACATACTCGGGCAATGTGAACAATGGGATATGATTAATTGAAACTTCTGGTTTCCTTCTAATTAGTGAAATGTATGACTAGCAATTTAGAGGGTTTAACCGTGATTCTCAGGGAAAGGGGTAGAAAACATCTACATCTGTGAATGTAGTTGCGATGTATATTTGTTTTAAAGCATTTATTTTCTTACTATGCTGGCTCCTTCCCACCAGGTTCCTCCAGCTCCCAGCCGTGCTCACTGGCCCTACTTGTAGGCACAGTGATCATTCTAGACAAGGGCAACTCTCCTGCTTTCCTTCCTGCCCAGTTCCCGAGGCCGACCTGGCCCCTCCTGGCTTTCCTGAGGAAGACAGAGCTCTGCTCCCCACGCCTGCAACCTGGTTACACCACCACGTGAAACGTTGCTAATTTAGAGGGTGAATGTTCCAGTTCATCCAAGACAGTCCTCATTTATGTGCCCTTTTACTCACACCGTCCCAGGGCAGACATCAATCAGATGGCCACCCTGCCTACTTGCAGCTCCTGAGGCTAAGTGCACCCGTGTGCAGGTACATCTGATGACCCTTCCAACTGTCCGATGTGGGCCCCTCCTGCCCTCGTGTCTGAGTCTGTCCTGCCTCGATGGCACCATCTTGATGGAGGGGGCACGCGCCCCCCTCCCCGTACTGTCTTGTCCAGCCACTAACCTAACCATTCTCTTTAATATTCTAGGAAATCGTCTCTGTAATTCTAAGCATTTGGAAAGAGAGAAAGAGAGAGAGAGTGAGTGTACACAAAGGAAAAAAATTGTGAAACATTTCCTTTTTGCATTTTATCTAGGAATCTGTGCAGGTATTCAACGTACTCTTTGGTAACAGTATATTAAGAAGGAAATTGAAATTTTAGCAAAGATATTCCTTGCCTGGGTCGCAAAACGCCACTTTATAGAGCCAAATTGAAAACCACTGAAAACAAATGTACTTTTCATCAGATGAATGATACGAATTTTCGATTTTTTTTTTTTTTTTTTAAGATTTTTTTTATTTATTTATTTGACAGAGAGAGACAGCGAGAGAGGGAACACAAGCGGGGGAGTGGGAGAGGGAGAAGCAGGCTTCCCACCGAGCAGACAGCCGGATGCAGGGCTCGATCCCAGGACCCTGGGATCATGACCTGAGCCGAAGGCAGACGCTTAACGACTGAGCCACCCAGGCACCCCCGCGAATTTTCGATTTTTATATTCTCTTTCAGCCGAGACAGTGAAACTGCGTAGATACTTTTCATTTTGAGTTTATCATCAAATTCATTTCCTGTTACTGTTACTTTAACATTGGAGAGAAATATTTAATTTCCAGAAGTTTTCGTTTAACTCTAATAGGAAACAAACCCATACAAAATCGACTTAAAAAAAAAAATAAACATGTCAGTTCTGAACATGGACCTGCTTGATTATAAGGACCAGTTTACCTAATAATTTTATATGAGCATTGCCCTAATTATATCCTTTGGCTGTTCCAGGCATGATCACAAGGTCTTTGAAATTCGGACGATGAACTTGGACCGACCCCATAGCACAGGACCCAAGCGGCCCGCTGAATGCACTGTTGACAGATGGGACAGCGCAATGTCAGGGTCTCACTCTCCCTGCAGGTTTGGAGGGCCCGTGGCGGCACTTACGTCTCATCTGTGAAGGCTATTCCAAAGTATTCCTTTTCCTTCAGATTGAAGTGAGAGGCCACGAGGTCCAGCAGCTCCTTGGCCAAAAGCTTGGGCTGGAGGAAGAGTAAGGGGGAAAAAGGACAAGTGAGTAGAAGTGACTTTTCCTAAGACACGCAATCTCAGGTTGATAGAATATTTTAAATGGGATGTCTCAAAGCTCAAGTACATCAACACAAATGATTTTTGGAAAACCCACAGGAGTAGGCAACGAGGACGCCTCCGAGCAAAAAGCCAAGCACAGGGTGACGAACAGGTGGAGATCGTCCGCCTTGTTGCCCTGGTAGTTTGTTCTAGAACAAATGGTACCTGCTCTTTGGCAAGCTGTCCAGCCCTCCGGCTCTTCTCCCCACACAGGAGAACATTTTATGCTGCACCAACAGGAAGATGCCTTATATGGATATATTTTTATGTATATACACGTAATACATAGTCACATAGTATGTGCTACATGTCACACCCTGTTCTAAGCACTTGTATTACACAAATACCAGAATCTCTGCTCCTCATCACAACCCCAGGAGGTGCTCCTGTTATTAACTCTGTCATATGGGGCAGAACCAGGCACCAGAGATTAAGCAAGTGTTGGGACTGGGATTTGAATCCTCGCTCCAGAGACTCTGCCCTTGACCACTCTATCCACTCCATAATTCTGAATAACAAACATTAAAAGTACCCTCCTCCAGGAATGTTAAAATTAAGGCCAAAGAACCTTGGGATTGGAATTTAAGCATAAATGACAAATTCACCCTCCAGTTGCCTTTCCAAAGGAGAAGAACAGTCTTTATGTGAGAGTGTTTTTATCATAAACTCTTTTTTAAACACCTCTGCCAATCTAAAGGAGTGTGCCAGAGATTTAGGCATGAAACCACCGTCGAGGTCCATATTTTTTTTTTTTTTTTTAAGATTTGAGAGAGACACAGCACGAGAGGGAACACAAGCAGGGGGAGTGGGCGAGGGAGAAGCAGGCTTCCCGCGGAGCAGGGAGCCCGATGCGGGCCTCGATCCCAGCACCCTGGGATCATGACCCGAGCCAAAAGGCAGCCGCTTAACTGACTGAGCCACCCAGGCACCACGACAGTTTAATGTCTTATTTCACTTTCTGAGTGTTGCTATGAACCACACTGAGTCCCCTTCCAAATCTGTATGTTGAGGCCCTAAATCCCCTCTGTGGTGGCATTTGGAGATGGGACCTTTGGGAGGGGAACTGGGGTTAGACGAAGTTATAAGGGTGGCGCTGTCACGAATGGGATCAGTGACCTTACGAGAAAAGACACCAGAGAGATTGCTCACATTCTCCCTCTCCACCATGTGAGGACACAGGGCCAAGTCAGCCGTCTGCAAGCCAGGAAGAGGGCCCTCATGAGAACCCACCCAGGTCGGGCACCCTGGTCTCGAACTTCCAGCCTCCAGAACTGTGAGAAAATAAATTTCTGTTGCTCAAGCCCCCCAGGCTGTGATATTTTGTAATGGCAGCCCAACGTGACTAATTCAGGTACACTTCCCTTTAATTCAACAAATATTTACCGACTGTCTAATGTGTGCAGGGCACCTAGCCAATCCTGCAGGACACAGAGAAGTAAGTGGCACATAGCACCTGCCGATAAGGAGCGCTTATCAGGGGCACAGCCTACGAGCTCATGTTCATTTTAAAATGCCAAAGCAGATAGTTTCCTTTGCTGTCTCACTCCTGGGCTCACAGGGTAGCAGGGTCTGGGCCTCCATGACCATCAGTTTACCAATAAAAGCAACTGGAAACGACAGGACTGGGCTTGAAGCTAGGGCAGAGCGTCCTCTCCCTGGAAGCCGGAAATCAACAGGAGAATCTATTAGGATAAACTAACACTATCTAATGTATTATACTTCTGCTCATGCTAAAATGTGAAAAAGTGAATAAGTAATCCCTGTAACCAACAGGGAATTCAAGATTTTCTGTAAGATCCTCCTTCATAAACGGTAGACAGCCTACCGTGGGGATCCGGATGCGGTGGGGTAAACGTGGCTCAGCTCAGGATGTCACCAATCAATTACAAAGTAGATCAAAGGGGGGTGGGGTGCGGGCTGTGTTTGCTGCAGGCTCAGCACTACCTCCAGCCCCCCCCCCGCCCCCGCCCCCGCCCCGGAAGGTCCCTGGCTGCCCAGGTACAGAGCATTTAATGCAGAGGTCGTGACCGAATGTAAGGTAGGTAGGCTGACTTTTAAATCGCAATGCACCATACTTTATCTATCCAAATGATTGCTATTCCTTTCAAAGTAGTCACAGTATTCCTATGATGCCTGCTAATTCTTAAAACATTTTTGATAATCTTTTGGGTTGCCTTTGAAGCTCATGTCATATTTGTAAAAGCATCCTCACTGGTGATAAACTTTTTGCACTCAGAATGGAGTTGATTTTTTTTTTTTCTAAGTGGCAAAAGTTACTTAAAGTCGAGTGTAGTGAGTGGGACAGAGGGGGAGGAGGAGGTGGTCCAACTGGTTTTATAAAATGAGGTGTGACTATTAGGTAATTATTGTGGGTTCTTGGGGTTTATGGTGAGGTTTCTGACCCCAAACTGAAAATGACAGAAACCAGATTTCCTTCCCTTTAAGATTAAATATTAAAGCCAACATCTCAATGGAACTGATCAGAGACACATAAACTCACCCAGGAAGGGAAAGAATTACTCTCAGGGCTAGTACAGTTTTTCTGTAACGTCATTAAGTATAGTAATCATTCTATGGAAGGGGTGGGGTGAATGGAAGGTGTGCGGGGGGAGAGGGATAGAAGGGGGAAGCAAATGGGGTCTTAGCCAAGAGGGCTTGGATACTGGGGCCCCAGCGGTAAGGCCTCTTATAGGCCAGACATGGAGGCAGGGGGCTACTTTAGCTGATCATAGGCAATGCTCATCCATGTAACTCTCCTTCTAACGTCGTGCTTTCTAAAGAACTCACCGAAGCCCTACTATGTCCTAAACATGGTGCTGAGCACTCTCCCATACGATCGCCTTACCATCTAGAATAAGATCCTATCGTTCCTTTGCCAGTGGAGATTTTGAGACTTAGAGATGGCAGGCAGGCAGTCCTCGCTCTCACAGCAAAGCCAGGATTCCAGACAAAGTCAGGCCAGACTCAAGGGCCATGCGCATCACCCCTCTGCCATCCTGCCCCTGCTGACTCTCCTTCCTGGGCGGGAGGTCAAGGATCACGTGCCCCAAGGGCCCCGTCTGGGTGGGGGCTGTGCCGCTCACCGGAAGCCAGTACACTCAGTATGGATTTACACATTGGTACTTTGAACTTGGGTAATGTGGGTCTTCCCCCGAGGATGAAAAGTCATGTTTCTGAGTCTGCAGAGCTTAAGAACTGACTCGACATGCTGAAGAAATCACCAGAGTAATGGATGCCATTCCAGGAGCCTCGTGGAGACAGATTTCTGGCTTCTCTGTGGTGACAGAGCCCTATGATTTAGCCTGAACCACAACCCTATCTACAGTGGGAAAACGAAATTTCTTGGTGACTCCTCAACTGAGCAACAGCAACACCACTGGATACATTATCATCTCAAACTAACCCTTTTAAAGGACTGTACCTATCTGAATGCTCATCTTCGGTTAAAAAATGAAAAAGGTCAGTCCCGTTGCTTTACACGACAGTTATGATGGGTCACATGCACCACTCTCAGTGAAGAAAAGCCTAAATTTATTACACACAATTTACAAATAGGCAGATAAAGGCACTGAAGGGAAAGAGAGCGGATGCAGAAGACGCTGAGGTTACAACTTCTGAATCTCATGCCCTTTGAAAAGCCACACTCTTCCATCTACTGTCACGGTGAGTGGTGACAGCCCGGCGGGGAGCTGCTGATCGCTGGCAGGGAGGGCTCCGCTCCCACTGACCTGACAGGTGTGTAGAGTGAGCGGTTAAGCCACTGTGACATTTGGGGTGGTTTGTCCTCACAGCACAACCTCGCCTATCCTGATTGATTCAGGCACCGTATCAATGACTCTTTAATTCTCTGTATGGTTGGTTTAAAAACCACTTAAGGCATCAGCTCTGTGATTTCCCGATCTTGCAAACGGAGACAATATCCCACCTTGACATGCTAGTGATTAATGAACTACATTGTTCCGAACATTTCTTCAACTCACTTAGAGAAAGTTGCTGGGTAAGCAGAAAGCTTTATGCCATTATGTACTTTCAAGGGATGTTTACAGAATCCTGCTGATTACAGTTTGCTAGTTACTTGTGCTATAAACATTTGTGGGGCTTTGCAGGGACCAGGCTGGGAGCGAGGCCAGAAAGGCAGCCGGTGGCCCAATCAAGTTCTACTGGACACACTGGGCAAGCTGAGCGTGTCTCAGGTTAGAAGCAGCCTGTTCTGGGTCACGGGTGCTGTCCTGGCCCCAGGAGGTCAGTACATTTCAGACTGGCTTTCTCCCAGCCTGTAATTAACTACGCTCGCTCAGTAGTCTCTCCCTTTTCATTTTCCTTTCTCTTCTCAGATTCTTTTTCCATTTGTCCTTCTAAGTTTTTATTCCTCTTTATATTTGACAAATAGAATCTCTTTATAAATGTCCCACTCGAAATGTGCTGCCTGATGGGAGCTGCTCAAGACACTGGCAGGATGGCCTTTCTGGGGCTAACAGAGCTTAGAAACCTGGGTTTTGGTCACATTCTTCAGGGAAAAGGGCAGAGTAGCTCTTTGGCATTGCAATGTGGCCCTACCACCCAGATTTGAGTTCCCCAGGGCTCTCGACTATTCCAGGGGGAAATGTGCTCATTCCCAGCACACACAGGCTTCCAGAATAGACCCTGTTTCATGCCTGGTCTGCCTTCCAAGGTGGGACATGATCAAAAGAACACTTCACACAGAGGGGGGGCTATGAACTGCTCTAGGGATGTCCCCAGGTGATGATCCTTCCAGATGATCACCGTGAGCCGCCTTGGCAGAGCCCAGAGAGAGGAACTGGATGACCAATGGCACCCTGGCTCCTCTCTAGTTTCCCACATGGTATTTTACCATCACTATGAACTTAACACGGCTACATCCCAGACGGATGCTCTTAGACAAAACGTACCACCTCTCTGAGCCTCAGAGTGCCCATTTCTAAAATGGCCAACTAGGTCCATGAACTGGATTCCTGCCTTAAAACATCCACCTTTATTTTATGCATCATTAATGTCATTTCTTGCTTCCCTAAAAAGTCCAGTGGAAATCTAGAGGGAGAGAGGGGTGCAGAAGGGCAGCTCCGAATACATGACGTCTGAGTTCATCGCCCCTTTGAAGCCCCTGCCTGTTATTGTGTTCCCGAGCAGCTGGGAGCCTGTCTCCTGCCCTCCCCTTGCCCCCGGGGGCTCTGCAATAAGCAGGCAAGCGCTTGTTGGCTGCCCATTATTCCTGGGGAGGGGGCGCCCGTGATGGAGAGAAAGCATGAGGTCATTCTGCACGGGGACAAGGGTCCGGCAGCACTCCCCTCCCCAGTCACCCTCTTGATGCTCTGGCTGATTAGCTTGGGTGGGAGGCTGGCTTCCTTCCTGTGCTCAGAGCACAGCCCTGGGCTCTGGGACAGGGGCAAAGGGAGGCTGGGTCCTTTAGGCAGGCTGATGTGAAGAACAATGGGGCCTGGGGGCTTCCAGGCCCCCCCCCATAGGTAGCAGGGGTCCTGAAGTTAAGTTGGTCCTGCCAGGGAGAGCATCTCTCTATTCAGAGGTCCCCATCGAGCCTGAACCCCAATCCACGAGAGGATATGAGACAAATGCTGTATCTTCAGCTTAGGAGTGGCCAGCAACGCAACTTGTCTGCAAAGCTAGCGTGGACACGGCCGACTAACAGCTTCTGTCCACGGGTGTGGCTTCTGTCCCATCACTGCCTGAGGTGCTTTACACAAACCGATGGGTCAGTCCTCACCAGCAGCCCAGGAGTAGAGGCCGCTATCACCCCCACTTGGTGGGAGGAGGAAGCTGAGGCACAGAGAGAAGTAACTGGCCAACCCCCCACCCTAGTAACCGGCACATCTTAACCCTACAGCAAGTGAGTGCAGGTCACTCTGGAAGGCTGAGTCGTATAAAGAGCACGGGAGACCATTTACCCACCCCACTCAACTTAGAGGGGAGGAGACGAAGGGTCACGGGGTGGAGAAGCCTATCCAAGGATGAGGGAGTTCACCTTGGCTGCTGGCTTCCTGGCCTCTGCCCCCCAACACTGTCCTTCTCGGCAGGCCTTCCCCTGCCCGGTTCTGGGCTGCAAGCTGCATTTATATCATCTAATTTAATCTTCAGAACAATCCTGCAGTAGTTTCTGGAGGAGGACACGGGGGCTTACAAGTGCTAGTGTGTCCAAGGTCACAACCCCCCAAGGGCACAGAGTATATGCAGAGCTTACGTCTGTGAGTGGCTCCAAAGCTTTTGGCTTTAACGACTGGGTACGGATCCAGCAAGTAACCAACAGTGCCATCAGGAGGGGACTGAGCTGCTTTTTCCAAATGCAATAGAATTTTGCCAGACAATAAGTTCCTGAAGGGCAGGGATCAGGTTTTTATGAAATAGTGTAGCCCTGCACCCCAGCACGGGGCCCGACACACAGCAGGTGCCTAATACAGGTTTCTCATTGGTGGACTGGGATAGACTGAAGGGTCGCGTGGTTGACTGTTACAGCAGCCTGGCGGGGAGGCGGACCGCGGGAGAGGACACCCACATACTCTCTCAAGCACAGATCTGCCAGGCAGAGATTGCGTTGCTGCACCAAGAAGAATCCCAAGAAGGGATGCATCACGTCCGTGTTCCTAACCCCTATTTCAGTGCACCTCTTCCTCCTACCCTGACTCCTCCCTGATGCCCACTAGCCCACTAGGTCACAACCGGCTCCTTTAATGGCCTCCCTCCCCCGCCTTCCCTGTTCCCTCTCCTGCCAACAGACTGCCACTAGCTCGGAGATGGGGACTCCAGCAACAGCCCTCCACCTCTGTGCACTTCCCGGAGAGCATTCTTTCTACAATACTATTTTATCCCCTTGTTCTCTTCCTCTTATTTCCACATGGTTTCTTCCACATTTCGCTGAGAGACAGCCTGGTCTCAGGCCCCGAAAAGTTGGGGCCGCTATCCGTCTGGGAAGCTGCGTCCTTCTCATCCCTGCATTTGAATGATGCCCAATGGGAAGGCTTTGACAGGCGTACATAATTACCGCTCCTCCAGAAATGCAAAGTGCTTCTGCCAGCCGGCTGGGGAGCCTGCTTTAGTCAGGCTCTGCCCCCCTTGGGACTCTGGGAGGGTGGGCAGGTGTTCATTAGGGAGCGCCTGCTGATTCACATAGTAACCCCCAGACTCCAGCCCGCTCACGGCAATGTCACAAGGACTGTTCTTCCAGGGTGGCTCTCCTTGGCAGCCTCTTTGCAGTAATGAAATAACTGTTTCACTGAGGCGAAAACACAAAAAGACACACAGTCGTCAACTTGGCTCTTCCAGGGATGGCCGTCAAGTTTGCAGTCCTAACTCTGAGATATTTCTAGCAAAGAGGGGGATGCCGAGGTTCCTGGGATTCAAGCTTCATCCTCCACAGGCATCATGTCTACTGCTTGTATTTTTTTTTCTTTAAAAAGAAGCCGGCTCTACAACTCCGTCTTGACCCCATCTTGTCTGAGAGTGAGTAATAAGTCACGAGTTTGGGGTGTAAACTGCCCATACATTCACTGGGAGGTGAAATGAGTTTTCTCCAGGACCAAATGGGCAGATTACTTTTCCAGTCGGCCAAAAGGTACCAGGACCCAATTCGAACTTGAGGTCTTTCTGACATTGCATGCTGACCTATTCTCTTTGCTTGATGCTCAGGGAAGTGTGGAGAAGAGCGATGTTCAACAGCGCACGAAACTGGATCTTTGAAGTTGGCTGTCTCTGGTACATACAGAGGCCACGAAGCCTCAGGCCGGCTTCAATCATTCCAACCATCACTTTTATGGTCCGCAGTGGCTAGGAGCTCTTAGGAGTGTTGTCAGCGAAGGCACTGTATGGCCATAGGGCAGAGAGGACCAGCAGAGGTGGAACCATTTGCTGGGGTAGGTAATTGATCTGCTACCTTTCCAATGTCACGGAGAGAAGAAGTGGCGCTGGTAGTCCTCTGCCCTGGGTGTGGCTGGTGTTCAAACAAGGTGACCCGCCTTCTAGTAGGACAGTGGTGGGAGGGGGGGGAGAGTCTCCGGTGGTGGGGGGGAGTGTAAGTGTCCCTTCATGATATCTGGGCAGTGGGCTTGTAGTCAGACCACAGGGCTTGGAAACACAATTGTACCCTACGTGTATGCTGCTCGGCCTTTACTTTTGCTTTGAAACATGGGGACAATGTGAAGATCAAGACAGGATCGTTTATAAAGAACCTGGTGCATGAAAGGTGCTCTAGAAAAGCAGGTTCCCCTTTTCTCCTTCGACCAGTAACTGAATCCCCACACAAATCACTGAACTTCTCATCACTTCGCCAAGAAACCCACTCTGATCAGAATCTCAATCCTCTTTTTGATTGAACTGTCACACCCTTTATGTCAGGAACCATGAATCAATGCAGTACGAAGTAAGGAGGCCAGAAAGCAGACCACTTCCTGTGGAATGCAACTTATCTGGGGAGACTTGCCCTAAATGGCACACCTCCTCCACTCCCGTGTCCGCTCAGTAAGACCTGCCTCATTCCCTGGAGTACTTTACCTCCTCCCATCTGTCCCCGCCTCCCACTTCTGCAGGGTTAAAATGACACTTATTGGCTAGAAGAAAAAGAAGTGTCTCTCCAGCTCCAGGGAGATGCCTGGAGACAAGGCACCAGCTTTCCATTGTTTGTCAGCATTTTATTTGGAAGTTCCTCAAGCCTCCTCCCTGTGGATCCTTCCCCCCGTTGCTCCTGCAAACTGTTGGCAGGTACATGCTGGAGAGACAGTCCATGCTCTGCTGATGATGTCATTTTCAATATGATTAAAACGGTACTCCCCTGGGGGTGGGAGCGATGAAAAAGTGCAGGTACGGGTGTCCCGGGAGGCAAAGATCAACTTTGCTGAAAAATATTTATTCCTGAAAAGCAGTTTCATTAAAGTCAGACAAGCAGCAATGCCAAAGGCACCACAGCCCCCCCCCCCACCATGCTAATTAAGTGGATGAGAACAGATGATCCGCCGCAGGGTCCAGAGAAAAATTGTGCGTTCGTAATATCCTCGTTCTCAGATCAAAAATATTATTTTATTATTTACCAGCCCCCCGCCCCCAACCATTTCCAGGTTTGGAGAAGGCTTACAACATTTTAAATGGTATAAAATAGGGGGGATTAAGGACATATAGAAGACAGAGGCCACGGCAGAGGATCGGGCATAGGAGATAAACAAACTCCGGCCACCAGCAGACCTGACGAGGTCACACGGGCAAGTTCATCAGCAGGCTGAAGAGGCTGGCGAAGGTCCCACACACTTCCTTCCCTGGAAGTACACCAGACAAGGAATTCCCCGTACAGTCCTGCACGGAAGGGCCAGCAGAGAGCATGTCTTCCACCTAGTTTCTGGGACTGAAAGAAATGCAGCTCACGTTTGCTAATTTAGCTCCCGACAAGGCACCGTGCACCGTTTCTGCTGCTTGGAGCGGACTTTAGAGCCATTTCTCACTACTGGATGCTACATTCTGGGAGAGGCCTTAGATATTGTCGTAAGTGAATCTGGCCAAAAATTTTGGAGGCAATATTTTATTAGATTTTAAACACATGCTAATGTCAGACATTAGCAGTTTGGCATGGACGTTCTGTCTTGATTTGAAAGCCAAGCCGCCTAAGAAACGCGAAGTCAGTCCCCATCCAAGCAAAGAGAAACAGCCTCCTGCAGACCGATGAGAGGAAGGAACCGTGTTTAAAAAAACCACGTTCAAAAAAGTGAAAGCAGGTGAACTGAGCCAAGTGCTCTTGGATCCCAGAGGGATGGATGGGAGCCCTGGTCGTGGGCCAGGAAGCAGGGAATGGCCTGGGTCCGCCCTTCCCCTAGGGCAGGTCTACAGGCACACGCCTAAGAGATGGCCAGGAGGGTGGGTCGGAGAGAGGGAGGGAGAAGGGGGTCTCTCTGCTCCCACCTGCTTCTGCTCTTGACTGCCCGGCTCAGCTCTGCACATCTGCTCCCGCAGCCTCCGGGCCCCTTGCTCTTTGTCTACTGCCCAGACCACCTCTCGTTGGGGACCCTGCGTGCTGACCCCCATGCAGACAGCTGTCTCCGTCTCACACCACTCCCTCCGGCGCCCCCCCTGCCGCCCCAGTGCTCCATGGCTGGCTCCGCTCCGGGAGGTACCCCTGCCTCTCCTGATGCACTTGCCCTCCGACACTTTCATCTTTGTTCACATCGGTGTCTTTCCAAGAATGACCACCTCCTGGGAGCAGCAATGGTGTCGCATGCTCCTTTCTGTTAAGCTCGGCCTACATGGCCAGGGGTAAAGGGTTCCATGGATGGATGGAAGAATCCATGGATGAGTGAGCAGGGAGGCAGGGAGACGGGAAGTGTTCCCCCGGGTTCCATTCCCAGGTCAAGGCCCCCTCAATTCTCACACGAGCCCTGCGTGAGCTCATCTCTTCTCCTGGTTCGAACGCCCACCAAATTCAAGTGTGTCCCAACATCAGAGGCACCAGCAACTGCTGCGATCTCCACTAAGTTCAGCAGGACTCTTCCAGAGAAGGGCTGGCTTAGGGGCCTGCTAGCCCCCAGCACCCTTACGAAGTGCAGCTGAGCAAATGGGGATGGTCTGACAATGGGAATAAAGAAAAGTCAGGACGCGGGTGCTCATCCCAGCCTGCTTTTGCCACCTGCCTGTCTCTCCGTGTCAAAATCGTTTCATCAAACTGAATCAGAGGCCTGGCCGGGCCACCTGCAACATATCACTTGAAGACTTTCAGCAAGATGATGTGTGTGCAGTGTGGGGGACCCTCTGACCCCGCTCGTTGCTGGTGTCTGCGTCCAGCAATGGCTCAGCTGGGGAGCTGCCCGTGTGTTCCTCCAACTCGTCCTCACATTCTCCTTCCCAGCGCACAGTCAATACGCTTTACATTCATAATAGCGTGTCAATCTGGAGAGAGAGAGAAATCATCCCGGGTTGTGACCCCACGGCGGCAAGTGTCACTGGTTGCTAGGCAGGGTGTCCTTTGGGCAGGGAGCTGTCACTCCTGGACCCTCCTTCCTTCACTTCTAGGAGGGAAGGGTCAGACGAGGGCCCCAGTCACTGGCACAAAGGAGACTTTGTTGTCTGGGCTGCTGTCTTTCAAAGCCTCTCTGAAAGTCTCCATCAAAGAAATCAAGGATTCAACTTGGCCGTAGCATTAGAATGAGAAGGTGAAAAAAAAAGGCAATGCAAATATAACACATCTTCATCCCAGAGCTTCTCTAAAGTCCTTGCTGTGGTAGGATGAGTCCCAGGCCCAGCTCAGAGTTCCAGGCGCTTCTCCCGACTCTGCTGCCCCAGAGTTCTGTGCTTCTAAGAGCAGAGGGGTTGGGATATGCAGTCGATTTCCCACTGCTTGATTTCACCTATTCTCATCCCCTGCAGAACCAGCGCGAGGCTCCAGAGAAACATAACTCCAGCGTTGCCACTGAACACTTCATAAGATACCAAAAGGAAAGTCTCACCCTGCAAGTTCATGGTCAGGGTCATACAGTGTGTGAGCATGTGCATATGCACACACACGCGTGCACATCTGCCCTCAATATCATGACTTTTGATTTTTTACTTATTTTTATTTTTTTAAAGACTTATTTATTTGAGAGAGAGTGTGCGCACCCATGATGTGAGTTGGGGGAGGGGCGGAGGCAAAGAATCTTCAGACTCCCTGCTGAGTGCGGAGCCTGACTCCCACAACCCTGAGATCCTGTCCTGAGCAGAAACCAAGAGCCGGATGCCCAACCGACTGAGCCACCCAGGCGCCCCAGTGACTTTTGATTTTTAAAAATTACTCCAGACCGATGTTCTTCCACATGATGCTTCTCAGATGAACACAGAGGCATGAGAGTGGTGGGACCCTCGCTTTCAGTCTGCCAGGTTTTTAGACCAAACGTGCCTTCTCTGATACCCTAGTAGAGCTTCCCTGGATGAAACTGACCCCGTGAGCTGCCAGCTGGAGTCCTGGGCATTGATCAGGGCCTTAAGGACCCAGGATCTCTCAGGTTAAGAAACAGGAGCAGCCTGGGGTCAGACACCTGGATTGGAATCGGGGCTCACGAACTGTTGTGGGATCATGGCCAAGTAGCTTCATTTCTCAGAGCTTTAGCTGCCTTTCTGTGAAATGGGTTTAATATCGCTGACCTTACAAATGTTGTGAAGATGACATAAGACCGTATGTGCAAAATGTAACTCAGTTCTTGACACATGCTTATGAAGGAATGCCTATTAATTCCCTACACACTTTCTCTTTGCGCTTCCCCTGCCACACCCCAGCTTATGTCGACATCCTCATCCCAGGCTGCCTTCTTTGCCTAGGAGCTCCCCGAGACTGTCACGACCAGGGAACACGACAACGTTCGCTGGGGCTGAGGTACACTGGACGGGCCTCGTGTGTGTGTGGGTGCACACCTTTATCAGAATTCATAAGCCCGCTCGATACCCCCAGACCTTCTTAGCTGAGCCCAGGAAAAGTCTCCTCTTGGTGCGTACCCTTCAAGACTTTCACTTCCTCGGTCAGAGAGCAGAGGGAAGAATGAAACAGAGCGAAAGTAAAAACAAAGCCCCGCTCTGACTTCCATTCTAGTGCACGTGGGGTGACAAATTAGACCACGAGAACCAATTCTCCTACGCGGCTCCCCGGAGAGCGAGCTTGGACGCTGATTCCCTCCCTGCACACCTCTTCGGAGATATATCCCAGGCTGGCCTTTCCAACTACATGATTCAAATGCCCTCAAAGACGAGCCACCATACTCCCCAAATCTGTTCCTCAAACAGAACCTGGTGCTTTGTTCAGAGCTGGAACGGGAAGCAGGAAATGTGGGCAGAAAGGTCACCTGGGATGTTGTTCTAAATTCGTGATTTCCAGCCTTGGCTGCACAGGAAGATGGCCTGGGAAGTTTGAAAAGCCAGAGCCACCTGAGCCCCAGTCTAGAGAGTCTGACTGAACGGGTCTCGGAGGGGCCCAGGAACCGGCTGGTTCTTATGTGCAACCGGGATTGAGATTCTAAAGGAAGAAACACTGACTTGGGGGGACGTTTACCTGTGGTGTTATCAGAATCCTGATACCTTTCAGTTTATAGACTGTCTTCACATATATGTTCCCCTACAGCGGCGTGGCGTTCGTAACGCACGCACTCTGTGCTGGGCCGTGTGCTGGGCGCAGGGCTATGCGACAGGAACTCACAGGGAAGCAGCCCCAACTCCCAACACATGGGGCCCCCGCCACAGGCCGCGTGGCGGAGAGCCCCGATTCCAGGGCTACGTGGCCTCGGCAAGTTAAATGAACCTCTCGATAAATAACAGCACTTACTCATCCTCACATTGTGAGGGTTAAAAGCCTGGCAGCAAGTAAGACCTTAGAACAGCATCTGGCATCTCACAAGGCCGTCAGAAGTGCTCAGGGATATACACGTTACCGCAGTTCATCTCCACAAGCCCATGAGACAAGTACTGTTGTCACTTTTATTCCTACAGCAAAGGTCCCACAACTGTCATGGGGTACCCGGGGCTTCAAACTCAGGCAGGCAGACTCTAGATCTCATGCCTTTACCCGGGGAGGCCGTGACTCGGTGCTTCCGGTGCTGTTTGCGGGGAAGAAACAAGCAAAAAACCAACAGACTGCCCACTAAATGTGACCCGATGTGTGAGGGGTATCCGACAAGCAGGCCAGCCATGATTCAATAAAGCCTGGTTGGGTGAATGATAACACACCAAAGATGGGTGGGGCCCACACAGGAGGGGCCTATTAGGGAAGAGAACGGGCCTCTGAGCCCTGTCACAGGTTGGGATCTGATTCTACAGGTTTAGGTGGGCGGATGACATGACCAGATGCTATCACGACAGTTATGAGGAACTTGAGAAAACGGAACTGCTCCAGAGACTGAGGCACCATGGTCAGATGGATCACCCCAGATCACAGAGCCAGCAAGGGGCAGACTCGGAGTTCAACCCGGGGCAGAAAGACTGCTGAGCCACGTCTCAGGCACAGTATGATACTGCTTCCTGTCAGCGGGGAAAGTTTAAGACACCTCTACTCCCATTCCGAAGAGAAGCTGTAATTTAATGCCCTGTAGGGTCCCCTAAATACCTTAGCATACCGTCTGGGAGACCAGTAGGTTAGGTGGTATCCCATGGCCAAGGTCTGAGATTTCAGCTGGGAGCAGAACGTTCCAGAAAGTCAAAGGGCACCGCCCTAAGCAGGACCCACCAGGAATCTTCTGTGCTTTCTGGAGGGACAGTGAGTGGAGGAAGCAGAGGAGGCAGCAGTCTCTGACCATGACCTTCCCTGACGTCCCCCGTTCCAGAAGCATCTCCTGGCCACTCTCCTTTCCTGGGAGTTGGTTCAATCACGGGAGAGGCAGAGTTCTCCTCGGGATTTCCCGCCTTTCTCCAGGGAGCACCCTCTGGGCAGTGGGCAAATCTGGCCACTTTTGGGGGCTAGGTCTGGAGGAAAGATGGTTGGAACTCCAACCAGGGGGCCTCAGAGCCTCTGGGGAGCCGCCCCCTTCTCCTCTCTTTTCGAGCATCAAGTGGTCGGGAACGTTAAGCAGGGTTACTCTTTAAGCCTATTAGCGCTGATGAAAGCACACTGTACAGGTAGTGTTAAATATCTCTTTCTTTCCCCGAAAGAGGGGATGACATGAAATTCTGAGAAAATTAACACGGGCACGAAAAAATCCCTCACTAAGAAGGTTCTGACTACCCAAATGCTTTCTAAGAAAGAAGGCTGTGGCTTTTTCAGGTGTGGTAAGACATACCACCAAATTTACAATCTCAACCATCTGTTAAGTGTATAGCTCAGGAGTGTTGAGAGCATTCACACTGGGGTGCAACCAACCTCCAGAGCTCTTCTCATTCCGTGACACTGAAACTCTGTACCTACTAAACAAGGTATCGAGTCTATTATATTTGAAGGAAAATTAAATCAGCGCGGTTTTAAAAATTGAGGGGTAAGATCTAAAGAAGACATGGAGGTAAAGTACACAAACCTACAGGTCTTTTTCCATATACCACAAATTCAAAATTCTATAATCTATTCCTTTCCTACTGCCTCATCCTTCACTCCAGTGTTTCACACACACAGCGTATTAAATATGTAAGAAGTAAAGATTCTCAATAAATATGAAACTCCAGTTGTGGAGAAAACACACCAGTTCCCCTAAGAATCTGAACTTTGTAGCTCATTGACACTTTAGGAACCAAGGGCTTCCCTTATTTCATGCTGTTAAAACTGAATCTGAAAACGGTGCAATTTTTTTAAAAATTCTTTTTTTTATCAGAGCAGTCCTGAAAGGCAACCCTTAGTGACTTGAGACACCAGGTCACATTTCCTCCTGGGCTGAACTGGGAACCAAGCAACATATATGTGTCGCTCAAAGCAGCACCCCTGTTCCTCATGCATCCCAGATTCTATTTGTCTTTCAGTTTTAATTGACACAGGACTGGGCAAAAGGTCTGACCCTCAGTTTACCTTTACCCGTTTCTTTCTGAATAAATCATAACCCTGACAATTGAAGAGCAAGCCACAGGAACAAACTTAGAATCTTCATGGAGCGAGATGCCATGATGCATAACAGACAGGGTACATGGTACATCGTAATTCCAACAGGTTATGTACATGCCTTGGATTAAGTCTGTTAACAAAACTATGGGATGCAGACAAAGCCCTAAGGATGTTGGTGTGTTGCACTCAATCCGTGAAGAAGGATGTCCATGCTCTTCAACGTGGGGTATATAACCTTTTATGCTTGGATTTCTTTTCTTTTTTAAAAAAATATTTTATTTATTTGAGAGAGGGAGAGAGCACGAGTGGGGGGGGGGGCAGAAGGAGAGGGAGAGAGAGACTCTTAAGCAGACTCCCCACTGAGCAGGGAGCCCAATGTGGGGCTCTATCCCAGGACCCTAGGACCATGACCTGAGCCGAAAGTGGACGCTTAACCGATTGAGCCACCCAGGTGTCCCTATGCTTGGATTTCAAATAACTGCCTTTGTATGTCAGAGGCACGAATAAAGTGGGTTATGTTTGAAATAAAAGTTTCATAACTCAACATTTTAAAAGTAACAGAACCTTGGTAATTTTTACTTTTTTTTTTTCTTGTCTATACACCTGGATGATACGAGGGTGGAAAGGTGGACGGCTCCATGGGACAGTCTGGGAAACATAGCAGGTCTAATTCTCGCACTGACATGTGCTCTGGTGTCCACCCCCCAATGCCCACCCCCGCCCTCACTGTCTGTGCCCTCCCTTCAGCATTTATTTTGGGTTTGGTTCCTGCTGAAATGCCTCAATCCTAGGACTCTTCCTGCCTGTCTTCCTGACTTGGTGCCGATGAGGAAGTGAAACGCTCCCCCATGCTGAGTGTGCTCTAGAACCCAGATTACAAGTGGCCAACGGTTCACTCCTCACCCTCACAGTCCCCATAAGCTTTTCAAGGCCAGGACACCCGGGCTTCAAGTCTGGGGGTAGAGGCATAGAAAAGTAAAAAATGCTTGCCTTTCCTTCACGGAGCCCCTAAAAATTTGTACTGTGGTTTCCAGAGAGCCCTGAGCATGCTGTGATAATCTGCTGGCCCAGCCATCCATGGACTGCAAGGTGGGGTGTGGCGTCCATCAGCTTCATCAAGCAGGGCTACTGAGTGCCAGGGCAGGGGGGAGGTCGGGGTGCTGGGTGGGCCCGGGGGAGACGTGCTTGTTGGTTGTGGCTGCAGAATGAGGGGTTTTTGATGGCTCCCAGGGTGTACACACACGTCAAAACAATCAGATTACACGCTTTAAATATGTACATTCTGATATATGTCAATTATGCCTCAATAAAGCTGTTAAAGATTACTTACAGACTTTGCTTTTTCAACAGAAAGATGGACATGATTCACAGTAAAAGGTATGCACAGTGAAGAGTCAGTCCCTCCCCACTACCCCGACCTCCAAGCCCCCGGTTCTAGGGATTTTTCAGACAGATGCTCAGACACAAAAGCGGGCGCTGGGTGCTTACACGTCAAACCCAAAGTGGGAAGTTCTCCCTGAGGATGTGGAAGCTGCTTCGAAAAATACCAAGTGTTGAGGCAGCAGAGCGGGTTTTCTTAAGAAACCAGTGTCTGGACACAAATTCGTTTAGTCTTCCTTAAAATATAACTCTGCCTGCAGACATGAGCTCAACCCTCTGTGCTCTTCTTCAGGAAGAAAAATGGGGAGTTATCGAACCTCTTACCCCTGAGGCTCCTTTCAGCTCCTCCAAGTATTAATTTTTGAATAGTCAAAGGGTACCAGAATTTGAAAGCCTGACGTTAAAAAGAAAACTTTTGAAAAGCCTGACTTCATCCCCCAGGGCATAAAGAAGACTGCATTGATGTGCCTGAAATTTCTGGTCCGGAGAACAGTCTTCAGGATTACAAAGAACATCAATAGAGAAAGGAATGGGGGGCCACGGGAGGGGAACAGGGAATAGAGACAGGCCCAAGCTAACGTATGACATACTTCCAGGAAGGCCATTAAGACAGGGTGATTTACATGAGCTCGAGGGAGCACCAAATGGCTTTTTAAGCAGACAGGGTTAACATTTCTCTTCTTGACTACATAGACCTCACTCTCACCTCTCAAATTCTTCTCTGCTCAGCTTTTTTCCTTAGTTCCACTTTGGCAAAGGGACTCGCAGACAATCAGATCATCCCCGTGACGGCTGTGTGCACAGAACATCATCTCAGATCAAGGAGCTGGGCTGCTGAGGGGGCCTGAGATGGAGGTCACCAGAACCAATTCGAAAGAAACATACGGTCTCTTTCTTTTCAAAATGCACTCATTTGGCATGGCAGCAAATATAATGGCTGAGAGCAGGGCTCTGGGACCAGACAAACTTGGGTTTGAGCCCTGTTCCTTCACTCCTGGAGCTGTGTGACCTTTAGCAATTGACTTAACTCTTTGTGACTCAGTTTCCTCAACACCAGAATGGACATTGGAACAGCTGTTCCCAGAGTTGTCATGATCAGTAAAAACATACAACTGTATTTAGTAGTGTGCCTGGCATGTAAATATTCTCAATTTTAATATGTTGTTACATACTTTTATATACAGCTACATACTCTTTACATATCATTATTTTTATTCAACAATTCAGTGAACATCTAGAGAGTACCTATGATGGGCTGGCACTACGGGGCTCAGTAGAGAATTCAGTACAGAATTTTTCTTTAAGGAATGGATGTCAGTTTTTCTTGGAGGGAACTCTTATGACGTTTATTGGACATTTTGGTGGCACCATCTTCCTAAAAGTTTCAGAACATTTTTTTGTTTTTTGTCATTTCCTTGATCTCGATAGTTTCTGGGGAAGGAAAAAGAGGTAGTATAGAAATCAACATTTTTTGTGGGGGAAAGTGAGGCACAGGAAGGCCAAGTGGCTTGTCCAGAGCATCACATTTGGGACTGGAAGTGCTCAGAGAGGACAGGTGTCTTGGAGTGGAGTCAGATGGAGCATTTCTCAGAGTGTTAGACAGAGTCCTGGGAAGACTGACTAACCAAGTACCTCCACAGCAAGCCTCCTCAATGACTTTCAGAGCAAACGTGCCCATATCTCAGATGGGAACGCACTGTAAGGCAGTTCTCAAACTTACTTGACATAGAACCCTCTCCTCTTGGGAGAACCTTCTGGGCCTCACGTTCCATGGAGCACATCTCAGGGAATGCTAGTTCAGGGAATGGTTTCCTCAAGGGGGGTGGGCTTTTGAAGGGACCATCCAAAATTAGAAATACAAGTTTAAACCAACCAAACTGCCTCCTTTCTCTTTCCCTTAATATGGTCACTGAACTGGAAAGAAACTTCTCCTGAAGCACAGTGGGCTGAGCCCAGCAAGGATCAAGGGCCCTGACATTGGGATTCTGGAGTCCCAACTGGGCTCTGAATCACCACTTCCCCGTATCACACACCAAGAATCCAAGAATTCCAGCCAAGATTCTTGACCCTGTTTAACAGAACTGTTCAGAGATTTCCATAAATCACAATGCCAGCAGTGGGGAACGCGGATAATTGCAAAGGATCAGAGGGTCACGTTTGCAGCCACCGTGCTTTTTCCAACAGTTGGTCAAAATGGGCAGCTTCTGCTTTTTTTATATCCTTGGGTAATATTATTCTTTAATTTCACCCCTATGTTGGCCTAACACACATGTTCAGCTGGTGCTCCCACTCTGACCGTGTAACCCTGCATTCACTGGTAAGAAATGTGTGAGTGTGGTGCGATCTTGACTTCCTGCTTTCTTCCCTTCAAATCCCCATCCCACTCTCTGCTAGGTGTTCCGACAACCGACGTGACTCTGGTCACACAGAACCGCCGGGGACCTCCTGTCCACTTCCTCACTCTCCGATCTGCTTCATGTTCGGACCACAGCAGAGCAGTCAGGAATTTGTCTCTGGCCTCTATGGTAACCCACCCAGGGAGCACCTTTAAAGAGGATGGAAGAGGAAAGCACGCTTAATGCCACCGGAAATCATCCTTTCCGGGAAAGACAGAGAGTAACCTGTTCTCTGCTCATCCTGCTCATCAAAACATCATGGGAAACATCTCTGACTTCCCAGGTACCATCGTGGTCTGCTTCCGTAAGCTCATCTCTTTGTGCTGTGCTTCTTGGTTAGTCCTGTTGCTTCTTCTCTGAATTGTTTTCTACATATCTGACTGTTCTTTACACTGTAAGCTCCCAGGGGATGGAGACAGTGCCGATTTTCCTTAGGATACCATCCAAAATACGGACCATGACCATGACATTGAATAAAGCCATCCACTGATGAAACAGATAAACACAATGATTAACATAACTTCAGGGCCAGCTGGAAGAACCATTTCTCAAGACATTTTGAGGAGGTCACCGTGTATTTAGTTATCCATCTGGACAGAAGACTAAGGGAATTTTATTTCTGAGGAAATACTTTCTAAATCACCCTCCTCGGTGGTCATCTCAGCCAACAGGCTTCCTGCCCTAAAATGCCGACTGAGATAAACCTGAGTCTGTAGAAATAGTTGTAAAGTTCTAAGGTTTTCAGTGAGGTCCCAGATAATTTGGCTTTGGGCACAATTAACATTCTCCTCTTTTCTTTCCCCTTTTAAGTTTATAGAACACGAGGGTTCAAGATTAAGATGGTGTGCTTTTCCAGATGGCTATGTCAAAGACAGCTGGCTCAATGCGCATCAAACCCAGGCCATCACAGCTCATGGCATACAGTTTCCTGGCTCACCGGGGGAAGGAGGGGCGGGGAGCCTGAGGAGCGGTCACCCATGCTTTATGGTGACTGAGATCAGGCAGTAGCAGACACCACCACCAGAGCAACGGCTCGGGTCCCAGCTGGGCATGTGTTGAGTCAGCCAGCATCTGACTCCCTCTGGGAAACACCCTGTCGGAGAGCGACCGCGGCCTTCAGAGCTAGCAACAGAGAAGTGGTCTCGTGAAACATTCACTTCCCAGGTGAGAAGCCAGGGTCTCATCCCAGGCAGCACCCCAGGGTGTCCCTATACAGACAACGGCAGGAGGCCTGCTGCATCCCCTCAGGACGCCTGTGGTGGGCAGCTCTACACACTCTATTGCTTTATGCCTCACAACTGCCCTTTGAAGAAAGAAAGAATCATTATCTACTTTCATTTTCTTTTACTTACTTTCCTAAAAAAAAAAAAAAAGATTTCGAATCCCAGGCTTAAAGAGGTCAAAATCACTGTTATGAACTGAATTGTGTCTCCCAAATTCCTCTGTTCAAACCCTCACACTCAATGTGACTGTCTTTAAAAAGATAGTTAAGGGGGGCGCCTGGGTGGCTCAGTTGGTTAAGCGACTGCCTTCGGCTCAGGTCATGATCCTGGAGTCCCAGGATCGAGTCCCGCATCAGGCTCCCTGCTCGGCAGGGAGTCTGCTTCTCCCTCTGACCCTCCCCCCTCTCATGCTTTCTCTCTCTCAAATAAATAAATAAAATCTTTAAAAAAAATAAAAATAAAAATAAAAAGATAGTTAAGGTTAAATGTGATCCTAAGGGTGGGGCCTTAATGCAGTAGGATCTGGGTCCTTATAAGAGGAAGGGACACCAAGGATGCTCTCACACAGAAAAGGCCATGGGAGGAAACACAAAGACGGCCATCTGCAAGCCAAGGAGAGAGACCTCAGGGGAAACCAACCCTGCCTCCAGAGCTGTGAAGAAATAAATTCCTGTTATTTAAACCACCCAGTCTGTGGGTATTTCATTATGGCAGCCTCAGCAACCAACGGAGTCACACAGTTAAAGAGTGGTCTGATGTCTAAGTTCATGCATGGGGGCAGTAGAGACCTCACACGTTAACTCTGGTCTTGTTTCAACAATCTGAGAACAAGCCTTCAGATTCTGGATGGCTGCCTCATCAACTATTATTGTATAACAAAGAATTTGATTTCGTTTTTATCCCCGATTCCTCAGAATGTCCCCAGTAAGGGAGTGTCTTGGATATTCACAAGCCCCTGGATCACACCTGACTTCATGCTAATGGGATGACTCAGATTGGGGTGGGTCACCCCCAATCACGTGATTAGAGGGCTGGGGCTCTGAGCTGCGTCCTATCAGCCCAACCTACAACCTCTGGAGACTGGGTCCAATCACACGGCCAACGATTCAGTCAACTATGTTTATGTAACTGTTGGTGGGAATGTAAAGCCACTATGGAAAACAGCACCCAGGTGCCTCAAAAAACTAAAAACTGAATTTCCCATCTGATCCAGCAATCCCATTCCTGAGTACATACCCAAAGGAAATGAAAACAGGGTATTAAAGAGATATCTGCACTCCCATGTTTATGGCAGCAGTATTCTCCACAGCTAAGACATGGAAACAGCCTAAGTGTTGGTCGATGGAAAAATGGATAAAGAAGATGTGGTGTATGTACACACACACACATAATGGAATACTATTCAGTTGTGAAGATGAAGGAAATCCTGCCATTTTGCAACAATGTGGGTGGATCTTGAGGGCATTATGCTAAGTGAGATAAGCCAGACAGAGAGAGACAAATTTGTATGTTCTCACTTTCATGGAGAGTCTAAAAAAGCCAAATTCATAGAAACAGGAAGTAGAATAGCGGTTAATAGAAGCTGGAGGGTCAGGGAACTGGAGAGATGTTGTTAAGGGATACTAACTTGCAACTAAAAGATGAGTAAGTTCTGGGGATCTAATGTACAGCAGGGTGACTATAGTAAATAAAGACATGGTAATTATGTCATATGACAGAAGTGTTAGGAAACACTACAGCGGTAACCATATTGCAATATATAAATGTACCAAATCAACATCTTGTATACTTTAGACTTACACAATGTTATATGTCAATTATATTTCAGTAAAAGAAAAAAAAAGGCTATATAATGAAACCCTAATAAAAATCTCTGAGGCTTATTGGAGCTTCCTGGTTGGTGAACACACTGAGGCTTATTGGAGCTTCCTGGTTGGTGAACACATTGATGCACCAAGAGGGTGATGCATCTCTGGGGAGAGGGCACGGAAGCTCTGCATTCGGGACCCTTCCAGACCTCACCCTTTGTGTCTCTTCATTGGTGGGTCTGGGTTTATATTCTTTATGATAAAACTGTATAACCATAAATAATCAGGCTTTCCTGAGTTTTGTGAGTCATTCTAGTGAATTATCAAACTGGGGGTCACAAGAACTCCCAAAGTTACAGCCAGTTGGTCAGAAGTGCAGGGGATGTGGGGGTCCTTGAACTTGCAGCTGGCCTCTGGAGGGAGGGTCATCTGATTGGGAATGAGTGCAGTCTGCACTGAGCCCCTGTGCTTAGCGCCAGAATCACAATCCAGCGTGTAGCACCCATCCACTCTCACCCGCTCGCTTGGCACGGGGCGCTGTATCACCTTGTGATTTGTCAGTTACAGACTGGCTATTATTATGCAGCTGAGCATGTGAAGACAGAGGTGTTGGGAGGCCAAGGAACAACCAGCCCCAAGGCTGGCTGAGCTTTAGGAAATTAAATGATTATCCCAAGAATAATCACTGGTGAGTCTGTGCCCCATTCTTACGTTCCTCTTTCTCTTTTTTTGAATATCCCCCAGTTCATACATTTGGATTCACTGAAAAATAGTTTGGTTGCTCCTTCTGTCCAAATAAATGAGGACAGAGGCCACAAACTGAAGAAAGGAGAAGTTTTCATTTGATGTCTATTCATACATTTGTTCATCTGTTCAACATTGGTCCACTTTTTGGTGACAGCAGTTACCATTTACTGGACACCCATGGCTAGGGTACTTGGCTCTGTTATCTGTACTTCTCATCACAGTCCTGCAAGGTAGATACTATAATTCCCATTTTAGCAACGAGAAAGCTGAGGTTCATAAAGGTAAATATTTCCCAAGGCCACATACCGTCTGCATGGGAAAAGAGAGCCAGGATTCAAACCTGGATCTGATTTTAGCCTAGGCGTGAGCTTTATCACATCAGTGGCTCCTAAGCCCCACTACATCTGTCCACAGGTCAGTGGTATGACAAGAAAAATAAGATTAATATATGTAAGTTTTTTATACATTTAATGTATCCTATTTAAAGACAGTTTTTTATTGTTTTCCTATTCTTTTGGTATGTTTCTCTTTTTATTATGCAAATGAAGATAAAAGCAGTCTGCAATATTTTTTCATACCCTTACTCGGCACAAAACAAACCTTCCAGTCCTACTTTCCCTTTATCTTTAAATTTTCTGGTTGCTTAAATGCCAAAGTCTGGGAGCCACTGCATCACAGTGGCCCTAGCTGTGGGCCACAGAGGAAAGCTCCAGAAAGGTGAGCCTCAATACTACTGCCTGAATATCCAGGGTGCTGGGAAAACACACAAGCTCCAAAGGCTGCCTCTATTCGATCACGTTCTGGCTCTGTTCGGGGTGGAGTCTGAAAAGTTGCATTAATAGCATGTTCTTGACCGATGCTGATGCTGCCCATCCAGGACCACACTGCGAGATCACTGAGTTACTCAAGCCAATCCCATGAATCCTACCTCCCTTGTCAGCGACTGGTCCAGACAGGGCAATATGAACCAACTGTGGTCTGGGGTGGAGCAGGCACATGAGGGACAGGGAAGGCCATCTGGGAAGGCTTTATCCCCCATGAGAAAAAGAGTTAATGAGAGGAGCAACTCCCCTTCCTGCTTTCCAACATTGCTGTGTGAAGATGTGGCGGCAGCCAGGCCATGACCAGTCTAACTATGGCTGGGAAGGACACAAGTCAAGGAGCCCACAGATTTTCCTTAGAATTGAGAGCATTTGATTTCACTGTGCTCAAACAAAGTGAAGCTGAATGGAAAAATTAGTATTTCTCTTCATGCTTCTGAGTACAATCTGGTGAGGACACTGCTGTGGAACGTAGAGCTGTCCACGGCAGAGCCCCTCCCCGAGATTTACGTGTTGTGTGGGTGTATGTATGCACGTGTTTAACAGAGCCAACTGACTGCTGAAGGCATTCTGATATCACAGTATTCACTAGTATAGATATCATTTTATTAGTCCCCAGAAGGCGGGTGAGAAGGTGGTGGCTTCCCCACACCTCTCTGGTTCTTATGGATCTATGGTAAAATGATGCAGAGAACTGAGGTCAGCTGCAGGATTAGTGCGGTTCATACAGACCTTTGTAGGAATGCAATGATACCTTCTGTTATTTTATAAATCACGAACCCTATTAGAAGTAAGGAAGGAAGGCTAACGTAAAGGAAGGCTGACACAGGATTTTTATAAGGCCGACATATGGCCCACTTTGATGTTGTAATATGTCCTAGGCTCTGTCCACAATTTAAAATGTAAGAATCATTGTCTGGCTCTATGCCACCCTCAAAGGGCTCTGCATGGGATGTTATAATCTTCTTCCCTTAAAGAATAAAATTTTGACCGGTTTTGAACTGGCAGTCAGGCCTTTCGGGAGCCATGAGGTTCTCCCGGGTTTCATCAAAGGCTGCTAGGATCCAGCAGGCTTGGGGAGGCACGTGTTCTTCTGAGCCTCGCAAAGTTGCACTGAACACATCTAAATGCCCCAAACTGTCCACCTGCTGTGCACTACAAAATCTGGCTAGCAGGCCGCAACCTCTGCAAAGGATACAACCCCTAATGGGAAGCAAGAGTTCATACGTGAACTTGAGAGCAGTTGAGTTCGTGAGTAATGGGCTGGGAAACCAATCACTAACTTGTGTACAAGGGGAAGAATGTGCCTTCGGTCCTACCTTCCCACATATCACAGCCAATATGATCCATCTGTATATAATTATGCACCAGCGTCACTTTCAGGTAAAGCAGTAAGGATAGGGTCACTCATTAGATACTGGGCCGCAACCATCAAAAACATTTTTTTTTCTATTTTTATCTCCAAGAATGGTAAGTGATTAACATGCTTTGACATACTTGGAGGTCAAAACCAAATTCACTGATGTAGGTGGTTATCGGTACTCTGCATGAATGCACGTCCATATACATCCTGCCTGTCCTCATGTGACCTTGTCATGAGTTATGGATGACATTGGGAGGATTAGCATTGCTAACCAGTGTTTATGAAAACATCAGGGGATGACGTGTAGGAAAGCCCGGACAGTGAAGCAGTGAAGACATTTGAGAGTCAACCCATCACAGTCATGTGAACTTACATGAAATCCACAAATACACCATAAAGCCTTGCACAGAGTCATAGTGAAGACCAAATTATTAGGAGTGATAGCACAGGAAATTATGCAGCATGTCCCCCAAAAGGCAGAGGTAGTTTATGTTCCCATTCTACAGATGAGGTGGCAAAAGCACCTGGCTTGTCCAGATTACCATAGCTACTAAGTAGTCTAGCCTGGGCACCCGACGCCTGGTTAAGACAGTGCCTATGAGGTGCCAGGAAGTCTGCTGAGCACTTTCCATGTTCTAATCTATGAATCCTAATCAGAACACGAGGATGCCAGTAGTGTTCATTTACAGATAAAATTATAGCAGGAAGACTGGAGGCCGTTATCCTTCCCAGGTTACAGATAAAGAAACCAAAGGTCAAAGAGGTTGCATAATTGGCCAAGGTGACGGAGCTACTGAGATTTGGAGTTAGGAACCCCATGGCTTTGGCTGATTTTGACTTTTGGTCCGGTTTCGAAGCCAGCCCATCTGGCTCCAAAGCCTGTGTTCTCAGCACGCTGAAGTCGCTTTACTCTGGAGTCACATGGCCTGACTTTGAATCAGGTCTCTACTCTTAACTAGCTGGGCCACTCTGAATAAGTTACTTAACTTCTCTGTGCCTAAATTTCTTCATCTGCAAAATGGGAACAGTGACAGTTACCCAGCTTCTAGAGTTGTGGAGGTGATTGATTATCAGCTGATGATTTAGCATCTAGGAAGCACTTAGAACAGAGTTTGGGACAGAAAGAAGTGCTCAGTTAGCTAATGCGATGATTAATCACTAAGCTATATAGTTTCTCATAGCATTTAAAAGATGGCTTATGTAATTAAAATTTGATTTACACTTAACTGTTCCAGAATGCATGCATTTGCATAGAGCAAGGAATACTTATATTTTGTCATCTGCTTTCTCTTTAGAATAATGAGTTCCAAGCCCTGAGGGGTCTACGGAGACCCCTCAGGGGAATCGCTGTAAGAGGCAGTGGACAGCAGGTGGGATTCAGACCTCCTCCACTTACGTGTACTGGATAGAGGATTCTACACGTAAGAGAAGTTGGAGAACCACTGGTTTCAAGGACTACTGTGGGGTCACGTGGTTGCTTCTGTATGAGACCATGGATATAAGTCCCCACAGTTGTAAAATGCAGGACATCAGCTCTGCTGGGCTGAGGCTGGTGACTACGACCCCCTAGGGCACACCCAGAGAGGGGACAGTGAGGGACAACACAACACTCTTCTCGGCTTCAATATACTGCTCTTATAAGAAGGACGAGTCAGATTATGAAGGGACGTGAGAGTCCAACAGAGGAATTCAAACAGAATGAACTGACAGCTTCTGAGCAGAGACATGTCACAAAGCAGTCCTTTCGCAAGAATAATCTGGTTGTGTCGAGTAGGACCAACTGGAATGGCCAAACCGTGGCATTACGGGGGTCAGTGAGGAGGCTGCTGTAGGACTCCAAGCAAACAGCGGTGACAATGTCAAAGCCGGGTGGTGGTGACTGTCTATCTAAGGGTCATGGGAACTGGAGAAAGAAAGAGACCTGGCCACACTTCAAGATAGGGATGGAGTGAGGAATAAGTCAAAATAGGAGCTTGGTTGCCTTGGGAGAGTGGTGGGCTCGCGTTCAAAGAAGGTGCGAGAAGAACATGACATGGGCTTGATGGGGGGGGGTGTGGGCTGGGGGTGTGGAACACGAGCTGCCCCCTAGCTGGCCACTTACATACACCCAGCCGGCAGCTTGGGCGAGGTTTGGAAATCTTCCGTGTTGCCTGGACGGCGAAATTGTTAGTTCTGTGCTGGGCTTAGCAAGGGACCAGGAAAGCAAAGAGCATGAAGGGCTCCGGGGAAGGCCCACAGGGGCGGAAGGGTCCTAGAAAAATATACAGCAGCTGAGATTGCCCCCAACTTTTTGATTCCTTGCTCCGCCGCCCCTGGCTGCCCTACAGCTCTATTTCTCAGGAGAGCCGTTGCCCTCCTTCGGTCTTCGGGCGGGGTGGGACAAGGAGCCGCGGGGCTGCGGGAATGAACAGATCTACCCTCCTTACAAGGGAGGACAGGGTGCGGTGGGCACAGGCACAGGGGGGAGGTAAAGAGAACACGTAGCCCATCGCAGGAAGAGGAACCACCCAGCCCTGGATGTGTAAAAAGTCTTACGACCTGAATAATTTCTCCCCTCTAGACAGAACCTCTTGCCCCAAAGGGAGGCTCTCAGGTCTGCAGCGCCCACTGGTAGACAAACAAAAGAGATTTACCAAATGAGCAAGTATCCGAATTGAGCAGTGTGCCGAACACCAATCTGTGAGTTATGGATGAAAAACCAAAAACACCCAGATTTGCTAATTCCCAGATTCCTGTGATGCCATCCCTCCCAGATGGCCCCTTTTCTCTCCAGAGCCATACTCTTCTTGGGGGTGTGTGCACGTATGTGTGTCTTTCCCCTAGAAACACAGCTACTCCCATTTTGCTGAACTGCACTGTGTGTTAAATCTGTTCTAATCCCTCTACCCACCCCACCCTGTTCCACCCTTCTCATCCCCCTTGAGCAGAGAGACGAAAAACTAGGAGCCTGTGGTTTACAGCCATCTCCCAAGATTCCTTATCTGCCAACACTCCTACGGGGCTGCTACGGAGAATATGTGGAAACGATTTTGTAAAGGGATCAAAGAAAAAAAATAACTCAGTGAAAACACAACATCGGCTTTCTGGAGGGTCGTCCCTGGAAGGCCAGGAGCTGCACTGTCTCCCTCTCCTTTTCCTCATTCTCCATCCCATGTGGTGTGTGAGCCATATGGAACTGTCCCTTCCGTAGGACAAAGTTGGGCCCTAATCGGCCATTTCAAATGGTTCCAGCTGATACATTTTCAAACTGGTTAAAATTAGCATCCAGGGAGAATGGGGGTGGGGGGTGTTTGGAGGGAGGGTCAGGTGGGGGAGGGGAGTGGAGAAGGGGTTGTTGCTCAGCAACCAGAGCCTGGACGCCCCCCCCACCACACCATAGCCCCAGACGGCCTCTTCCCCTTACCCCGTGCCGGGATGAGCTGTCTGGTCGAGGAGCTGCGTGCGCTTGTGTGTTGGGGGTGGGGGTCCCTGGATGACTGCATCAATCTGCTAGACCCTGACACTCCTCCCTCCATCACTGCCCCACAGGGAGACTGAGAGTCTCTTTTGTTCTCATCCAGAGCACAGCTCACCAATTTCTCCATCACAGCCCTCGCTGGCGCGAAGGGAGACATACGGGTCCCTCCATCCTTGCCAAGAGGGAGACTCGTTAGCTGCTTGTGTCACCCAAGGCTGTGTGTCATGGACTATTTCTCATTCCGCCAGGCCACTAAATGAACGTTGGATTACATGTAGAGTTAGGCTTGTGGTATCTGCCTCTAATCTATACCTTAGCATTGATTTGCTTCGTCCTGCGCCTTTAAAATGTTAAATATGACTGGCCACCCGCAGGGGCCCGAAAGACATCTGTCTGGCTCATTTGGGGGAGGACCCGGCTTTGCAAAGAGCCGAAGAAATGATGATAGCAATCGTGGTGAAGTCTGAGGTCAGCCCAAAGCAGTGCTGCCCGACACCTTTCTGGCTCTCGTTCCATGAGGCGGCCGGGTGGCCTGGGAGGTCCCGGCAGAAGGTTCCTCCCACCGAGGCCCTCAGTCTGCTTCCAGCCCCTGCACACGGCTCCCCACTCGTGGCTGACACCATCCCTCCTGCTGAAGTCAGACCAGACAGGAGCAGATGGTAGACCCGGCTCACGCTTCAGCGGCTGGGCCAGCAAGCAGAGCAGGCTACCCTTCCCAGTTGCGCAGATAGGGAATCGGCTCTGCTTTTTTCTTTTTTCTTGGCCACACATGCTTTGGGGGAATCCCTGGTTTACTTGGTAGAAAACAGTCCCTTGTATTTTTTTTTTTTTTAACAGAAGAACATCCTTAACCACGGAAGCAGCGGAGGATGGTGTGAGGGTGAGCGTGCACACATAGAGAGAACCCGAGTCTGTTCATTTATTCTAGTAGCACTATTAGAGTACCAGATTTTTTATCGTTGTTTTTTTTTTTTTTTTAAAGCCCAATATTTACTTTGCCCTCCATGCTGCTTGACTCAGGGACCAGAGTATCTTACTGAACCTCTAAGCGGGAGTATCACCAGCACGGCCGTCAGACAGAGAAAAATGATCAGAAGGTTCCATCTGTTGTGGCTTGTTTCTTCCACACCTGATGTCCCGAGGCGGACACCTGATGTGGAAATCCTTCACCACGTGTGCCCATGTTCAGATCTTCACCAGACAGATGAGGAACTTAGCTCAGAGACATGAAATGACCTGGGTAAGCCCATCTTCGGTTCTAGACTTGAGCTGGGGGTCGAAGCCTTTAATTCCAGTTGCTTCTGATGCTGGTGCTGGGGGCCAGCACAGTGGCCACGTTACAGGCGGACTCTCCCACGTCCTGGGTCTATATTATACATACTTATTACAGTGCAGAGCAAAAAGGTCAGGGTGTACCCTGTGTTCAAGCCGTATATACTACTACTATGACTATGTGACCTCAAGCGGGTTATCTGACCTTCCTGAACTTCTGTTTCCTCATCTGAATTAGCGCCGGCTTTACACAGTCGACATAAAAATTAGATAAGATACGCCCCAATGACACTCTATGAGGAACTATAAAATGTGGTCCTTCTTGCGGAGGACATCCAGCATTAAAGCTGGGTAATTTGACTGTATCCACAATCTTTTCTCTTGTTTAAATGATCTTCTCTCCACCCTTTAGAGATAGCTGTCCAACAGAAATACAATGTCAGCCACAAATGTGAGCCCAGTATGAAATAAAAATGTGTTAGTAGTCCTATTACACAAGGTGTGATTAATTTCAAGGATGTATTTTCTTTAACCTAATTATTATACCCCAAAATATTTCATTTTCAACATGGAATCATCAATATAAAAATCGTTAATAAAATGTTTTACTTTTTGTTTTTCATAGGCGACCTTCAGAATTGGGTGTATATTTTACACTTCGGGTCAGTGTGGACTGCCCACGTTTTGAACGCTGCTGCTGCATGACACAGTCCAGCTCCAGATCCTTCCTGATGTTTCTGTCCCACCAGCTTTCTCAGAATTAAGGACACCGTGTCATGTACAACAATAACCCAGCTATGACCTCTCATTCTCCTGGAAAAAAGCTGAGGTTTGCGCCACTTCTCAGAATCACAGAACACTCTGTTCCTCTATTTTAACAGCAGTGGATGGTGATAAAAGGGCTGCCAATGGCCACTGAGAGACTGGGTCAGACCTGGCGGGCCGAGGATGCTGGTGACATCACGGGGCAGCTTCCCAAACAAAACAAAAAGTGGGGTTCGTTGAGGCAGTGGGGGGTGGAGAGGATTCTGATTTGCAAAGCTCTATCATCGGAGGGAAGAATTCCTGCCAACAGAGCGTAACATCTACTCATCTATGGGGTTGGGGCAAAGCCCTGAAACGAGGAGAAGGCACACGTCTGTTTTTCACATGCTAGCTTGTCTTCCTGTGAGAAAGGGTGCCACGTAATGTCATAAGCCTCAAGAAACCTAATAAGGAAGGGCCACACCTCAGCCATTCCAATCAAGTGAAAATCTATTCTATTTTTAAGAGATTCAAGAGAAAGAGCCCGGGATCTTCCTTATTAACTGCTTCCAGGATTCCATCTACTGTCCCTCACTGTCAGGAAATTCTTCTTGGTCTTACTTAAATTATTCTCACTAAGGCTAACGCACATTTCCCTTTCCTGGCTTTCAAAATGCTCGCCTAAATATGCAGGGGAAAAAATGGAGAAACTTATTTTAAAGAAATAGCCATAGGAAGATAAGACTTGAGAATTTTACTTTACTACAAAACATTCAAGACACCCTCCTAGCTGGCTACAGAAGCATCAGGAAGAGGCTGACAGAGAGACATGCATGGCGGCAGCCTCTCTCATTCTGATGCAGGCTTTTTCGAGTACATTTATGATTGGCTGAAACAATTTTGGGTGACAGGGCAAATGACACTGTCTCACGTTGGATGGGAGGGTGATGTGGCTGGAACCTGCCGCACATAGATGACCGAGGTTGGAGGCTTGGTTTTGTTGCTGAAAGCTCCCATCATCGTTCCCACTGTCCTTAAGTGGAATTTAAGGACTTATGGAGTCACGTGATAATACTGTGGGTACCAGGGACCTGGCTGTGGATTTTGAGATGAACCTTTCAAATATCAAATCCCAGTACGTGCACGCTTGACCTTTTCCCTTTTCCTGTAAGGGTAATGTGGGATTTACTCAGGGCAGTCAGGGATTTGGAAGCATAGATTCTGCTCAGTAATCTCAAAGGGCTTTATAAGAAGCATTAAATGTTGGGATTATGGCCATTTTGCTCTATAACCCGAAGAAGGGAAATGCTATAGTCACAGGGACCAGGTCTACACCACCACCGGAAATGATCTGTATGGGTGTCTGGTTACCAGAATCCTTCTGGGGGGAGGGAATCCTTGGTAGGTGTTGATTCCAAGTCACCTTGCTCTTCTTTCAGGCTGTTGGAGTTTTGCGAGGTGTGGCCTTTGATGCATCTCTTACCCTAATGCTGGCTGAAAAACTCGACCTCCCACCTCTGCCACTATTTCTAATGTCAGCCACTCTTGTGTAAACCCGCTTGCCCTCTGTGGGAGAGAAACACTTCCTCCAAACCTGCCTGTGCATCTTACAAACCTTGTCGGGTCAATACCCACCCCGCCCCATCTCTGCAACTCCAGATCACAAGACTGAGAAGGGTGTTTCTTCATCCAAGGCTTGTTACAAATACTCTGAAATTCTTCTTCAGAGCAGCAACAGTAAAACCTTCCGCACCTAATATACTTTGGTGACTAAAGTATGAATGAATCTGCAAGGCTGTCACTCTGTGGACTTACACGGTATCAAAAAGAGAAGTATGGGATCCAAATGCTTTGTTCTATGAAAAACCTAGCATGGGTCCAAATGAACTCGAGAAGAGGGATTCCCTTTAGAAAAGGATTTTGTCAAGAGAACATAATCCGGGACAAGGGAACTTTGTAGAGGAGAAAGAAAAGTCATATTTAACTTGGTGTTTGTCCAATAGTTTTAACCTTGCTCCTCTATGTTCTGCTGAAGTCCGCTTTGTAATCATGCCGAAAGGAGTTTAGAAGTGTTCCTTTTTTTTTTTGTCTATAGTTTTTTTGTGCGAAACTAAATCCCCCGCCAAGCAATTGGTTCTATGACAAAAAGTCCTTTGGGGAAATAGTACCAAGGCATTTTAGGATTAGCCCATTCTTTCATTCCATAAGGATTTGTTTAGTGACATTTGTGCCAGGCATTGGGCTGGGTGCTGGGGATACACAGGGATCACGACGCAGACCCTGCCCTCAAACCGTTGGCGGCTCTGGGCAACAGAATAAACAGGCAGGGACAGTGAGCTGTGACACTGAGTTGTGACAGCGCAGTGAAAGGGACCCATGGGGGAGGGGGCGCAGTGTCTTCTAAGCTGTGAATTGGAGGCTTAACAGAAACAGAAGCAGAGTTCTAGAAAGAGGAAGTAACACGTGACTTGTGTGGGCAGAGTAGGACTTCTCTTGCTTGGCCTAATTCAACATCTTCTGGATTGTGAAAGGCTGAGGATGAGCCTTCCAAAGTTGCGCACAGCAGTAACTAAATATCTTTTCTGTGATTCAGGTTCACTTCCAATGCCCTGGTTCACATCTTCCCGGAGGAGGCTGGCCGACAGACTATAACTTCACTGCCACTTGAGGTCCCATTTCCTGTTTCAGAGAGTGGCTACTTTCTAAGCCTCTAAGTGTTGATATATATTTTTTTTAAAAAGCATCTTAAAAACACTGGACCACTCACCTATAAACTCTTCATGCTGATTCTTAACAACTGAAAGCTCCAAATGCTTTGTCAGTGATTTTGCTAACGGAAGAGATCTTGCTCACTTTACAGTTCCTGTCTCCTGCCTCACCTCACCCCCCAAATCCAAACCACAAGTCTGACTCTTAATAAGACTGTAAGTCTTGGAATCTAGCCTAATAAGGACATAATCCAAAACATGGAAGAACTCTGTACCCATGGGTAAATTAATGACAGTGTTTACTGATAGTAGCGGAAAAACCGTAAAACAAACAAACAAAAGCCTTAAATGTGCCCAAATGAGTGAACGATTAGATAATAATGGTATATCCGTTTTTGGACTTTATGCTGATATTAACAAAGATGAACCTATAGTAACTTGGAAAATGCCAACGAAAGACAATGTTAGGTGGAAAAATAAAATAGAATTACATGCATTATGATTATAACCATGTAAGAAATAGAAATCTGAAAAATGCTGGAAAGAAATTTGCTGAAATGAGACTAATAGGTAAATGAGTGGGCTGTGATTATGAGCTTTTTCCTACTTTGTTTCCTACGTTGCCTTTATAATTTAAATCTAATTTCAAGTATTAACTCCTTCAGGTTAGCAATTTGAACATTTTCCAAATCCAAGCAGTATATACAAGGGGACGTGAGATAAGAGTATTTCTACGCATATCTTCCCATTGTGACAGTATCGTCTGTCCCCCCTCCCCCCCCAGTGAATGAGCATGCAGGTGTCATTTCAACCTACCACCAAAGAACTACAGATTCTTTGGCAAAATATTCTGGATAATGAGGAGCACTGCTCTAAGAGTTTGATAGACATTTGAGGATTTCAAGCAAATACGGTTCTGAAAGTTGGAGTCAAACAACAGATTTGGAATTAAGTTCTTTAAATCAAGTTGGGCAACTCTGCGATTCTTCAGGGCTCTAGGTATAATGATGATTTCTTTCGAGAGTAAGCTGAACGAGGCCAGGATCTATGATTCTAATACAGCTCTGACTTCTTTGACTCTGATGAGTGGGTGCAAAATTTGTAGATGGACTGACTGATTTCCTGCGTGTCCAGGGACACATAGATGTTCAAGAGTGATGCAACGAGGACACGTGGGATGGGGGTTACTCGGCCCCTGAAGGGGAGACAGAGCCAAGAGATTGCCTCTCTTTCCCCACACTTACGGAAGATTCACTTGGAAACAGCAAATGGTTTTCCACCCCTCTCTGAGCAGGAAAGATGACCATATCAGTTCTAGTTGCAGCAAGAGTTATTTACATTATATTCGAGTTAACTCTGGCAAGTAGAAATTGCTAATGGCAGTTGCGGAACTTCCTTTTCTAGAGATTTGCAACAATAGGTTAGATATACATCTGGCCTTGAATGCCTTAGGCGTGGTGTACAAAGAAACAGAATGAACAAAAATAGCACTCACACACACAAAAATACCATGGTGTGCCGCCCTTCTCTCCTAGATTCTACCAGATACCGATTAAAAATTGTTTATATCGTCCCCCACCCATCAGCTGAATCGAAGTCCAAACCACATAAGCCTTGGAAGAAACTCAGAACATTGGCCAAAAGTCAGTTACCTGCACTAGCAGTTCCAGCTTCCTGTCATCAAGAAGATGTACTTGACATCGACGGCCCTCCGTCATCTACGAAGAAAGACAAATGATGGTCACTGAGAGTCTGACAGCCTGATGCATCTCCCATTCAATAATTTCATCACACACATTAGGGACAGATTTCAGTATCCAGGCTCTGCCACCGTGTCCCCCTTACTGAGCACCTGGGAGCAGACGAGCACCCCTCTGGCAATTGCATCTGATTTCTGTGAAGCTTCTTTCTCCACAGGATTTCTGTGCTAATCGTTTATTATCTAGTCCCGACAGTGCTTTCCCCGGTGACAGAGGAACCCGGGAGCTAAACACTCACGGCTAAACCTGACCCCTCACCCTTGCACGTTTTGCTACGCACACACTGCTGTCAGCGTAAGAGAGAGAGAGAGAGCCCGGACAGGCATCGTTGGGTCGTGGCCCCACCGGGTCTTGGGTGCGTTCATCTCTGCAGCCCCGTCTCATACACAAAAGCGAGTGGGCTGAGCCCAGGGAAATGCAGCTGAAATGTTTAATCGCTGGCTTTCTGGAAGGAAGAAGCCTTCATTTGTAGCATTTGCTGGAGCCCTGGTGACACTCTCAGAGGAAATCCTTTGAAGAATGAGGCTTCCCTTCAATGTCAGCTGGCCACCACTCTAACCGAAACTTGTCTTGCTACACTCCAGATAGCTTCCCTGGTTCTGATTTCAAGCTACTGTCCTGACAACATATCTCCTACACATACGGTAACCTTAAATAGCCCCAGGGGCAAGGTGATAGTAGAGTCAAATAATCAGGAAATTTTCCATCCGTGAGTGATGGGTTTTGAGTATTTATTACCTCTGTTTTTAACGTAAGGTACTTACCTCTAAATTTATAGAATTTAATTTTAATAATGGTTCTGTTTTTACCACTGGCACACAGAATTCCCAAAAACGTACCAATGGGCTCTCACAACAGGTAAGAGCTGGCTCCAACACCACTGTCTGGACCAGAAGACCCAGAAGGTTCTGTCCAGCCCTCGTATTTTCTATGACTCCATAGCCGCCACTGAAACCACCTTCTTTTTGCCCAGCTAGCAGCCACTTCATGCAGATCAAGGGGAGGGAAGCAGGTGGGCAGATCCTGGCCGCATCTGCATGCCCAGCCATCACAGTCCCTTCTCATGAGCGCTTTCTCCAGGAACAATGCAATAGAGATCATCTTCTCTTCCTGTACAACAGGGATTATCCTCTAACCATCAGCATGTCCAAAGCTGGCATGGACTCTGGTGGGAAAATCCTCTTATTCCTTCCTCAGAAGAAGCCAACCCCTCCAACTACCATCGAGTCAAATTTCCCTAGTTATGGGATCTTAACCCATACGGCACACCCTGCTTGGATGGGGCCAAAAGAAATGTCTCTTGAATCTGAGTTAGAAGAATGACTCAGCAGTCCCCAGCTCTGAGAAAAAGCACCAAGAGAAGTTTTACATACCCACAGGCACTCCAACAGAGGTTAAAATAGAGTTAAAACCCAAGGAAGCCTTCAGTCCAAAGGTCTGCCATTTTGCACATATAAGCCGAAGCCGGCGGCCATGGATGTGAGACCGGTCTATGACAAGTCCTTATTCATTCTTTGGACTCTTAACTGTCAGTGTTAACTGCCTTAAAAGGAGAGAGGGCTCAAATCCTATTAGAATCTACCAAGTGTGCACATAGGAGTCATCCTAGCTGACTGACTTCATTTAAAAAATCCGTCAGCTGCAAAAAATACCCAAGTGGGACAACATCATAATAAAAAGCTCCTGCACAGCAAAGGAAACCATCAACAAAGTGGAAAGCAACCTACTAAAGAAAATACTTGTCAATTATATATCTGATAAAGGGCTAATACCTAAAATATATAAAGAACTCAGATGACTCAATAGCAAAACCCCACACAATCCTAGTATAATGGGCAGAGAATCTAAATAGACATTTCTCCAAAGAAGACATCCAGATGGCCAACAGACACATGAGAAGATGCTCGACATCACTCATCATCAGGGAAATGCAAATCAAAACTAGAATGAGCTATCAACCTCATATGTGTTAGAATGGCTATTATCAAAACGACAAGAAATAACAAGTGTTGAGGTGGATGTGGAGAAGAGGGGAGCCTTGCACAGATGGAGGGTCCTTTAAAAATTAAAAACGAAGCCACCATATGATCCAGTAATTCCACTTCTGGGTATTTATCCAAAGAAGAGGAGAATACTCATTCAAAAAGATAAATGTACCCCCATTTTCAAGGCAGCATTCTGTATAACAGATAAGACACAGAAGAAACCTAAGTGTCCATGGGTGGATACATGGATAAAGAATACGTGGTGTATATATACAGTGGAATATTATTCAGCTATAAGAAAGAAGGAAATCTTGCCATTTGTGACAACATGGATGGACCCTGAGGGCATTATGCTAAGTGAAATTAAGTCAGAGAAAGACAAATGATCTCATATGTGGAATCTAAACAAATAAACAAAATACCAAATTCGTGGATACAGAGCACAGATTGGTAGTTGCCAGAGCTGGAGGGTCAGGGGGTTGAGGGAAATCGGTGAAGTGGGTCCAAAGTTCAAAACGTACAAATTTCCAGCAGCTCAATTCTTAATGGAAAGAACCCAAGGTTAACATAGTGGAAGTTCAAGGAAGAAAAGTGCTACAACCATCCAGCATATTACTTTGAAATTCCTTTAAAGACATTTATTACAGGTTTCAGAAAATTCTCTGAAGGGTGGGGACAGAGGAGAATTCAAAAAAAAAAAAATGCTGCTGCTCCTTAGCATCTTTAGAACACAAAGTTTTGAGCTTCCTTTTATCGTAAAAGGCTAAGGATATAAACACATTCTTGACTTCCTTATCCACATTCCAATAAATTTGACAAAAATAAAGGGAAATTGGTATCACCAAGATATTACTGTATCAAAGAAGTTTTAACTGCAATAATAAAGAGGTAGATATCATTTTCCCAAAATATTTCAGAGCACACAACGCGTGACGTGACACTGAGTTCATGCCTGTACCTAGGAGTTTACTGTGAGGTTCTCATTTTCATCTGAAAAATAAAATCCTCATTCCATTAAATAATCTCACCTTATCTGCTCAGCAGTTGAAGGAATTAACTATACATCAAGATGTTAAGATCTACTCAAAGTTTTCCAAGTTCATTCTTCTCTTCCAAAAAGCCTTCAATTTTCAGTCCCGGGGAATTTATTTCTAAGCATGCTCCCTATTTGAACAGGGAATTTCTAAGCTGCCTCCCTTTGGGAAGGCACAATGTCCCTGAAAAAAAAAGCAGCCCAGAGAAGTGCGTCCAAACAGAAACTCAACTTTGAATCATCATGTTTTTGAAAGTACGCCTTTCTTTGGATGGCACTGCTGTGGTTTTTTTTCTCCAAGGGGGGGATGGCCTGTCCTTCCTGACTGAAGGAAGACTGGAGTGTCCTGTTCTCATCAGTTCAGAAAAGGTTTACCCTCCTGGGTGTGTACCGGGAAAGAGTGGACATCTGTAGCTTTGTCTGGCTTTCCAGGCACACTGAAATTTTCTTTTGAATGCTAACAATTGTAAAATAATACGGCTTTGCTTGTTTTCATTTTCAGCGGCCGAGGCACAATTGCAGCGTCGGCATCCCCCTCAGAGGAAATCCTCTCGGAGAGCAGGGCTTCTGGTAGATGTCAGCTGGCGACCACTCCGACATAAATCGTCTCGCTACAATGCAATTCCATACCAAGCAGAGGCCTGCCGAAGGCGCTGTGATTCTCAAGAAATATACAGCGAAGTGTTATTTTGGAAGTGAGGTGTCCACCCCATCGCTCCAACTTTGCTGTTAAGACACACACTGAATCGGGAAGACTATTCATAAACAGAGAAATGCATTTATGATACTAGCTTAAGGGAGCATAGCAGAATATGAAATGCTATGTGTGTCCTATCAAGACAGCCAATAAAATTATCGTGCACTTGGACAGGAATTGGGAGGCAAAAAAATAAAATAGTTGATATGCTAGGGGAGTAGGCTTTTGGGTAGTGTCCTCCCATCCCATCCAATTATGACTTAAACTTTTATTTTTTTCAGTAAAAAAAAAAATGTATAAAAACAAACTTTATCTAGAAAAATGAATGACAGTGTTTGAGGTCAGCCATAGGAAATGGATCCTGAGAAGCTTCGTTCCCAACGATTTTGTTTTAGATTGCCTACGTTTTTAACGCATCAAATCAAGTTAGGTTACAACTGAGAATTACAATTGTCACACAGGTCAGAATACTGGAGACGGAAGGTCTGACATAGTCTCTCCAGGCAGGTGGAGTTAATGGGAAGCCAACTGTGATCAGAAGTTGCTCAGGGAGCACAGAACCTGAAAAGGGGTGGCATTTATAAATATCTATGTCTGAGGGCATCTTTTCTCCACTATCCTGATATATTCCTGTTGGTGGAAGGAACCACTGTCCAAATGTGGTGGGGGAGTCCCCCCTCATTGGTAAAAAACAAATAATAACTAACTAGCAATGACAAATGCCCCCTCCATGGGGATTTTCAGATGCTTTACATGGACAAGGGCAGGCTACCAAGTTCAGCCCATGCAAATACATTTTATTAGGAACATTTTGTCTTCAAATTCAAAACTAAGTAAACCCCATTTTAATATGTTTTGTATTATGACCCTTTTCTCTACATGTCACCTCTCCCTCCCTCTCTCTCCCTCTCTCCCTCTCTCTTAGCCACTGCGTGTCCTTTGCCAAATAAGTTACACACTATGGTATACACACCTAGTTCCACTGTGGACATTTTTGTTGAAATCTAATGCAGTTGTACAAATGACTATAGGGTCACTGATTCCGAGCTTAGCAATGCATGTGGCTTTCAAAAATAAAAACTAAAAAACATCTCATCAGCACGTTACTATTGTATTTCCTGAGGCACATTTATATGGAGACAGTTATCCCTGAGGCACCGGGGAATGGGGTGAGGGCAGGGTGGACACCGGGAGGGGAGGCAGTGTTCACAGACCGCAAACACAGCTTTGAACACGCCCACTTGGTTTGTCTCTGTGCACAGTAAGTTACTGTCTTGTGACTCATATTCATTTTAGAGATGGTAACTTTCTGAGACAACAAAATAAGAAATATTAAAGCCTCACTAGGATTCTATAAAGGGAAGAATTAAAATTTCCAAAACATGCTTTATTTAGAAAAGTTATTAATACTCCCCCCTCCAAAACCTGAAATCCTATCCTTTAAAATTCCACCATCCAATAGAAAACTCAGATTTCAAAAGCATCCAAGCCGAGATCCGACCACAGAGCCCAGCCTCCCCTGCTGGCCTGGTCCGTTAAACCCCGGAGCATCCCAAGGCAGCCGGATGGGCGGATGTGCTACGGCAGCACCTCACAATCCGCCCTCTGACCTGGGCCGTTCTGCGGCTCAGAAGGAAATTCCAGAAACATGACTACAACTTCCCAGTGCAGCTCACTATTGGAGCCTCTGCTCTCGGGGTCACTTCAACATGTGACTGACATTCCTCTCTCCACTTCGGTTTCCTCTCAGACTGATGAAGGCCCAACGACCCAACGAAGGCACCAGAAGGTCACAGGCTCACGAGATCTCAATCATCATCAAGCTATCACATCCAGGAGATGAATGAATGCGATATGTTCACAGCGGTCTCAAGAAATGCAACTCACAGTAAATATACAGAAAGGACTTCGGGCAAATTAAAATTTACTGAAAATATGCATCCATTTGTTGCTGCTCATGCTTAACTTGTACCATGGAGATGCCAGACAGAATAAATTATAATGTAATTTTATAACATCGTATGAGCCTCTGCCCAAAATCTTTAAAGGTTAAAGGTATTTTGCCCACTTTTATAATAATTTTCCCCCTATTCAAGCCTACCTTTTTTGTCTTTCAGTGACATATTAAAATAACATGACAGGGGAAGGAGACACATGGTGCTAGACACCAGAAGTCTGATTCAGAGAGAATGACCTTGTCCCTGTTTCGCCCTATGTCCTCTGGCAGATTGTTTCACCTCTGTCGCGACCATGAGTCTCCTGGATGTAAAAGGACACACACAGGCACGTCCTTGAGGCTCTTGGCTGCTGAATACAGTTGTAACTTATCAAACCCAGATGAAAGTGATTACATTCACGCGGCGATCCGACGGATTATAAAAGTTGAAAAAGCCTTGCATTCTCCCAAGCTCAACCTTCCACAAGTTTGCATCTGATGAGGTCACAAGCGGGGCCGGTGCTTTACCAGAGGATCTTGGGAAAGCATGTGTTGGGGCCGCGGTTGCTCAGATCCCGCTTCTGCCTTCAGCACAAGGAACTGGAGCGTTCTCCGATAATGCGGGGAGAGAAGTCATGGTGTCATGGGTGCACTCGGGGCTAGGGGGCTGCGCGGGGCCGCTGCTCTGGGGAGGACCCCACTGCCCAGAGGACCGCTGCCGTGTGTGATCGAGCCACAGGTCCTGGAGGACAATCCATCTCAATCTCTCCAGATGGTACTGCAGGGCAGAGGGTCAAGAAACACTAACAGTCTCTGGGCCTAAAGTTTAGAAGACGAGGAATGGACCCAGACAGGTAAGCGGTGAGGACAGCCAGGGAGCTCCAGTGATGGGCTTTGTGATCCCAGTGCAGTGGAGCTGTGAGCCAGCGCTAAGCTGCGGACTGTGGAGGAGGAAGGGAGGAAGGGTATCCTTCCCACCTTCCAACAAGATATTGCAATTTGAGGACAAGCTACTGATGTGGAGGTGGGACAGGTCCGCTGCAGATGTGGAAAGACAAGGCGGAGTGGGTGCCACACAGGGCCACTGTGGGACAGGCCATCACTGTCCTCTGTCTGAGGCCAACCCCTCTGAGTACGCCCACGGGACACGGGCGCCGGGAGACCCGAACACACGGGCCCTGCAGGCTGGCTGTGCGTCACGGACACCAAGCCGGTGAGCAGGGCAGTAAGCTCACTTCCATGAACTCATGTGCAAGAAGCGTCCAGGGTTCTGGAAGACCCAGAGCTTTCTGCCTTTCCTTCCAACTAGCCGGATGCCTAGAGAGCAGTAACTGGATGGTCCCACTTGGGTTCTGCTGGAGCATCTTCTGCAGACAGACTCTCCTTTATCTCCGAGTATGAGCCCTCCCTCCCCTCACTCACCACACACCTGCAGCCTTCTGCCGCCCACACTCTGCATCTGCAACAGAGTCTCTGAAGACACAGAGAAACTTAAGCCTCTCGACAGGGAGGAGGAGAGCATTTGAAATACCTGATCGGGCCTCATTCCCTGGTCTATGTCACCGAGACAATCACAGTGCCACCCCCGTGGGGCTGCTGTGACGAGTAACTCAGTTAATGCAGGTAAAGAGTGTGGATTTCTGCTTGGTGCACAGAAGGCTCTCGATCAGTATTACCTTTAGAAGTTTCCAGTCCGGGAATTCAAAGCTCCTCTGAGCAGGAGTGTCAGAAAGGCAGCAGACCATGTACCTTCACCCCCACCCCAATTCCAGAATGGCCCCAGGTGAGGCTGAGGCCTTCTGTCCACTCACACAAGATTTTTTGCTATGTGGCAGGGTGGGTGGGGAGGCTGGTGTGGACAGGCTTCATCTGGGTGGCAGTCTCCTGCCCTGAGCAAGCGTCCGGCCTTCATGGAGCAGGGCTCTGTGGGGGCCTGGCCATCCCTAGAGGGGACGCTTCATCCAGATAGGGGGCCTGGACAGCCAGTCCTTCTCCCCAGCCGCAGCAGCTCCCAGAGTCATCCTGTGCGAGCCGGCCATCACCAACAGAGAGCCGATATAGGGAACGTGGAGAAGGCCAAAGAAAGGAGGTTGAGGAAAGTCAGTGCATTACCTGTGGGTTGACCTGTGGGCTGGCTGGACAGTGGGCACTGCCAGACCACAGTCGGCAGCGCGAGTGGAAGAGATCAGAGCTCTTGCACCTGTTCCTCTGGGCAGGTTCAGGGTGTTATTCTGTTAATCGTCACTGTTCACAGCACAGGTGTCCGTGTAGACAACCTTTAAAGGCGGCTGAGTGAGGTATAAACCCTGATAAAACATAACAGGCAAAGAAACAGCAAGAACCTATGTACCCAGCTAACATTCCACTGTGCTCCCTGAAGTAAGGACAGATGCAAGAAAATGACATATGTTCTCGGTCATGTGGAGTTCTGGACCTAGTATCTTAGTGGCAGAGTCTTGGGGTGGAACGAAGATGCTTCTTCCAAAGGAAAAGGCAAATATCTCTTTCTTTGGCTTTGATGACTGTACCTGGAATTTGTTTTTTAAAAGATTTTATTCATTTATTTGACAGAGAGAGACATCAAGAGAGGGAACACAAGCAGGGGGAGTGGGAGAGGGAGAAGCAGGCTTCCCGCTGAGCAGGGAGCCCAATGTGGGGCTCGATCTCAGGACTCTGGGATCATGACCTGAGCCGAAGACGCTTAACAACTGAGCCACCCAGGCGCCCCAGTACTTGGAATTTTTATAGTAGGAAAGGAGGACGGTGTTGTCAGACAAGGACCCCAGACACAGGGGAAACAGTTTTTAAAAGTCTAGGAAAAGAAATAAAAAGGTTGACTCTATGGACCTAAGAGAATATTGTTTTTATGAGACGGAGACTTTACAGGTAAAATTTTCATAACCTAACAAAAGTAAAATTGAATGAGAGAGTGAAGAGTGAGATGTCCAAAGTACACAGAGTGATTTGCAGAGAAACTCCCAAAGGAGACGAGATTTTGGTATAATATATGCAACGTGTCAAGGGTGCACGGCACGTTATACGTACTCTGTACAAATATGAGGAATGTTTTCAGTGCGTCACAGACTGACAGGGATGGAGCTGGAAAACCAAAGCTGACATGCGAAGTAAGGAAAGTTTAAGAACAATCAAAGAACTTTAAAGATAGGTTCAAGCAAGAGGAGAGAGGAAAGGAATATTTTCATTGTCTGGGGCAGATCAATTTTTGTTAAAAGGTGAACTGAACTACTCAGTTCTGGGTTGGTTTCAATCTTCTGAAGCAAGAAGGGAAATGGTGGGGCTAGTTACTACAGTATAAACTAACTGCACCTCCTTCCCCCAAATAAATTCCTCCCAGTGTTCATAAAGTGAATATTAAAAATAGGTAATTATTGGGGTGCCTGGGTGGCTCAGTTGGTTAAGCATCTGCCTTCAGCTTCGGTCGTGATCCCGGGGTCCTGGGATCAAGTCCCACATGGGGCTCCTTGCTCAGCGGGGGGCCTCCTTCTCCCTCTCCCTCTGCTCCTCCCCCTGCTTGTGATCGTGCGTGCGCTCTCTCTCTCTGTCAAATGAATAAATAAAATCTTTAAAAAATATAGGTAATTATTTATTAGGGCTTTCTAAGCACAAAAGCAATGAGTGAGCCCAAAGGGGAAAATATGCACTGGACTACCTTAAAAATACTTCTATTTAAAAAAAAAAAAGTAATTTTACTTCATGAACACCCTGAGCAAAAAGAAAAAGCAACTGCAAATTTTGGGGGAGGGTGATAACAACTACAATGAGGGGTTAATGTATTAAAGATAAAATTATTTAATTAGTAGATAATTACAAATTAATTTGCAGGTTACTAACACCCTACAGGAAATAAAATTACACAGCAAGTGGCTAAAAAGTTCCTTTGGCTGGGTAATTTCTCTTCTAGAGAAGACATGTATCCATGTCTCCAGTACTCTAGAGACTAAGTAATCTAGTGACCAACCCATCCTAATGGAATAAGCGGTGGGGAGAGGAGGGGGGAGGTTAGAGGGTGATAGATAATAATGTCCACCATAGTGTGTGTTCAGCAAGTATTTATGGTATAGTGTTATATGCAGGGCATCTTATTAGATATACAATGATGAACATGATTTTGTTCCTATATTTAATGAGCTTGTATATCCCACAGAGGAGATACTGAAGTTAACAGGCCATTACAGGGTATTCTGTGTGACAACAGGGAGGGTATAAAATGTTCTGGGCAGAGGGTGGGAGGGACCTTAACTCACACCTGAGGGACCGGTCAATACTCAGCTGAGGAAGTGGGATGTGAACATCTGGCAGAGGTAGCCTGATGTAAGAAGGTCTGGGATGGGAGGGAACAGGGCATGTTCTGGAAACATCAATTGTGCAGAAGAGGTGGGAGCAGAGAGTGGTGGGTGGACCAGGAGCGGTGAGAAAACCAGCTAGAGAATCCTATTTATGATGACAAGAGAGCCATATACTCAATGGCCTGAGGGCAGTACACTCACTGGTGAAATAGTAAGGAGCCACGGAACATCATTTTCTTTTTTTTTTTTTAAGATTTTATTTATGTATTTGAGAGGAGACAGAGAGAGCATGAGTGGGGGAGGGGCAGAAGGCGAGGGAGAAGCAGACTCCCTGCTGGGCATAGAGATGGAGCCCCCTCCATTCCAGGATCCTGGGATCATGACCTGAGCCAAAGTTAGACACTTAACCAACTGAGCCATTCAGGCAACTGAGCCCTGAACATCATTTTCAAATCAATTTCATTCTAACTGATGCAGAAATGAGGGGAGTCTGGAAAGAGGGTTCTAACTGCAAGTGTTGAAACTCAGTGCCTAAAAAGATACAGATGCACTTGGAAAACCGTAAGGAAATACTAAATATAAGCTGTCTTTCTCAGTATCTGCGTGACCCCCAATGACTTATAACTAAACGAAGAACTTGTGCTGACCAAATGTACAGTTGACAGGGAGGTTTAGATGGTAGCTTCAAAATTTAACAGCTGGGATCCTATTATTTATAGTTTGGGGTCCTATTCTTAGTTCACATGCTAGAAGCATAACTTCCTGAATAATGGAATTAAGAAGCCTCCCACACTCCACCATGGTTAAACCATTTCTGGAAATCTGTGTTCATTCTGGGCACCATATTTTACACAGGAAACGAAAGAGAGTGGAGCAAGGCAAAGAAGAGTAATCAGATTGGGTAAAGATCTGGACACTATGTCTTCTCAGGACTGACAGGAAAACCACATACCAGCTGAAACAGCAAAGGCTCTCGTGGAAGGGTAACCCTATATCATCTATTGTCCATGTCAAGACACGTGAGGGAGGGAGAAGGGAAGCGGTTATTGATTTCATGGAGATAACATATAAATCCAATGGGGCATGCCTGGATGTGGGGACTGGCCAATTTAATAATTGTATGCTAATCTGATGATTACATTTAATAATTTAATGAAGAGGGAGAAGAACTTTGCTTTGGTGGGCAGAAATGGAATCAATGAGCAAAAGTTCCAGAAGACACATCTGAATTCAACAGAGGGAAGAACTTTCAAACAAGCATCGTTTTTCAAAATGGAATGTGTTGCCCCATCACCACCACACGTGATCAGGAAGGGGCCAGAAGACCTTTAGCCAGGGACAGTGTAAGAAAGGACTGTTGAACTCCGGGGACGGGGGGACAGACACACTGTAAGATATGTTACGGATATATGTGCTCACCCACAGACAAGAATTCAAAAAAAAAAAAAATTCATCAATAACTCATGTATTTACTTATAATGCTTCTGTTACAATATTACATTTGATGAACCAAATGTTTGCAACATCCATTTCCTGCTTCAGAAGAGTTTTTTTAAAAAATCACATTACAGACTGGTAGGCATGAACACATCATTCTACTTTTTTCCCTACCAATTTCCTTTGTATAAATATGCAAGCAGGGCGCCTGGGTGGCTCAGTCGGTTAAGCGTCTGCCTTCGGCTCAGGTCATGATCCCAGGGTCCTGGGATCGAGTCCTGCATCGGGCTCCCTGCTCAGCAGGGAGCCTGCTTCTCACTCTCCCTCTGCTTGCCACTCTCTCTGTGTCAAATAAATAAATACAATCTTTAAAAAAATATGCAAGCAGGGCGCCTGGGTGGCTCAGTCGTTAAGCGTCTGCCTTCGGCTCAGGTCATGATCCCAGGGTCCTGGGATCGAGTCCCACATCGGGCTCCCTGCTCTGCGGGAAGCCTGCTTCTCCCTCTCCCACTCCCACTCCCCCTGCTTGTGTTCCTGCTCTCACTGTGTCTCTCTCTGTCAAATAAATAAATAAAATCTTAAAAAAAAAAAAATATGCAAGCAAATGTCCTCTTTTTAAAATATAATGCTGTGGGGCGCCTGGGTGGCTCAGTTGTTAAGCGTCTGCCTTCAGCTCAGGTCATGGTCCCGGGGTCCTGGGATCGAGTCCCACATCGGGCTCCTTGCTCAGCGGGAAGCCTGCTTCTCCCTCTCCCACTCCCCCTGCTTGTGTCCCCTCTCTCGCTGTGTCTCTCTCTGTCGAATAAATGAATAAAATCTTTAAAAAAAAAATAAATAAATAAATAAAAAAAAATAAAATAAAATAAAATATAATGCTGTGGAGTGGTTGGTTACATGCATCTGTTACTGGTTTGGTATTCATGTATTTGATAACCAAGAACCTCAATGACATTTTCTTGGTAGCACGAATTTGCCTCTTTTGCTCCAATGTCTAATTCAATCTGTCATTTTAAATGAAAATTTTTTTTTCAATTTCTGCTTATATTGTTATTAGTGGGATGAGATCACACTGTTACAACTATGGGTCTTATGAAGCAACAGGTTATCCCATTTTTACTGAAAATATTTTGTTGACATTAAAATGATATTTTATATGTGTGATTGAAAGAGAATGACCCGACTGTGATAACAGGGACTCAGTACGTATTTTTACATGAATTAATAAATATATATCCAAATAACATACATCCTTATATACCATTTCAAGGACAACTCCAAAATCTAGGTACTATACAACTTAATTTGCATTCAGTGAGATGTTTTTAATTTGCCTATTCTGTAGGAACATACCCTCACACCCAGGCTATGGAACACATGCGTTCTTTGTAGCTAGAGGACCAAGCGTGAAATGAGTAGGACTCTTGTCAATCTTCAATCACTGGTAGCTGGGGCATCTTGCCACATAGTTTGGGAATGGGTTCTCCTTCACGTAAACAATCCCCTTTGTGTATAACTACAGGCAAACTCTCCATTATCCCTGGGGATGTGGAGGGGGGGCAGAAAAGACCGTCAGCAAGCTAGTGCGATTCTATTCTTAGGTGACTCTTGAAGCACAGGGGGAGGCGGCCGCCTGAGACAGTGGAACGGCCCACCTGCCTTCACAGAACCTACGTGGGGTACGAAGCCGCCACTTGCGCCTGTCAGGCCTGAGTCCAGGGGCCCTGTGCTCAGATGCCAAGTCCTCCAGGTGTGGAAGGAAGCACTCTAGTCTGACAGCTGACCCTTTTTGAGATTCATGCTTAAATCAGACCAAACTTCCAGTGGCATCCCAGCAAAGCACATCTGAAGGCCATGGATGGCTCCATCTGGAAAGCTACAGTCCCGCAGGGTGGCTCCCAGCTCCTGGAGACGGTCCTAAGCCCTCGCCCTCCCTGGCCAAACGCCCCAATAAAGAGGTGTAGGGAGAACTTAGGAAACGGAAGTGCTTGCACTGAGGGCAGTTTCTCCAGCTACCTTTGACATCTGTACGGGGCGGTCCATCTGGGCTGGAGGCTGCTGCCTGGATATTTACATACCCAGAGTTCTCTGGAAAGGGCTCTGCTGGAAGGCCTAGCAGGGACCCCCACCCCCACTTGCCCGAGCTGCATCGGTGGCTCCCTGCCTCTGTTCACCTTGTCGGAGGTTTCCACACTGGCTGGCTGCCCCATGACCACCCCAGGCCCTTCTGGAGACCTGCTCATGGGGCTCCTGATGCTGCTTCCACAGCACGACGCGCAGGACGAGTTTCTAGAGCTGTTCCACTTCTTCTTGAATACCACTTAAAAATGGGGGTGGGCACGAGGCCGGAAAAGGAAGGGAAATGAAGGGGGGTGGGCAGAGGAGGAAGGGAGAGGATTCTGAAACCAAAGAGGGTCCTCCCCCCTCCTTTTCACCCACGGTCCACAAGCCTCTCAGTGGAAACGCTGTTGCAGGAAATAATGCAGTGCCTTGAAACTCAGTGGCCGTTTGGCAAATGGTAGATCTAAAAATATTCATCAGTGAGCAGTTACAGAAGTAAAGACGTTCTGTTGTATCTGCGAGTCAAATAAAAAATTCTAATTGGACACAGAACAATTTCTCAAAGCTTTCGGCAGGAGGTAATTATTGTGTTGATGACACACAGAAATCAGGATGAAGCTGAGCCTGCTGTTTGGGCTGTCTCCGTGGAAGGAGGAACGAGGGATGGGTTTTTGCCTGTACCAGCACTGATTAAAGGATGGCAGGGTTCCTGATCTTTCCTCTTTCCTGATTTCACCAGGAGCGCCGGTGTGAAAAGGGTTTACACATGGCATTCCAACTGTGGACACCAAACTTAAGCGTACTTCCAGCAGAGGCTTTAGGAGAGAGAACTGCGTAGGGGAAGTCAAGATGTTGCATCAGAAATAAAGGGGGCAAGGGTAGTGTCTAGAGTTTAGATCCTTCCTACTGCCTGGCATAGAGGTTTAAATACACCAGAGTCTCAGGAAATATCACTGCTTGAAAGGACGGAGTTAACGGTTCTTGATTGTGGTGATGGCTTCACGGTGTAGACATGTGTCAAAACTGATCAAATTCGATCCTTTAAATATGTGCAGTTTATTGTATGTCAATGACCCATCAACAAATCTGATTCAGGTATGAAGGTTAGAGATACTCTTTTCACATATCAAAAAAGAGACAGACCCTCAGAGGATATGGAGAGCTCCACCTGCAGTGGGACATCTCAACAGAGTTCTTCACACTTCAAGGAATTATTTCATTTCTTTTTTTAATTTTTTTAAAGATTTTATTTATTTGAGAGAGAGAGAAAGAGTGAGCACAAGCAGAGGAGAGGTGGAGGGAGAGGGAGAAGCAGACTCCCCACTGAGCAGGGAGCCCGATGCAGGACTCAATCCCAGGATCCAGAGACCATGACCTGAGCAGAAGGCAGACACTTAACTCACTGAACCACCCAGGCGCCCCACTTCATTTCTTTATATCTTATATTCTTTTTATTTGACGTTTGGTGCTTGCGGTTTCCCCCCAGATGTTGTCATATTCAGGACTGAGGTCTGGCATCGTTATGCATCACTCTAGGTGGCTAAGCCCCACTTTGCACCTCCACCCGGAATTCCTCCTTTCCCAAGCTTGTATGTGATTCTGCCTAAACCTGCCCGCTCAACATCTGCATTTGGCTATCTGTTAGGATCTCAGGCTCAGCATGTGCCAAACAGAGCTGCAGACCTGTCTTCTTCCCAAAACCAACTCCACCCATGGCTTTCCCCTCTTGGTAACGGCCACTCCATCACCACGTTCTATTCTTTAGGCCCCAGTTGGGGGACTTCTCTCTTCATCTCATATCCCACACCCACCACAGCAGAAAACCTCATTGATTCTAAAATAACCAGACCCTGAACACTTCATCATCACTTTCTCACTTGCCCAATTCTTGCAATGGCCACCCCCCTGGCACCTCTTGCCTCGCAGTCTAATCCCCACACAGCACCCAAGGGGGGCCACGATGCTCCCCAGATCCCTGTGCAGCCCAAGGGGGGCCACGATACTCCCCAGATCCGTACTCTCCAACAGCCCCCCTCCCCCAGTCGATGCCTTCAAGGCCCCACACGATTCCCACCACTACGCGCCCCCTCCCCCCAGTCTGCTCTTCCACACTCACCTCCTTACTGTTCCCTCCGAGTCACTCTTCCCTCCCAGCCAGAGCCTCTGATGAGCTCCTTCATCTGCCTGGAATATCTCCCCACACAACCCCATGGCTCACCTCTTCACATCCTTCAAAGCTCTACTCAAATATCACCTTTCCACAGTGTCCCTTCTGATCCTGTATTTAAGATGGCAACCTTGCCAGACTTTCTGATCTCTCTTTAGTTTTCCTCAGCGCATGTGCCACCTTCTAGTGCACCATATAATTTACTAGGTTTGCTGTCTGCCTTTTCCTCTTGGACTGCGAGCTCCCTGAGGGCAAGACTTTTTATCAGTTTTGTTCATAGATACCTTGCTGGGACATAATAGGCACACCATTGTGTGTTGAATGACTGACCGACTGACTGAATGACTGAATGAATGAATTGGGGAGCTCAGGTACTTCCCGCCAGCTGGGGTTTGCAAGACCAGCCCTCATATAGAGGATGACAGTTGTCCTGTGCCATCTTTACTCTCTGGCCCTCTGACATGGACACATCCAGAGAGAGAAATCCCGGCTGAAAAGCAGAGAGAGAAGAGCTGACAGATGGGGTAAGGACACCAGGCTTACGCAGGGGAAAACTCATTCTAGCTATCTGCAAACAAGCAAAGAAACGGGAAACCACAATATGTGACAAATAATTACTCAGTTATATTTTTGAGCACCCACCAAATGCCAGACATAATATTAGATGCTGCAGAATCAAAGATTAATAAAGACACGGTCCTTTCTTAGAGAGCTGGAAATCCTACAGAAACAGGTCATTCCAATTCAGGAGATGAAACCCGGGGCTGGGCGCTGTGAGGACGCTTTGGGGCGAATAAAGGAGGGAGAGCCGCTCTGCTTGGAGGAAAATGAGAAGGTAGCATTGGAGGTTTGAATTCAACAATGAGCAGGGGTGTCCCCAGCACAGGAGGGATGGGAGGGGCTGCTCAATCCCCAGGATGAGCGTTTGCAAGAGGCTGACATGCAGAAAAGGCCAAATGTGCTTGGGGAAAGGCAAGGGGGGTGTGGTTGCGTACAAGAGACTACACGTTTGTGCTGCTTCCCCAAGCACCGCCCCCCCCCCAAGAAAGTCTTGTGTTAAGTCCTAACCTGCAAGTGGTGGTTTCTTGAGGTGGGGCCTCTGGGAGGCGATGAGGTCACGGCGTGGAGCCCTCGGGATGGGATTCGTGCCCTTATGAAAGAGAGCCCGGAGAGCTCCCTCCTCCCTTCTGCCTTGTGAGGACAAGTGTGAAGACAGCCATCTATGAACCAGGACGCAGGCCCTCACCGGACACTTCCCAGCCTCCAGAACTATGAGAAGTAAATGTCTGTCGTTTATTAAGTTCCCCAGCCTATGCTGTTTTGTGGCAACCCAAAAAGCCTGACACAGTGCGTCAGAGTCAGTGTAAGAAAAGAAGTTTAAGAAATGAGGAACTGCCAGGTCATGCTGGGTCCCTCTAGTCCATATTAAGTCCTGTGGGTTATAGGAAATGAAGGCGGGAGGGGGGCAACGAGGCTGGGGAGGGGATGTGCGTGCACTGCACATACGTGTGTGTACGCGTGTGTGTGTGGGGGGGGGCAGGAAGGCGGCAAGGGGGTAAGCTGTGATGATCTTATAATCACCCAGGAAAGAACGGGGAGGTGCTGAACTATGAATGGGCACCTCACCCCAAAGGAATTTGGGAAGGAAACATAGGAGCAAGGTGTTAGAGAAATTCATTGTAAAGGCTTGAAGAGCTTAATCCCAGTCATGCAACCAAGAGGAAGAGCGAGGCGGACAAGTGACTGGCTGACCACAGGACAATGGTTGTTGAGCCTGGGAGGAGGAGGGAGAGAGGTCCCCAGACCACCACCGGTCAGAGTAGTCAGAGGTGAGACGCGGCACCGCCTTCGCTAATGCGGGAATACTGTCAGGGGGTGCTCCTTTGAGGGGTCACATTGCGAGAAAATTGATAAATAGCCAAATGGACAACTGGCCATTTCAAAGCCCATCTGACGGCAGCCTCCCTCCCTCAGTGAGGGTCTGAAGAGAAGGGCAAGAGCGAAGGCTATGCACTGTTCTCATGCTCGCCTCCTTGTCACTGTCACGGGGAAACTGCAGGAACCCGAGCATCCTCGCTCCCACCTGTCTTCCATGCTAATAAGCACGTGTGCTCACATACTGACTTTTTTCCATTTCCAATGTGAAACCGAAAACAAGATAAAACTCAAGAGTTTATGGGATTTTTCCGTTGGGTTTTGTCAGTTCCCTAAAAGTGTGGTCAGTCCTGTTGGCAAGAGGAAAAGAAGAATCTAGCTGTATAAGAAAGAAACAAACAAAACACCCCTGTGGTTTGGATATTCTTTGAGTATCTGGATATCTTTCCAAGTTGGAAGTTCTAGATCTCTGTATCTAAAGAGTATAAAATCTCTATTGGCTAAGTTGCAACCTTAGCAACAGGGGGGCAGACAAACCACACTGTGCAGGGACAAAGAAACCATATTTTCCACAAGAAAGAAAGAAGGAACCACAAACAAGTGTCAGTTTATATTTTCTCCAGAAAATGACTGGCTCACTCCACCCTGTCCAGGCAAACTATTGCCATAAACTGGCCCTGAGGGTTCATCTAAAATAGATCCTTGTCCTGCATACGGCTATTCTGTGCCTGTTTAATCTGTCTCCAGAAGATGGACCATCTCTCATTCTGATTTATTTTATCCAACACCAAGAAGGTTATTAAGTGCTTAAATAATTTCCGATGTTATTATGCAAATCGGTATGTTGACTGCTCATGCTACAGAGAAACTCAATATTTCCAGAGTTGTCAGGCGGTGGGTGCAATGAGAAAAACCTCCCACAAGCATCTAGGACACTCAGCTTCTAGGCTTGTTTCTGCTACTAACTCTCTGCAGTAATTACTTGAGTGAAACATAAATAAGTGAATAGAAGCTGAAAATCTTCCTAATAATGGCAACGAATGGGAAGTAATCAAAGAACGTTACCCAGCGATTGGATTTTTGCCTCTGTTGTGAAGAAGAAGATGGCATTACCATGGATTGGCATAACCTTCGTAATTCTTGTTTTGATTCTAGCATTCTTTTCCAAGAGAAAAGCCCTCCCTTATCATTTTTCAAAACTGAAGAATTCAAATTCTCTCTCTGCTTTTCAGTGTAAAAGCAAAATCATCTCTTCTTCTCTTCCTTCCCCTCCCCCAACCAATCCTCCCCATATTAGCGTTCCAGGACTCACTGGAGTCTCAGGGATGCGGACGCATGCGGAAGGATGCCCACAAGTCTTTTCCATCCAATACAAGAGGACTGCTGGGGGATGCCTTTACCGGCAGAAGTCTTTCTGGGAGACCACATGACACAGAGTATCAGAGCGAACAGTTGTTTCCCTTATGCTACTTTCTCTTTATAAAATGCATCTCAGGATTGGAGGTGAGGAGGTACGACTTCCTTGAGTCGTGTCTCCACGGCCAGTGGCCTCTCACACCCCACTGCGTGTCCCTGCAGTTAGCCGTGCTGAGCCTTCCAGTGGCATAAGCAAGTCACACTGGAAGGCGGGGGGGAGGACGCAAAGACAACATCACTTGTTCTAAGCGTCTCCCATATTTTTGTGCTAGGTGTTTCACGGATGGTGTCTCACTGACTCTTCTGAATGTAACTTTTCTTGTCAATGAAAAAAACTGAAGCTCCGAGAGATTCAGTGATGCAGTCATTCGCCCGAGGCCTCGGAGCTAGCAGGAGGCAGAACCGGGAATCCGAGCCACACGAGATGATGCTACGGTTCCACTCTCCGTCCACCACACTTGCACAGCCCATCTAAGTCCTTGCCAGGCGATGGGGACTCCAGGCTTGGTGCTGTGACTGAGGCCTCGGCGAGGTCCCTGAGCATCTGTAAGCCTCTCTTCCTCTGTTAAAATGACCTATATGCCCCTTCTCATTCCTAGAACTCCATCCATCTGAAATCTCTGACTTGACTGATAACCCCCAAATCCCGCCTGTGCGTGGTTCACAGCCTGCATGGAACATTCAGCGTGACGTCAGCCCCCACTACCCTACCGGGTTCGAGGCCTCTGCCCTCCAGCCAGGACCTGCAGGCTACATCTGCGCCACTGCTCAATCTGCAGTTACTCGGTTACAAAACACTCGACCATCCCAATAAAAGGGGATTGAGAAGGCAGAACACTGCTCTCCATTGTGTTCGGCTCCAATCTGGTTCTTGTCCTCACCCTCTCCTCTCTTCTGCTCTCTCTCGCTCGCTCTCTGAGACAGTGAAATGAGTATCTGATATCTATTGGGGGTAGCCAGTGGGAGCAGAGGAACGGGTAAGCCAGCACTGCCTTCCCCAGCTCAGTGTGTAGGTACGGCGCCCAGCTCCAGATGGCTCCACACCATTCGGTTTCCGAGTTTGGGTTTATCACATCTATACACTTGTTCACAGGCGTGTGGTGAGAGCATAATTGTGCATTTTATGGTTATGAACGGCACAGCCTGGCAACTCTCCGATCATCATTTCCATTCGCTGTCATGCATTATCAATCTAATTCCCCATTACATGCCTTATTTTTTTCATGCATTCTTCGTACAGCAAGGACAAAGAAAGGCAAAAGCCCTGCAAAGAAGACTGAATCACGAGAAGAAGAGGCTAGTCTTGATGGAAACTGTGGAGCTATCGCCTTAAGTTTGGGAGGGATAGCTTTTGGCTAATTTGAAGTGAAAATTATTATTAGAAGGTTTAGAGTTTTTCATCCATACCGAGACTTCTGGCCCTAAGGTCAGCAAGGCCACACCACAGTATAGACTAAGACAAGGTAGACACCGGATGACTTCACAGGGTACATCTCACTTTAGGCCATGGGGTGTTCTAAAGATGCCTAACTACATCCATGCGGGAGCATGGTATGATAAAGTCACTCGGTGACTTACTTATTCCGGTAGGATACTGTGTGCCCATCACGATCAGGGGCTTCAATGCAGTGAACATTAAGTGAACACGAAGTATGTAGTAACCATGGGCTGGCAAGGAATTGCTAGTAAGAGGGAGACCAGAAGACCCAAGTGGATGTAGTCAGAGTTTAGGGGGGAGAGTGTGTATGTACAGATATTCTCGACCATGGACAACTAGTTTCTTCTTGTATTGCATCATGGAATGGCCAGGGTTCCAAGTTTAAAAGAAAAAACTAGAAACCACCACAGATGATAGAGATCTAGCGTAACAAGCTAGATCCTAGATTCTCCATGTCTGAATGAGAGTTAGCTATGCCCGTGTGTACTCACTCAGTTCAGACCGAGGCTACCAGCCTTGATTTTTATTTGGTTATTTTCCTTGATTCTTATTTGGTAGTAATAAGGCCACTGAGCTGAACCAGATCCCTTATATCCTTCATATTCCTTCCAATAATCATAGTCTTTATTCTTGGCAGTAATTTCCATCTTCAAAGGGAAAAGCATTTCTTTTTGGGGGAAAATACCTAACTTCCACTGATACAGTTAAGAACTGAACACACACGGGGCGCCTGGGTGGCTCAGTCGGTTAAGTGGCTGCCTTCGGCTCAGGTCATGATCCCAGGGCCCTGGGATCGAGCCCCACATCGGGCTCCCTGCTCAGCGGGGAGCCTGCTTCTCCCTCTCCCTCTGCTGCTCCCCCTACTTGTGCTCTCTCTCTCTCTGTCAAATAAATAAATAAAATCTCTAAAAAAAAAAAACAAAAAACAAAACTGAACACACATACACACACTCATGCACAAACTCAGTAGCACCCCAAATAAGCATTAATGTGATTCACTAAATAGGAGCAACACCTCTGATCATCTTCTGTGAGAGGAAGAGAGGCATAACAATCGATACTTTTAGGATGATGCTTCTAGGGGTGGAACTGACTGCCATAAATGTAAGGGTGTGTCTAAATTATTCCTTATAAGAGAAAGACATGCTGATCCCTTGGGACACAGGAAAAGGGTGGGAGCTGATGGGTTTGGGGAACCAGAGGAAACTGCTGTGGAGAGAATTTTTGATAAGCTGGATTTATGCTGATTCAGAAAACTTCTTGCAGGATGCGGTAGTGAAACCAGCAGGCCTGTGTGTGCAGTGGGGACCCTGAAGCCCAGAGCTCCAAGAGCTACTGTGCCAGCTTTTCAGATGAGACGTCTTGGGAAAAACAACAAAGGGAAATACTACAGACGTACTAGAGTCTGATTAGGGCTCAAATGAACACAAGGTAAAATACTCAGATCCCACCATTCCTCAACAGTGCCCACTTTGCCCCAGATTCTTTATGGTCCTGCTTTTGCTTACTGTAGGACAAGTTCAAGTATCTGTATCCTATGCAACTGATGGAATGGTCCCTGTTACTCCTTTTCTCACTTCAACTCCAATATTGCCTTTTGTTGCTTTCATCACATTTCAGAGAGAGATGGACAGCAAAGAATCAGAAGCGGGAAGGTGGAGTACACAGACCCCCACCATGTCCTGGGGAGGTCATGAGGGGATGTGAGCCTGAGGCACCTTTGCTCAAGGGGACTACAGTTTTGGGTAATTTAGATCAGAAGAACCACTGGAAGATCTTTATCCCAAGGCTTATGCTCCTTTGAGGTCTCAGAAATCATCTCTAATGGAGGTGCTGGGATTTTCACTATGAGTAAACCTAAACAGAGAACTGCCACACATTTTATTGACACATCGGGTGGCACTAGAAAATAAAAGATGTGAACAGAAGTCATCACTGGATCTGGACTTATCCATTCTGCTACTGTGTGGAGAGTGGATGACATAACTTCAAGAGCTCTTTAACCATGATCATGGTCTACTTCTCATTTTGACATATTAAACTAGAAGTTCTCCAGAAACTGCACTGTTCCTTCCTTTTAAAAAAAGAAGTATTTATATGCAAAATTACCTAAGAACAACGCTTTAGATTTGGAATCACTTGTTCTTTGAGTATCAGGCTAAACGCAACCTTTCTAACAGACAAGTGTATGGCCCGGGAGTAGAAATGTAAGTATCTTACACACACACGCACGCACGCACGCACACACACACCAATAATGTGAACACAAGTGGTACACGTATGCAGTAAAGTCGGTAGTGATCTCCCGCGGAGGGGGTCTCACTCCTCCCCACACTTACTGAAGCACCCAGGTACCCAGCAGGTCCCTCATACAAGATTTCCCGCACCTTCATCTCTTCACTGCCTTTCCCATCACAAACCCATCACACTTTTCCCTCGACTCATCAAAGTTGATTCTAGAGCCGCTTCCTGCATGAATGCTGGCATATCCACTACAGAGCCTTCTCCCAAGTTCCAGAACCCAAGCAAGGACTCATTGTTCTTGGCTTGTTCTCTGACCTCAGCCTGTGACTTTGCTGTTCCAATAAAACTGAGCACTGTACACATCTGGGGTGCACTTCTCATGGATTATGAAATCGGTGACTCACCGAACCTCAAGGGGTCTCAGTTTCCCCAACGACAAGATAATGCTAATGGCACTAGCCACCTGCCAGGCTATCCGGGGACTTGGCAACAGCGTCTACAAATCACCAAGAGGCCCTATGCCATAAATAACAAGTCTTATTAATAAAATTAGTTCAAGACAAGTGCCAAAGAGAATATAGCTCTGCCAGCGGCAGATCACACTTGGTCAGAACAAAAGAGGGTGGAGGGATTCTCTGATCCTCATTTCTCTTAACAGTGCCTCCCTTTAATAAAGAAGACTTTAATCTTTCTTTTTTTTTTCTTTCTAAAAGGTTACTTCTACCCATGCAACTTTGCGCATCAGGCAAAACTTCATTCCAAGTTATCAGGAGGCAACATTCTATTCACTGGCAGGACAATATAGTATTGATTTCAAAGCACGTTCAAATATTGCTTCCAATTACATTAACCACTCAGGTTGTGGCTACTTAACCACTCAGGACCAAATGGATTCCGATCTATTTGCTGCATGACCCTCATTCCTGTCGTGCCTTAAAGAAATCCAGATTTCATTTCCAGCAGCGTGATTCCCTCAGCCAACAGAAGTGGCTCAGCCTCTGGTACTCTGGGTTGCAGGAGCTAAGGGACACTTTGAGAATCAAAATCAGGTTTCTACTGATCTGAGGGTTTGTCCTTCTGGCCTTGTCCAAGTCAGACCCCAAAGAAATGGGGTCAGATGCTCTGAATGAACGTGAAACAATGAAAAGACCAGAAACAAAACAGTGAAATGTGTCCTCCCTTGTCTCCTCAACCCCCACACTTTTGTCCCATATTTTCAAGATGGCACACACAGCTAACTTCCAGTAAGTGTAAGGTAGAGATTTTTGCATCCAATTCCTGAGGTATTTCCCCAGGGCTGGCAGTGGCTTCCCTGGATGAAGTCAGAAGTTGGCTCCTGGCTCTCTGGCTGGTGCTTTCCCACACCTGGCAGTCACGCTTTTGGAAAAGGACAAGACTTAGGGGATGCTGAGCCGGAAGGGGTGTCTAAGCAGCTGCTCAAAACCCAATCAGGTAAACGCAGATCAAGTCAGCCTGACCAGGTGTCTAAAAATACACTGGTAGCTACTCCCATACTGAAGAGGCCGACAGCACTGAAGAGCTCAGATTTAGAAATGTGCCTGCCTTAGGTGTTCTGAGAATCCCTTTCATGCGAGGCGGTGCGGATTCAAACTGCAAGACGCCAGAAGAGAAGAGCGGCAGCCTCTATCGGGATGTTCCATTCATAGGGGAGAGAGAGAGCCTCATCCATTCATGGTGGGGTCAGGGAGTCCTTTGCCGGCATTGGATCGCCCGGCTCAGCAAGCTGAGCTGCCGGCAGCCGGGCATGGCTGCATCATTCAGAATGAGCATGTCTATTAGGAAACCACCGCCAGCGCTATTATTAGAACGGCCACCCCTCGGAAATTTTGCAGAATTTGCTTGAATCTCCTGAGCGGTTACTCTGCTCACAAGGTATTGGAGAAAGGCACCGGGCTCCTGATTACACAGGGGCGGCCCACACGGCTTTCAGAGTGCAGGACTGGTTAATCTTCTCTAAAGGCAATAGGCACAAACGTGTGGGCATCTGTCTGCAACACAGAAGCAACGCGTTTGGTCATTTTTAAATGACCACGTACTAAAGGTTTCCTCCTGTTCTCCTCCCCCTTTCTCTATGCATCAAACTTGCTGCAGCCATTTGGAGTGTAAAAGAGCAGTGTATTTTAGCAGGATCATCTGCCTGCTTCCTGCCACCCTCGGGCACCCAAACGACAGGACTCCCCTGTCACTTCCATAAAAATCGTTTTTCTTAAAAAACAACAACAACAACAACAACAACAAATCCCACCCAGGGCTGCTTTCTGCAATGTCCTTTCCTTTCTCCCTGGGTAAATTCAGACAGTGTGAGGTTGAGATGCCAGAGAAAGTGTATGGGGGGAGGGGGCGGGGAGCAGAAGGGAGTGTAGTAGGTGCCGCACGTGGGGTTTGCATTGAAAAAATGTCACATCCACGACATTAAATACTCTACGCTTCCAGTAAAGAAGTGTCATGTCCCTTTTACCGGCCCAGCATTTAAAAATGGACACACAAGTGCGGCATAATCAACCGCCTCCCAGCAGTCGCGGCTGCGAAACAAAGACACATTACCTTTTATTTGTTGCGCTTCGCTAGGAGCCGAGGAACTTCAG
>NW_022589736.1:15314133-15365839 GCF_004348235.1 Phoca vitulina
CCCCCCCCGCCCCCCCCCCCCCCCCCCCCCCCGGCGCCCCCCCCCGCACCCCGCCGCACCCCCTGCGCGCTGGCCCCGGCGCGGCCGGACAGGGCAGGCGGGCCGCGGGAGGCCGGGCGGCCGCGGGGTGGTGCGGAAGGCGGGCTCCGGCGGGTCCCGCGCGACCCGGCGCGCTGCCCGCGCCCGGACAACAATGAGCGCCCGGCCCCGCGGACGTAGCGCCGCGGCCCCTTCCACGCTGCGGGAGCCGGGGGCGGCCCGAGCTGGCCAAGCCTCGCGTTCCCTCGCCGCTGCACGCGCAGCCAGGACGAAGTTAGGTCCCCACGCGCCTGCTAACCGGGAGAGGCTGTGCGGAGTCAGGCGTGCGAGAGGAAGAGCAGGGATTCTGAAACGGAGGATCCCCCCCCCCCCCCCCCCCAAACCCCACCAGATCCACCGCGGGAGGCCCTCTCCTACCCTGTGAGCCGCCCAGAGAGGCCACCTGGGCTGAACTGGCCTGAAGATGCAGCTCCTAGCCCTCGACGTCGTCCAATTGTTTTGAGTCTTTATCTCCCTCAACTCTTTGGAAATGGAAGTTCCTGCGAGATAACCTAGTCTTAGGGCTATTGTCAAGGATTCGCAACAATTACGGCGAAGGAGACTTCCATTTCAAGAGACCCGGGGGAGGGAAACAGGCTGACACTTTCTCTTTCCAAAAAAGAGAAACTCAGAGAATATCCCTACCAAGAACAATAACTCAATTCACATTATGTGTCTAAATGTTTATTGCTTCAGCAGCTCAATTTGCCCTAGACACACTTTTTTTTTTTTCCCCACGAATTGTCAAAACATGGCTTGATAAAATAAAGAGAAGCAGACAGGAGCACCCGCTTATCGTGGGTGGGAAAGCCGGTTTGTTTCAGAGGTAAAATCTTTCTCTAAAACTCACTCATCGCTTGAAATCCCAACATCTCTCCATCGATCCATCCATCCATCCATCCATCCATCCATCCTTCAAGGGAGAGATGCCTTCCCCTTTCACCATAGTTGAAGGATCTGTTAAATCTAGCGCAGTTATTTCCCTGACACTGGCAGTAGTGAAGGCTTAAAAAATTCATAATAAAAAAGAAACATTGCATATTCTTTCTTCCCAATGGTTGAAGATTAACTCCAGACACAGTTCCTGTATTCTTCGCTAAAGATCTTTGGTGAAAATTTCTGGCAGTTCAGGAGGTCTTGTCACAGTCAACAGAAGGGAATCTCTGTTTACATTATAGCCTTGGAGAAAAAGGTGAACGAACACCTGTGATAAGGATGATATATCTTATTTCAACCTGCTGTCATCACAGACTTGTGACTGAGGGACTTGACTTGATTATCTGAATCTGAGTCATGGGAAGCCGTGTTTAAATGGGAGGTTTCTGTACCTTGGGAGTCCCTGAAAGCCGTTTTAAGCAAAGCCCCATTCTTTCATATAGTTGGGGGAGCACTCAGAGGGAGCGCTATTTCTTTGGAAGAGCATTTCCAGTGCTAATCTGTTTTGACTGCACCAGCTAGTGAAGGGGTGATAGTGTTTGGACCTTTCTCTTGGGGTAATTAGTTCCCATCCTTTGAAGAGTCATTGGATTGCTTCTACATCTACCTGCTGCTTTTCCACCTGGGCCGATGGAATTGTTAATTTGTCCTGAACTGAACTTGTCCCATTGGCAAATTCTCTTTCCAGGTTCCCCATCTTCCTGTACAGCTTCCCTCCTCCCCCCCCCCCCCCCCCCCCCCCCCCCCCCCCCCCGCCACAAATGCCAGAAACAGGTATAGAGGGGTCTTTTATCTCCTTCCTTTCTCTCATCCCTTACACTCTGGTTATCATCAAGCCTGTCCTCATAAATGGCTCTGGAAAGTTCCTTGAGAGCAGCCCCTTGTCTGACTTGGTCCAACAGTGCCCTGGTGATGTTAGTCTTTGCCCCGGGCCTCATGAGTCCCTCTCACCTTTCACTGGGAGGTCTCCAGCAGTCTCCTGACTGGACTGCAGGCTTGTCCCTCCAACACACTGTCCACACCAGCTCCACTCATTCTCCTAGAACTCAGATGGGATCACAGGACTCCTTTGCTTCCACCTGCTCAGGGCTTCTCTGGCTCTTAGGAATAAAGGCCACACTTCTTCAGATGGCCGGAATGTCCTGAGCACCAGGCCCTCCTGCTCCATCCAGCCTTACCTCTTGCCACCTGGCCCCACCAGGGTCCATGTCACCCTCAGCTACATAACCCTCTTCCAAGTCCCCTCTATTCCAGGTTCTCACTCATCCCCTTGTCACCTAGCAGCCAGTGACTTCAGAAACAACTCACATCGTGTCATGATCTCTGTGACTAAGCATGTCAGTGGCTTCTCATTGCTCTTGAAAGCATCTTCTCCATGCCCATCCCATGCTCCTCTCCCTGTCCCCCCGCTATGCTTTGCCACATGGGCCACATTTCTGCCCTTGAGAGACTCTTTCCTCGCTTGGCTTTTTTTTTTTGCATTTCTTTTTCCTCCTGTCAGGAATACTCATCCACCCTCCTGGCTCCTTGTCATCCTTCAGGATTCAGCTCAACAATGCTGCCTCCTCCATAACCTTTCCTGATCAACACAATGAAAGTACCCCCCCCCCCCACCTTGCCCCACCAGGTAGCCTTTGTATCATTATCCTGTTTATTTCCTTGTTAACACTTAACCACAATCTATATTCATAGCCCTGTGCTATGACTGCCTGGGCTTGAATCTTGCCTTGGCCACCTGATAGCTGTGTAGCCTTAGACAAGTTTCTTAACCTCTCTGTGCCTCAGTTTTCTCATCTAGGAAGTGAGAATAATAAGGTTGTTATGAAGATGAAATGAATCAATGTACGTAAAACATTTAGGACAGGGCCTCACTGTATAAGCATAAGCCCCATGAGGCTGTCCTCATGGCCTGGGCTAGTCCTGACACAGGATCCCTTTACCCCCTATACCTTATATGTTTGGGGCCCAGACTAAGAATGGATAAAAATTTAGGGAAGAAAAATTTTATCTGAAGAATTTAAGTACCAAGAGACATAGGCCATGGTAAAACTTGATGAATGAGATAAAATTCAAATTTAAATTATCTGGAAGTTAATGGACATATGAAGGAAATATATCCTGTGTTTCACCAGTGGCGATCCTGGGAGTTGATGGATGGCAAGCTTTGCCAGTTGGAATTCTGTAATGGTTTGTTTTCCGAAGAGCAGCTGATTCCCCCACCAAGAATTCAGGCAGTTACTTGCAAAGGCACAGAGAATCAAAGGATCTTTGCAAAGTGTTGGTCCATCAGCCAGTCCTAACATGCAGTCTTGATGAAAGAATACAGTGTTTCCATTTTCAGCCTGAGTTTAATACTTTTTGAAGAGTCTTAACTCCGAAAAAAGAAAAAGAAACGTGGCAGGCTGGTTTCTGGACATTTGCCTTTGTGTTTCCTTCAGCTGCTGGAGAAATTCAGAAAGAAGGAGAAATACTTTTCCTTTTGCCCTTCCACAGGGCAAGCAGGATTTTGAAACTTGAATGTCTAGGGTTCCCCTTGCCTCTTACACAGAGTTAGGGAGCTTTATTTTGAAAAGAGCTGAACTCCCAAAGGGTGGAGAGGTGCTCTGAGGCTTGGAAATTGGGGATGGAGACAGGTAGCAGCACCCCCAGAAGGAAAGGAGTGACATCTGCAATTAGAGAGGCCCATACTTGGTCTCTGCCTCAAGAAGGCGCCAGACATCTGACGGGGCAGCTTGTGGACACTGGGTGGGGGTACTAAGTTCTAAGAGATGTATCTTTGGCACAGCAAAGGATCTTGGGGTTTGGTCTCTGAGGGATGGAGTCTTTGACTTTCAAATGGACCTCAAGTTCTTGGGTGCTGAGCATCTCAGTGGCGACTAGGCTGGACTGATAAACAGCAGACCACTTTCTGGTCTTAAGGTACAGTGTGAGCTGGGGGAGAGGAAAGAATGAGTAAATTCCTACAACCTTCGTGAGTGAGGATGTAGTTAGATTTCACTGGGTGTAGAGAAGTAAATTAGTGTGATGTTTGTTATGCCCAGAGTTGCAGAGCAAAAATTATCCCTGCTACACTAGTGAGAAAAGTACTACGTTCTTAATTCCGGGATCTGAAGTCACAGCTTTCCTAAACAAGTTCTGGGCGGTAAAGGGGCCATTAGCAGAAAGTTCCTCAGCTCAGATCTTGGCCAGGCTATCCCGACTGGTGAAGAAAGATGGCCCCCACTCCTGCCTTTGTGTAGCTGCCTCGCTGAGGACAGACGCCAGTGTGGGAGCGGGTCTGAGTCTGTGCTACATAATCCTTTCTAGTAACTTCAGATAGCCCTGGACTCCCACCTGGAAGGTCCAGTGTGACCTTGAAGGAATCTCTTAACTCTTTGGTGCCCATTTCTTCACCTTTAAAATAATAGACCTGATGATAATATCTATATCTTCAGCCCTATGAAGACTATGGGTTCAACACATACTAAGGATTTTCACAACCATACAACTGATATCTAACATTATTAGGAATATGTACTCTGTACCAGGCACAGTGCTAACTCTCAAAACATTCATTAATTTCATCATCCCAAGATTCCTATGAGATGGAGACTATTTTTGTTTCCCTTCTACAGATGGGGCACTTGGGGGTTTAAAGAGGTTAAGTAACTTGCTGAGGCCACTATGTTAATTGGACTTGAACCGAAAGTCATCCTTTTGTGACTTAGAGACCTCATCTTTCATGCTTGACTCATATATATATATATATATATATGGGCAATCACAGTGAGCAAGGGGAGGTGACCGTAACTTGTCCTGATACATTAGTTCCTAACTATGGGACACTGGCGTCTTTTCCTTCCATACTCCAACCAGATTTTGAGGACAGGGAGAGACCCCTCTGCAGCAGGTTGAAGTGCTTGACGGATTTTAAGTGAACCCTATTATATTTTTATACCCAATCCTTCTTTCTCCTCACTCCCAGATCAATTCAAGGCCAATTCTGAACCACTTCAATCAAAAAGAAAGAATTCCATCTCCTCTCATGGCTTGACAGCAAGTACTTAAGACCACGTTCCCTGGGGTCCATGAAGAAATCATTTAATAGCTGTGTTTTATTTCATTATTTTTTTTAAATAGCAATATCGTTTTTTTAATAGCTTATGTTTTATAATCTTGTTATGTTCTCGTTACATTAGATTATTGCTTATTATTTTTTCCTGGTTGGGATCATGGTTTTGACTGCCTCAACTCATAGCAACAAAAACCCAGGGCAAGGCTTTCTGAAACACAGACAAGAATCAATCAAAACATCACAAGCTAATTAATGTAATTTGGAGCCCCCGGGAGCAGCTGTATTACAGTGAGTACCGCAGTATGAAACTGGTGTACGTTAGAAGCATGCTCTAATACGCAGGTTAGCTCTCTCACCAAACCCTGTTTATTTACACTCAGAAATAGGCATTAATAACCACAGTCAACACTCAGTTGGCACTTACCAGGCACCCGAACTGATTATGTGCTTTACATAGAACTCATTTAATCTTCTCACCAGCCCTATGAGGTTGGTACTATTATTAACCCCATTTAGGAAAAAGGGAATTAAGGCACAGAGAGGCTGTATTTATTTATTTAAGATTTTATGTATTTGAGAGAGAGAGAAAGAGAGAGCATGAGCAGGTGGAGGGGTGGGGGGTTGGGGGGAGAAGCAGGTTCCCCACTGAGTGCAAAGCCCGAAGACTTTGAGCCCAATCCCAGGACCCCTAGATCATGACCTGAGCCGAAATCAGACACTTAATCAACTAAGCCACCCAGGCGCCTCGGCACAGAGAGGTTTTATAACCCACCTCAGGTCCTATACCTGACAAGTAGGCAAGAGCCAATTAGCAAACCCTGGCCACCTGACTTCAGAGTTGGTATTAGTAACATTCACTCATCTTACCTGCCAAATTCAGGGCTATGTAGAGGCTTGCATTCCTTACAGTGCCTAGCACAGTGTTTGTCAGCTGGCACTCAATACCCGTTATTTATTTGTCAGCCCACTGCCTCATTACAAAAGGGAATTAAGACAAATATTTGTGAGATTGAATGGAAAAAAAATTCAGCAAGTATTCTGTTTTCAGTTGTAACTTCTAATAGTGTGGGAGCTTATGCGCAGGTGACATCAATCAATCAATCTCGCAGGCAAGCAATAAGAAGATATTGAAATGATGAGTCAGTGTGGGAGGAAGAGCCCCCAGGATTTATGAGAACACAGACCCCGGAGCCCCAGGGAGAAAAAGGCAAGTCAGTTTCTTGGAGTTGAGATGGGGCTGGAAGCTGTCATGCTTGTGAAATGATGATTTCTTCAAAATCAAATCCCCCAAAACCAAATCCGACCTACCCCAAATTATTATGGCAAAGAATGGTCATAATACACATTATACATTTGGTGAGTTCAGTGTAGCAAATTTCTAGAGTTCTCACTCACCAAATAGGAAGCTGGTTCGCTCTTCGTTGAGATGGGGATTGGATATACACAATTAGAACTCAAAAAGAGGGGTGCCTGAGTGGCGCAGTCGGTTAAGTGTCCAACTCTTGATTTTGGCTCAGGTCCTGATCTCAGGGTTGTGAGATCGAGCCCCGCATCAGGCTCTGAGCTCAGCACAGAGTCTGCTGGAGGTTCTCTCCCCCTCTCCCTCTACCCCTCCTGCTGGTGCTCTCTCTCTCTCTCAAATAAATAAATAAATCTTTTAAAAAACTCAAAAAGAGATACCTGGCTGGAAAATAAAAAAAGCTGACAATGCCTATAACATAAGAACATTGAAACCTATAGAAATTGATGGAATCATCTAAGAAGATTTTCCAGGAAAGTAGGGAAAGAGGAGGGCTCCGGATTCAGCTCTAAGATAGTGGTTCTCAGACAAGCCTGCATCAGGAGCACCTGGAAGGCTGTCAAAGGATGCTGGGTTTCACCTCCCCCCATACCCCTGAAGTTTCTGATTCATAGTCTGAGTAGGGGGTTGGGAGTGTAAGAATTTGCATTTCTAACAAGTTCCTGGGTTATTGATTCTCCTGGTCAGCTGAGTGGATACTATCTTCCACTTTGACCTTGACTTTGCTCCAGGCACCCTGGCCTCCCTGCTGTAGTCTCTACTCTTCAGGCTCTCTAGCCCCAGGGCCTTTGCACTTCCCTCTGCTTGGAATGTACTTCTCCAGATATCAGGAGGAATCAAGCCAGCATCTTTTTCAGATCCCTGCTCAAATGTTACCTTATTAGTGAGATCTTTTTTTTTTTTCCTTTTTAGTAGAGAGGAATGAAAGGAAGTTTTTTTCCCCCATAATTATATCACTCAATTCTTTACATGCTCCAAATCACAGTTGATCTATGACCATCTTCCTTAAAAATGGCAATTCCTCCCACTTGCCCTCCTGCCACTGCCCCTCTCCCTAATCCCTTCCCTGTTTTTTTCTCTATTGTCCTAATCACCTTCTAACAGACTGTATACAACTTACTCACTTATGTGCTTTATTACCTGTCTCTCCTGGGAGAGCAGGGATTTATGTCTGTTTTGTTTATTGCTGACTCTCCTGAGCCTAGAACGGTCCCTGGCACATATTAAACATTCAATAAATATTCGTTGAAGGGATGAATAAAATGAATGAATGAACATTCTCAGATGAAGAATTGTGGTTTTAGGAATCCTAATTCTGATGGAGGCACCTGGGTGGCTCAGTGGGTTAAGCATCTGCCTTCTGCTCAGGTCAAGATCCCGGGGTCCTGGGATCAAGCCCTGAGTTGGGCTCCCTGCTCATCGTGGAATCTGCTTCACCCTCTCCCTCTGCCCCTCCCCCTCCCCCCACTTGTGCTAGGCACACGTTTTCTCTCTCTCTCAAAAAAAAAAAAAAGAATCTAATTCTGATGGACACCCTTCCTAACTGGTTGCCTCCCTATCAAAAATGAAATACAAACATGTTGCTCCATTCTGAAAACACCTGCTCTTGCACCAGGGGTAAAGCTCTTGCCTGGGTATAAATTCATCAGTAGGTACTGGGTGGGGCTGGGACACGGCAGGGCACGTCCCTATCTTCTTTTGTTGACCACCCTCTCCTGCCTGTGCAGCCTCTTGCCTGCTTGCCACCTCCCAGTGGGCGAGAAGCACATGCAGGTCCCCGACTTGCTCACACTGCGCTTCTACCCAGGAGGCCTCCCTCCCCTCCCTTCACCCATCACCCCTCACTCTTCACACTCACCTTCTGGGAAGCTTTCCCAGAGGCCCCCCTCCAGCAGAGCCCATGTGTATCTGTATGCGTAGCACTTTATCATCTGTATTTGCACACGTGCCTGTATTCATCACTTTACGGGCAATTCCTCACAGGTAGAAATCATGGCAATGCTTTGTGTGTTTTTGTTTTCAGAATTGTGTTGTGTTCCAAGTCCTCCAGATGTATTAATCTGTACATGGTGTATTTAATTTTGCTTTATCACTTTCTTTTGGCCAAGCATTGTGATAATTACCCCATAGATTTTTATAATTGAATCCATCTTGCTAATAAAAAACAGGAGAAGAGCCTGTGATGGTCGAAAACAGCGTTTGACCAGTGTTTATAAGCAATTCCATATAATTGTCTTAATAAAGGCGGCCCAAATTATGGCCACTCTGAAACTGTCTCTCATAAACGAGCTTGGGCCTTTCGCGATGATACATGCCAACACCAAAGCCCAGCTTTTTTGGAATGCCTGCAATATGTTCTAAAGATTCCTGTGCTTGTGGAGGCCTAATCAAAACACTTAATAACCCAGCAGCTATAATTTCTATCTTAAAATGGTTGTCCTTCCATCTCTCTTTTTAGTGTCTACTTAGTGACTCTACATTTTTCTGGTGTTGGCTGGCAGAAGCCTAAGGATTTCCCTTTGTTTATATTCTTTCACCTTCTCAAGTATGTTTTTGAGAAGATCTCCCCTGGTTTTTTCTCCTATCCTACCGCTTTCAGTGCCCCCCAAAAGCCAAAACAAAGCAAATAAACATTAAGGTCAGAACAGCTGATCCTAAGTAGAGGCCAGGAGGCCTGAGGGTAATTTTGGTCTTGAGTTCAGTAGAAGAGGGGATATATAATGGAGAGAAAGGAAAGTATCTTTCAAATCTTCAGAGAATGGCCCCCTGTGCCCTTTACAAAGAAAATTCCCTTGCAAATGGTTCTCACCTAAACTAGGACTAGCTACTCATCATCATCATCACTATCCTCATCGCTCTTCTTTACTGAGTGGTGCTGGGCACATCCCGTGTGCCCTCTACAATCCTCACAACAACACAGCACAGTGGGTATGATTCATTCCTGTTGTGCACAACCAGAAATTGAGGCTCATAAACATTAAGGAACTTGCCAAAGGGCCACACCCAGAAAGAGGCAGATTTGAATTGGAGTCTGTCTTCCAAGCCTCCAGCGTGTTCTGTCTACTGAGGCTTAATTTTGAGCAAAAGCAGAAATTGCTCAATGAAGGACTCTTAGGAAGAAGCGTCTTGGGATGGTTTCTAGTGGAGTGCTGTGGATGGGTGGAGGGGGAGCTCAAGGAAGGAAAGGGAAGCAGGAAGCACCAAAGATAATATTCAGCTATGGGATATTTTTGCTGATCACTGCCCCTTGCTGACCCTGGCCAACAAAATCATCCCCACCTAAGCAGAGCTCTACAGACACACGGGGGTATTTTCCGGTGGGACCAAGTCCAATGGTGGGCATAACTGAGTCACTGCTGGCCCCCAGTTTGCTAACCCGACATAATTCTTGGTATACACTATTACAGCAGTTATTGAAGAATTCTATTTTCACCATGATCCTTGTGGTTAGCACAGTCACATCTCTGATTCTGCTCCTCATCCCTGTAGGGCTTTGAACGGGTCAGCTGAGTCTTGGGGCAGGGCCTTCCTTATCCATCTACCTAGCAGGCTGGGACTGGGGTTACGGTCCACTTTCCTGCCCCAAGATGCCGAGAGCGACAGTGTTGTGGTTAGGAGTGCAGACCAGGAAAAACTAGACTGCCTGGTTTTGAACCACAAGTCAACAACTTACTGTTGGGTCACTTTGGGCGAACGAGTTCTAAACTTCTCCCCGGTTCCCACTCATAGGTTTCCTCTGAGGATTGCACTGCATAATGTATGTGAAGTTTTTGGCACGGAGCATGTGTTTAATAAAACATATGCTATTAATATTCTTACTTGCATTATCTGCGTCATCCAAAAGCATGAAATCTGGCAGCTTTTGTGTCTGCATAATGCCCCTTTGCCCACTATCTTAGATGTTGATTCTTGGTTGAAGCCCTATACCTAAGTGTTGTGAGCTTTAATGAGATCCCAGGTGAACTAAGCCCCTGTAAATAAATCATAGGAAATATCCTTGCCCTAAATAATTGTGTCCTGAATTCCGTTCCTTTCCTCTGAGTACATTGCATGCCCTCTCCCTGTAGAGAGTGTTCACCCTGCTCATCTGTGACTCACTTAAGAGGGATTCAAGTCCATTTACGGAGCCCATGACTTTGCTCACCTGTTGAGGCTACAACGTTTGCTTTAAATGGATGCCCCTAGGAATGACGATCAGTCACAGCATTTACCCCGATAGGGTCACTCCATCTCCTCCTCAGATGTAGGGTATAGCATACCCACACCCACATATGGACTGCTGTTTCCTTCTGCTGGCTCAGACCCTTGTAGCCCCAGGTCACTCAGCAAGTTAGTGAGAGCAACAGTGAAGTGAGGCAGAGCCTCCAAAATCATATCCCATTTCTTAGGAATCTAAATTCAATTTCATTTTATGTAAGACAAATTCTGTAGTGGGAAGGAGGAAATGAGCCTGATTTTCATAAATTTGTTCAATCTCCAGTTCAGTAGGAAAGCCAATGGGGGTTCCAGACTAGACAAAACCAAATGCCCTGACCGGTCCCTCCTGGGACACTTACAGTGCCTGCCCGGCTATGGTCCTGTTCATGGTTCACAGCCACGTGCTGAGAGTCCTAGGCTTCTGTCAGCGCCTCTGCTGGACAGATGAGGAAACAGGTGCTAAGGAGTTCCTAGCCAGCCCCAGGGCTCCCAGTGAATTTGTGGGACATTCCGAATTAGAACAGAACGCTTCTCACACTAGGTCATGAGCACTGCACACTGATATTTGTCACCTCGTGACCCATATCTGCATAGGGCTGTTGCTAGATCAAATATTTATACACTCATAAGTTACTTCCTATTGTACTACGAGTTCCTCATAATACAAAGGTACCTAAAATTCTTTTTCTTTAACTTTTGCTGTCCTTCTTCAAAAAGTATTTTAAATAATAGAACACATAAGCATTGAATAACTACCATTAAGATGGAACATTCAGCCTTATAGGCTTTAGATTGCTTTTTTTTTTTTTTATTGAGATATAAATGACGGAGAACATCGTGTAGGTTTGTGGTGTCCATCAGGTTGATTTGATACATTTATATTTTGCAATTTGATTACTGCTATAACACCTCTATCATGTCACCTAAGTATTATTTCTTTTTTGTGACAAAAATAATTAGGATCTAGTCTCTTAGCAACTTTGAAGTTTATAATACAATATTGTTGACTGTAATCACTATGCTGTGCATTTAGATCTCCAGAACTTACTTATTAACTAGTTGTAAGTTTGTGCCCTTAAACAACATTTTTCCTCTTCTCCCACCTGTCACACTCTGGTAACCATCAGTCTACTCTGGTTTTTATGAGTTTATCTTCTTTAGATTCCACATATAAGAGGCATCATACAGTATCTGTCTTTCTTAGCCCAATTTATCTCACTTAGCTTAATGCCCTCAAGGTCCATCTGTGTTGTTCCAAATGTAGATCTTACTGAGAGAGAGGGAGAGAGAGAAAGAGAGAGAGAGGGAGAGAGAGAGAGAACGAGAACCACACCTCTCAATTTTTCTCTTTCCTCCTTAGGCTGAGGTTCTCCTAAAGTTCCTGTATATCATTCCCATGATTGTTTTGTCCTTTGATTACATATGGATGTAGCCATGAACAGCATACACTGTTTTGTGTGTTTTTAAACCCTACAGAAATACAACCAAACAGATTTATCTTTTCACAAAAGATAATGTTTTTGAGATTTCTCAATATTGGCACATGTAGATTTTGTCCATCCAATTGACTCCATTGTACAAATAGACCACAAACTAACCTTCTCTTCCTATGGAGCAAGTTACTTCTAAGTTTTCACTATTACAGTTGGCCAGAACCTTTGCCCCTACTGTTTCCTCTGCCTGACATGCTCACCTCCCAGTTACTCGTTCATTCAACAACATTCTCACAATGTTCACTTGATTTGCTCCCTTATTCCTGCAGGGTGTTACTCAACTGTCACTAGGATTGCCAGATAAAATACAGGACACCCAGTTATATTTGAATTTCAGGTCAGTAAGGAGTAAGTGTGTAGTAGAAGAATGTCCCAAATATTGTACAGGACATGCTTATTCTTTTTTTGTTTGCTTTTGTTTTTGTTTTTTGAGAGGGAGGAGAGGGGCAGAGGGAGAGAGAGAATCTTAAGCAGGCTCCACACCCAGCATGGAGCCGGATGCGGGGCTTGTTCTCACAACCCTGAGATCATGGCCTGAGCTGAAATCAAGAGTTGGATGCTTAACTGACTGTGCCACCCAGGTGCTCCTAGGACATACTTATTCTTAAAGAAAATTCACTGATTATCTGAAATTCAAGTTTAGGGGGGTGTCTTATATTTTTATTTGCTAGCTCCAGCAGCCCTAATTGTCATGTTGTCAGTGAGGCTCTCCCTGTCCATCCTACTGAAGTTTTTAATCCCCTCCCAACACTTCCTATTCTCTTTATTTTTCTCCATAACACTTACCACTCAATCTACCTGCCATATATTTTCCTTACTTAGTTTGCTTATTTTGTGTCATCCTGCCCTAGAACATAAGCTCCCTGAAGGTGGAATTTTTGTTTCTTTTGTCATCTGCTATATCCGTAATAGATACGTGGGACACAGTATGTGCTCAATAAATATTTGCTAGATGAATGGATAAATGAATAAAAACATGCAGAGATCATAGATGTCACCTTAGCACATGTCTGAGAACTTCTGCAGGATAAACACTCAGAAATGGAATTGTGTTTTGCAGGCCATGTGTCTTCGCCAGGGCTTGCGAATCTACTCTTCAAAGTGATTGAACCAATTTTCATTCCCATCAGTCATGTCTAAATGTCCCCATTTCCCCATATTTGCATGCTTGCTTCTCTCTCTCCCTTTCCCCTTCTCTTTGAAAATACAATAACTTTAATTTTGTAGCAATAGTTAAAACCAGCGTGAAAACATAAATTTCCCAGTAGTGAATTACAGTTTGTGAATTCATAATTAATGGTGATCGTTAATCCAAAAGGTTTCAGATGTCCTTAGGTGCTTATTTAAAAGATGGCTTAGTTCTTATGGATGTGAAAACAATCCTAAACCATGGTATCTCTCATGTAAGAAAATAAACAAAAATTACACAAACCCATCACGACTGCAGGGACATTGAAAATGCCATTATACACATTTTGAAGGAAAACCACCTTACTATTATTATTTTTCAACTAAGAAGAAGGAAGTCTTGGCCAATAACCAGTACTAAGCAAAGCTATGAATGTTTTTTCCTGCACATGGTTAAGAGCCCTTCTATAAAAAGGAAGTTCTACAAATGAATGCAAAGAGTTGATGGGGAACAATTAGCCTTTTGTAATCCTAAATTCACTTCATGTTATGAAAACGATCACCATGAGGGTCAAATAAAGAAGAATACTCTCAGTCATCTTCACCGAAAGCCTTAGATAGCCAGGAATTTAAGAGACTGACTACTGGACCAGAGACGCTCTCAGTCCCCCAAATGCAAGAAGATGTATTTTTTAACATCTCCATATGCAGAAGCCTCAAAATGCTCCATAGTTTGGTAGCATCCCAGGGAATCTTTAGGGATTATGCTGGCATAGTATGTAAAGCAGGGTGAGAAATGTTGCTCTTTCTGCTCACATATGTAGGGGCATCCACGTCCTCAAAATGCGAAGGCACCAAAACAAGGAAGGGAAACTCTCTGGACACTGAAACTGATAGCTTTCGTTTTCTTCACTCTTCTTTCACACAGCTCAGCTTTCCAAGATGAAGAGGCACCATTTAAATACTTCCCATTTTTGGTTTTCCTTGATTTTTCCTGATGGTAAGTAATTTCAATTCTGGAAATGAACCCTTTATATCATGGAAAGGAATGCAACATTTAAAAGGAATGCAAGATAAATAATGAGACTAAAAAGAAGCTCCTTCCATAACCAGTGTTGGTGAGGAGAAATTGGAACCCTTATGCATTGCTGGCGGGAATGTAAAATGGCGCCGCTGCTGTGGAAAACAGTCTGACGTATCCTCAAAATGTTCAACATAGAGTGACTATATGAGCCACTCCTAGGTCTAGATCCAAGAGAAATGAAAACATACATCACACAAACACTTGTGCGTGAGTGTTCATAGCACCATTAGTCACCATAGGCAAAAGTGAAAACAACCTAAATGTCCCTCAACTGATGAATGGATAAACAACGCATGTCTCCATCCGTACACTGGAATACTAGTCAGCCAGCCAAAGGAATTAGGAACTGGACAGCTACACGTAAAGGAATGAAACTGGACCAGTTTTTACACCATACACAAAATAATTCAAAATGGATTAAAGACCTAATGTGAGACCCGAGACCATAAAACTCCTAAAAGAAAACCTAGGCAGTCATCTCTTGGACATCAAACTTAGCAACATATTTCTAGATCTCTGTCCTCAGACAAGGGAAGCAAAAGCAAAAATAAAACACTGGGACTACACCAAAATAAAGTTCTTGCACAATGAAGGAAACTATCAACAAAACAAAAAGGCAACCTACTGAATGGGAGAAGATATTTGCAAATGATAGATCTGATAGGGGGTTAACATCCAAAATACATAAAGAACTTACACAACTCCACACCACAAAAACAAACAATACGACTATAAGATGGTTAGAGGATCTGAATACACATTTTTTTTCAAAGAGGACATACAGATGGCCAATAGACACAGGAAACAATGCCCAACATCACTAAGTTATCAGGGAAATGCAAATCAAAACCACAATGAGACATCACCTCATACCCATCAGAAAGGCTAGTATCAAAAAGACAAGAAACAAAAGTGTTGGTGAGGATGTAGACAAAAAGGAACCCTCGGCCACTGTTGTAAATTGGTGCAGCCACTATGGAAAACAGGTTCCTCAAAAAACTAAAAACAAAAAGACAATACTATCCAATAATTCCATTACTGAGTATTTACCCAAAGAAAATGAAAACAATTCGAAAAGATACATGCCCTCTTGTGTTTAATGCAGCATTATTTACAATAGACAAGCTATGGAAAAACTGAAGTATCCATCCATAGATGAATGAATAAGGAAGATGTGGTGTGTGTATGCAATGGAATATTACTCACGCATAAAAAAAGAATGAGATCTTGGCATTTGCAGCAACATGGATGGACCTAGAGGGTATTATGCTAAGTGAAATAAGTCAGACAGAGAAAGACAAATACCGTATGTTTCCACTTATATATGGGATTTAAAAAAACAAATGAACAAATAAACAAACATATACACACACAAACTAAGCAGACTCTCAAATATAGAGAACAAAGTGGCAGTTGTCAGAGGGGAAGTGGGTGTGGGGGGAATGGGCAAATTAGATAAAGGGATTAAGGAACACAAACTTTCAGTTATAAAATAAATAAGCCACAGGGGTGAAAAGTACAGCATAGGGCAAAGAGTCAATAATATTGTAATAACATTGTGTGGTGACAGATGGTGACTACACTTGTCATGGTGAGCGCTGAGCCCTATGTAGAATTGTCGAACCAATATGTCATACACTTGAAACTAATATAACATTGTATGTTAATTATACTTTAATAAAAAAATAAAGTGAGGACAAAAGGGCAAAAAAGGACATTAAGGACTGAAACATGATACAACATGGATGAATCTTGAACACATAATGCTAAATGAAAGAAGTCGGTTACAAAAGAAGACATTTTTTATGGTTCCATTTATATGAAAAGTTCAAAATAGACATATCTACCTATAAAGATAATAAATTGGTGGTTGCCTAGGGTTAAGGGCTGGGGTGGGGTGGCAAAAGTTAATGGGTACACAGTTTCTTTTTGGGAATGACAAAAATGTTCTAAAATTGATGATGGTGATGATTGCATTATTCTGTGAATATACTAAAAATCCCTGAATTGTACACTTTCATGGGTGCATCACAAGGCCTGTGAATTGTTAGCATCCAGCTTTCATTATGGCCACTATACCCGGGTTCTAGTGAATGTCTTTGGTCTTCTCCGCTATTGGTACTGGAGGATTCTATTGTCCTAAACAAAAAGTCTGGAAACAATCTTCTCAAGTACACAAGCCCTATTTATTTATCTAACGAACATTTATTGAGATCCTACCAGTCAGACACTATTTTTAGTATTAAGGATATAGTTAGTGAACAAAAAAGATCTCCCCCCCCAAATTCTCTGTCTCTGTATACATGCAGCTGAATTTTGACAACACTTAGTGGGAGCCTAAAATGTCATGTGGTGGACCCAACAGTTAGTGCCACATTAGTATACAAAATAAATCACAGTGTTCTTGACAAGGGTGTTCACAGGACCAATGGATTCAGAACATAAATGATTTGCTGTGTTCAGTTTCATGGGCTACGTTTTAAGATGAATGCTTGCAAATTTAACAATGTCAACAATTAGTATGAACAACGAGGATGGGGAAGCTCTGAGGGCCAACTTCACTGGTGGAAGAGATGGCGAAGGTGGAAGGTGGAGAGCTGTTCCCAGGGAGGGCAGGTGTGTTGAGCACTGGTGCCTGAAACCAGGACCCCTACGTGGGGAGGGGCCAGACTTTACCCTCGGGAGGACTCAGAGCTGCTAATCCAGGGGAAGGCTTTCTTGTGAGGTGGTGGGCAGGGGTCCTGTCACCGGGAGTGTCCCTGCAGAGGCTGCACACCACCTGTGAACATGAGTGGTAGGAACCCCTGCCCCTGGAGGGGGGTCGTTGGACTCCTGACGTCCCCCTGGCTCTCAGAGTCTGGGAGCAAACCACACCAACTGAGAGCTCCAGCTGGCTGGTTGGCTCAGGCATGGGGGTTCCCAGCACTAGTCATTCCTATTCAGAGAACAAACACAACATTGCCAGATTTTAAGCAGCACTGAAGCCTGGGCTTTAAGAAGTAAACGTTATCTGGAATGGTGTTGGCTGCAAGTAAATTAGAAATGCAAATCTCTCCAAAATAGAAGTGAGCTGGCACCCTCTATGGCTGCCTAGCCCGGCTTGACCCACCCATACGTGAGCCCTGGAGTCCTTTACGAAGTTTTATCCCATCCTCCTGCTCCAGTGGACTATTTCAGGAAGCCCCTCTCCCAGCTCTGCCATCTGAGCCTCCTACGCCAATCTGCCCGGTCACCGCCGTAGACTGTTCGCTCAGGTTCTGCTTTCTGCCTTCTCTCTGCGGCACTGCCTCGCTTCCTGAGGCTGCCTTCCTCCAGCCCCTATGCTTCACTGCTCCTTTGGCTCCTGGGGTTCAGCCCTGTCTACCCGCCTCTGGATTTTGTGGACCATAGCCCAAGTCAAGGTCTTTACGCCCTGGAGGGAAGGTCCAATGGGTGTGTGGTTGGCACTCATTAGCCACACAATAGTGCCATTTATTATCCACTATGTGCTAGACTCAAAGGGTGTATAGTTCATTTAGTCCCGATAATGACATTTCAGAGCAGATGTTATGCCCATTTTATAGAAGAGGAACCTGAAGTTCAGAGGCTAAGTAACTTGCTCACTTCCTCCATGAGCACAGATAGAATCTTATCTTCTGTCTGCCTCCCAGATCCACATTTTTCCCTAGTTTTGAGTCAGCACTGTACTAAAACTATACCAGATTTTCAGTAACTATTTGTTGATTATTTCTTTTTTGGCCATTTGTTTATTTTTAGGGGATGAAGAAAAATATTCCACTCATTTAAAAAAAAAAGACCATGATCTTACGACTTTTACATAAACAGTGGCTGAGCACATTTCACATGAAAGCTTTCTGCTTGACAGATTTACTTTGAGGTTTTATACTTGGATAATTCTAAGTAGGAAAAAAAATTGTCTCTGTGGGTTTACAGAAGTTTTGGCTCTCAAAACCTAATTTATGAATGAAACTAACAAAGTTTTCAGGATAGCAGGGATGACTCGTACTTCCTGACACGGACTCTCATCACCAGGAATTGGCTTTCCTTTGATGACTAACAAGTCAGGTGATGGTCCATTGACAAACGTACGCAGTACCAAACGTGGTAGGGAGAGCAGCTCCTAGCTGTGCCTCCCTCAAGATGTGTAAGTTCGGGATGGGTGAGGGGGTTTAGGCGCAGATTGTTGGGAGAGTCTTCAGTTTTACCTGATTCCTTTCTCTTGCTGTATATTAATACTCTTTACAGATTTCATTTAATAATAAACACACACTGCACTTTTGTTCCCCCTAGGGAGAAAACAAACAAACAGACACCAAACCCAGAAACTAAAGGTCAAACTCCATGAAACAGCAACTCTGAGCGGAACACAGATGCACCATGGTGGGCTTCCCCATTCCGCCATTGGCAGGGGGGATGCAGATGGACGCTCTCTCCACATCACCAGGCAGTGAGGACGGGAGATCCCGGCCAGTGCAGACAGCACCGCTCACTGGGCAGACGGATAAGCTGTGTAATCCCTCAGTTTTATCATCAATAACATGGGGACTCTGGAGACCTCACAGGGCCGTGGAGAGGATCAAATGAGGTCCACATGTGGGAGTCCATAGTGAACTCTACAGCATTGCAAAAAATGGTTACCATTACTTTAAGTCAACAGACTCTTTCCAGTGGGGAGAATTCAACTGACATGCTCTTAAAAAGGAGATCTCTTATGTAAAATTGCCCACAACAGGTTCTCTTCCCCATCACTGGTTTGTTTTTCTCCTTTGTACTTATCACTTCCTAAAATGACCCATGTTTTCTTTATTTGCCCATTGTCTGTTTCCCCATATTAGGTGACTTCCCCAAAGACATGGTTTTCATCTGTTTTGTTCTCTGTTGTGTCCCCGAGCCTTGAACAATGCCTGGTACGTACTAGGCTCAATACATTCTTACTGACTGTATGAAGGTCAAGTGATATTTCTAGTCTAAATAATCCCCATGCTAGCCCCCAGCTCTGATATCATGAATAAAATGTCACAAGATCATAGTTTTAGGAACTTGAGCTTTGGATGAAGGATTTAATAATGGTTTATTCATCTATGCATAAATTTTTCTGAGCATCTACTATGTACAAAGCTTTGGGCTAGGCAATGAAGGAACCATGCTGAGTGTGGGTCATAATCAAGAATATTATAAAATATGGGACACCTGGGTGGCTCAGCCAGTTAAATGGCTGCCTTCAGCCCAGGTCATGATCCTAAGGTCCTGGGATCAAGTCCCACATCCAGGCTCCTTGCTCAGCAGGGAGCCTGCTTCTCCCTCTGCCTGCCACTCCCTCTGCTTGTGCTCACTCTCTCTCTCTCTGATTAAAAAAAATATTATAAAATAAAGCAAGATGGGCTTTGTAAAAAAAAAAAATGATGTCAAATACATATTGAAACGACAAGTACCCCTAATTCCCAGGGATCATTCTATTTGATGTCTTCACAGCCCATTTACAGACATCTTTGCTTTTAGTGGCTTCTTTTTAGATTTAGGAGGTTTGTTTTAATTCCCAGAGTGACATCTGGTTGGATGCTGAGGGGAAGATACTATATTCTCTGGTCTCTTCCACACCAACTTCTAAAATAGTTGCAATTACTGGAGCTCTGCGGGTTTAAATGATAACCCTAGTAAGTGTGGTTGATGTGCAAAAAAGTTCCTCAGCAGAAAAGGTTAAAAAGAAAATCCCTGTTCTCATGTGATGACTTTTAAATGAGTCAGTTGTCTGTGACTTTGTTTATCCTGCAGTCGGGTATCGTTTTACTCAGGAAGCTGTTCATTCATCATTGTCCTAATGAGTTAATAAGTAACCAGATGCCCGTATTTTCCAATTATGTGCCCCACTTTATTTCTGGGCAGTGACAGAAAGAATGGTTTGAAAGGAAGGGCCCAAGAGGGAAAGAAAACTTAGAAACAGCTCAGAACTTTTAGAAATACGTTTGTGGTACACAGATTTCAAAGAATAACACATTATCACTGGATTGAGGGTATAGAAAATGCTTCACAATGGTATATATATACACAAAAAACACCAATAAATTTTAAAAGTCTCAATTAAGTGGAAGAATACCCATTTTGGAACCCAAGTAATTTTTTAAAACTTTGGATTGAAACTATGCTCCTACATGAACATCTGACCTGACGTATGAAACACAATAGGGACCGTGAAGGAAGCCAATGAAAACTCTAGAAACTACCCCCCCCCCCCCCCCCCCGCAAGGTCCCACATCTGTCCTATCTCTCAGGAAAGGAGCAGGATCTGCAAAGCAGTAAAGAGTTCACATCAACTGAAGAAAGCCTTCAAGAGTGAAGAGATTATAGAATCGCACCAAATCTTTATGAAACCAGTTAGATGAAGAAAAAGAAAATCAGGCCTGTTAGCACTTCTCTAACACTCGGGCATTTTTGTGGTGGAAGCAAAACTACGTAGCTACTGACTGAATGCTATCCTTTCCATCCAAATGTGTAGGCTTTGTTAGGACAATACTGCAATGCTGTCCTCAAAGCTACGGTGAGGTTCTTTTTTATCAAACACCTGCAATGGCTCCTTTGCATCCCGCCTGTCCTCACACACTCCTGCCCGATTATTTAGCCAACATTAAACTCTTTCATCCAGGAGGCAGACATTTAAGGTGATTATAGGATTTCTTTCCAGGACGTAAGAACCTACAATACAATCTATCCTTTGGTTGCATCCCAATTTGAGCACATTCTCAGAACATGAATTTTAATAATTTAGATATGTATTGAAAAACCACCATACCTAAGTATTTCCTTGACATCAGCAGGAAGTCAGAAATTCAACACTGGGTTCTCCCACGGGAGCATTCTATTTGAGGCAAGTGCCCTTCATTATTATTCCAAAGTTTTTTTACACCCATTGTTTGTCTGGGCCTGGGAGCCAACTTTTATATTCAATGCATAGCGTTCTTTTTATCTTTTTAATCCCTCTGGAGCTTTTAGAATGGGACCAGGTATGTACGGGTGCTCCCATAGCAAAGCAATAAAGAACATTTGAGAAATTCTTCCTGTGTGTCAGACACTGGGCCAAGCACTTTATCTACCTCAATTCACTTAATCTTTGTTCCATTTTCTAGATAAGGGATACAGTCACAGAGCTTGTGAGAGCCAGAAGTGAAATTCGAACTCAGACAGTGTGGCTCTAGGGTCCTTACTTTATTCCATATTATTTCTCATAGCAACCTCTGCCTCCTTATATGTGAAGAATTTAGGAATTTTATATGGTGACCGCTATGGACTGAATTGTGTTCCCACTGCCCCCATTCGTATGTTGACGTTCTAACCCTCAAGGTGTTAGTATTAGGAGGTGGGGCCTTTGGGAGGAGATTAGGTTTGGATGAGGTCATAAAGGCGGGACCCCCATGATGGGATTAGTGTCCTTATAAGAGAAGATGCCAGAGACCAGAGCTCTCTCCGCCAGATGAGGCTCTAGGAAGAAGGCGGCCATCTGCAAACCACGAAGAGAGTCCTTACCACGTACTAACAAAATCCACCAGTACCTTGATCTCTGACTTCCCAGACTCCAGAACTGTGAGAATAAATGTGTGTTGTTTAATCCACCCGTCTATGGCATTTTGTTATATAGTAGCCCCTCCTGCCTAAGACAGTGACAATTCATCTGTCTACCTCTGATACTGATGATGTGCAGAGAAGAATAAATAATCAAGGTACCATGAAAGTAAGTAGGTAGACAATGGTCTTTAAGATCAATGTGAATACATGTATTACAACAAATATTAAAGAATTGTGCAGAGCCAGAAAATTTGCTTGAGACAATGGAGTCCAACCCTTTTATTGAATAGAGGAAAGTAAATCCCAGAGAACTTAAGTGACTTGCCCCATGTCACAAAGAGATTAGTACAAGGAGTAGACAGATGGTTGTCTATTTTGTGGGGTTAGAGAAGATTATTTTCTATCTATAAGGTAAGTGGACTCTGCTTGGAAAATAAAAAGCTCTCATTCTTGTCCTACCTAGACTCAAAGTAGTAAGTACGATTCCTGTTTCATTATTCTAATGACAAGATCCCACCACTTCTGACTAGAAAAAGCCAAAATATGAGATGCAATTGGAATCATATGATGCCAGTTAAAAATTATTTAGAAACCAACAAGTTCAGTGCTTTTTAATTTTTTTCCCTTTCTCTAGGACATAGTTAGTAGAAGTGAATCATTACAATGAGACCTGTGACAGAAATGTTGACTATTTCTGCCGTGTCTGTCTATTTATGACTTCTTCAAACTACAGTAATTGTCAGCAATAAATAGACTGTATTCAAACAGCAGGACTGATTTGTTATTCAGTATTATAACCGACTGTGAGTAGTTCGTTCTTTGGTTAAATTATGCTCGTCAAAAGTGAGAAAATGGAAGGAAATAAAATGCACTCCATCTATAATGATAACCTAGGGTAATCACATATTTTCTCGAGAGAAATAACAGGGAATAAACACCTTGGACACAGAATAAATAGTATGGTGTAAGACTAGAGCGGGAAGTCAATGTGAGTGAAGATTTCCAGGGACAATCTTATCAAAAATGTCCACCTGTTTGAATTTTAGAAGCATCCACACACGGTTCCTTGAAGGCGATATTTAACTAACTCAGGCTTTACCTTTCACCTCAGGGAAGATGAGACATCCATGTAAACTCATGTACATGGGCATAAATACAGTGTACATGTAAATACATGGCTTCCTTCTTCAGGTATCTGCAAAGCCTGAGGCCAAGCTAAAATGTGAAGGAACACAGCGTACCCAGCCACCGGACAGGTGTTCCTGAGTGTGGACCTTTCTGCTTCCAAACTTGCCAGTATCACGGCTTCAGATCTAGGTCCTGCAGGCTGGCCAGGGCCTTATTCTGATGAAAGAGAAGAAGTTCCTGCTCACACACGCACACTCATGCACACACACAAATACAGACACACACATACATGCAAATCCAAACCAGGAGTGTTAGTACCACATCACGTACCCCACACCGGGCTTTGGTGTGGGGTAAATGTAAATGTGCCAACCTGCTTAGACCATAAGTATATACTTTTTATTTTTTAGAGAGTTTTTCTTTAAATTTATTTGAGAGAGCGAGCGAGCAAGAGAGTGAGAGAGAGTGTGCACGCATGAGAGCGGGGTGGGGAGGAAGGGGAGAGGAGCGGAGGGAGAGGGACAAGCAGACTCCATGCTAATCTCAGGACCCTGAGATCACGACCTGAGCCGAAACCTGGAGTCAGACGCTTAACCGACGGAGCCCCCCCGGGAGTCCTAAGAATGTACTTTTTTTTTTAATTTTCTTTTTTTTTAAAAGATTTTATTTATTTATTTATTTATTTATTTATTTATTTATTTGAGAGAGAGAGAGAGAGAGAAACAGCATGAGAGGGGAGGGTCAGAGGGAGAAGCAGACTCCCCACTGAGCCGGGAGCCCAATGTGGGGCTCGATCCCAGGACTCCGGGATCATGACCTGAGTCGAAGGCAGTCGCCTAACTGACTGAGCCACCCAGGCGCCCCCTAAGAATGTACTTTTTTTAGAAGCAGCTACACCCCACGTATGCCTCTCACTGAGTTCAAGTTCTGCTAAAAATCAGACTTTTTTCCACCTGAACTGTAGTAAAGGTAGACCTTATCTATCTTATATATAAGCAGCTGATTTTGAATATATTTCATCTTATTGGTGCTAATCAGTCCTGAACAATTACTAAAGAACGCCCTGATTACAAAGACATTTTATTGAATCCCTACCGTGCACCAGCACCGAGGAATGGGGAGGCGAGTGAGCACCGCTATCCTGCCTTCAAGGGTGGCTCGGTGCTGAAGAGGAGAGAGAGGACGGAGCTCACAAGTCACAGAGGGAGCTGATGGTAGAAGCAGGCACCCACCTTAACGGAACAGCACCTGGGAGGCCTAACCCCGGGCAGAGGGTGAGTCTGCGGCTGAGTCTGGGGTGAGCAGGAAGGGCTTCACAGAGGAGGCTGCTATTTAGCTGGGTTGTAAGAGTTAAGAAGACATGTTTTTAAAATCTTGATTCTGGTAATGTCCCTGCTTTGTATTATTTGCAAGTCTCACGAACACACTTTCTGTTTTGGCCAGTCAGGAAATGACTGAAGACGACTTGGGCTACAGGACCTGGCCTCCGATAGCTTTTCCTCCAGGCAGCTGTCTGAACAACCCTTTAAAATGATAAACCAGGATCACATTATGCCACAGTTCAAATCCCTCCAAGACTTCCCGACTAATCCAGCTTAAATGTGACTAACAGCATTTGGAATGCCTTCTCCCAGCTCGGATGCATCTCCTCCCACTCTCCTCTCTCTCCCTCCCTTCGTTCCAGTCGACAGACCGGCCATGCTCCCACCTCCAGGCCATCGTCCTCCATCCCCTCTGCCTGGAACTCTCTTCCCCAAACGTAGTCTCTTGGTTAATACAGGACTTCTCTCAGAGAGACGCTTCTTGATGACCCAGTCTAATTAACACTCCTGCCCCAGCCTCTACTCTCTATCCTCTTCGACTGCCTCCTTTTTCTTCATGGCATCGCCCAGCATCTGGCACAGTCCTAACTTATTTTCTGTCTACCCTGGGCCCCCACAAAATGGAACTTCGTGAGAGTGGCAAGGGTATGTTTTGTTCTCCACTTTCTCCCCCATGTTTGAGGAGCATCTGGAACATAGTGGGTGGTCAATAGCCACTTGTCGAAAGAATGACCTAATAGACAATGCAATTGGAGCATTTCTTCATTGAACATAGGCTGCCTGGTGACGCAACTAGCGAGGCTCTGCTGCCACTTGGAGAGATCGCTGGGCTGGCTGCGACTGACCTCATCCCTGGTCAGGATTGAGAGTCAGTCACCGCACCAATGGATTTGACCACGGGGCTGAGAGAGAGAGAGAGAAGTACAGACATCACACGAAGAATTTCTTTGAATGGCAATTGTTACAGGCAGTCAGAAGCAGTTGCATGTTTATTTTTGTATAAAAATTCAATCTCACTGATCGGATCACTTCCCACTCCTGTTTATTCAGACCATTTTCCTGGGAAAGTTAATTTGAACCAGAGGAAGGGTATCAGTGCTTTTCAGTTTTTAGCTTCTCTCTATTAAAACACACTTTCAGTATAACACAATGAAAGTGTCCATTGTCGTGAAATTTATTTATTTATTTATTTACTTACAGGTTCCCTTTTACTTCATGCTACGAAGATTTAAAAACCATAGTGAAGGAATATATTCAATTTTGACCTGTCTCTGCTTTTGCATCTTGGGCATTAACTGGGAATTACATGAAGACATAGAACAGAGGAGAAAGTGAGGTTGTATATCGGGAAACATTTCTCAACCTGCCCAGGCAGATCCTGAGCACAGATCCCCAGGGAGCCAGTGAAAACCTCCTTCTTGAGGTCATGTGCATCCAGACTGCTCCAGATACTTGAGATTTTACTGGAGGGAATAATGCTGTCTGGCCCCTGAAGGCACAGGGATGGGGAGGGGTGAGTATGATCTAACAGGCTGTTCCCTTTCGTAATGGGTATTGATTAATGCCAAGACAATACCCAAAGCAAGTCCAGTCCACGGGAAAAAAAACCCTACACAATAAGGAGCCAGCAATTTAGAAGCCAAAGGTAAAGATAGGAAGCCTGAATATCTGTAGGCTTCTTCTTCTTCTTCCTTTGTTTTTTTTTAGATTTTTATTTATTTATTTGAGAAAGAGAGAGAGAGCACGTGAGAGAGTATGAGCAGTGAGGAGAGGCGGAGGGAAAGGGAGAGGGAGAAGCAGATTCCCCACCGAGCAGGGAGCCTGATGCGGGGCTCGATCCTGGGACCCTGAGATCAGGACCTGATCCGAAGTCAGACTCTTAGCTGACTGAGCCACCCAGGTGCCCCTATTTGTAGGCTTCTTAATGTCATCTCTTTCTATTTATCATAAAGCACAATATTTCTTCTGTGACCCACCAGGTGCTGTTGACGCCGTTTTGCCTGCAGCGGTAAGGGGGGTGGGTGGGGGCTGTCTCACTCAGTGCCCACTGAGCGTGCCTATCTTCACGTGTCCTCTTCTAGGTACGCCGTTTCCTTACAGGGACGAGTAAGCAAAATGCGCTCGGTGTCCGAATGCACGAGGATACACAAAATGAAGGGAATAAAGACACCCAGAAGCACCACCAAGGCCCGGATGCTTTTAGAAGAGAGAAATAAATAGCTGCCATAGGGTCACTCCAGGAATCTCCACCTTTATTTCTACTTACTGGATCTCCCACCTTTCCAAAGAAGGTAGTAGCATGGTCAAATGATCCCAAGTCCAGAGTTCCACATAAATCTCTAAGATTTCTATTTAGACGTAAGCCCAATGTCATTGTTCGCCTTCCAGCACAGAAAACCATCTAGTCAGAAAGACCAATTCTATGAGAATGGAAAGTCTCCTAGAACCGGGCAGTCTTAGAGCATTCAGGCTGCTATAACAGAATACCACAGACTGGGTGGCTTACGAACAACAGAAATTTATTCTTCACAGTTCTGGAGGCTGGCAGTCCAAGATCAGGGTGCCGGCATGGTTGGGTTCTGGTGAGATCCCTCTTCTGGGCTGAAGACAGCCAACTTCATGCTATGTCCTCACATGGCAGAAAGGGCAAGGGAAATTTCTGGCGTCTCTTTTATGAGGCACTAATCCCATTCACAAGGGCTCCCCCCTTCATGACCTAACACCTCCCAGAGGCCCCGCCTCCTACTACCATCACTTTGGGGACTAGGTTTCAACATATGAATTCTGGGGCACAGTGCGGGGGGAGATGCAAACATTCAGACCATAACACTAGCCTTACCCTAAATTCATGTCTGCCCGTGAATTTCTGCCTGAATTTTTACAGCATAGTGAATCATATACTGGTAGTTGATTTTTTCTCATACCACTCAAAAAGTAAACATTTTGAATGTCAGTGGGGTTCAGTTGGGTTCTTCTGTTTACCTGGACACAAGTATCACAAGGAACAGCAAAATATTTTTAAAAGAGCCAAGAAATATCCTCCACAGCAGGAAAGGATCAGGAAAAGTTATTTCCATTCGGCTGTCTTCTTTTACAAGTGGAGCTAACATGATCATGACGCAGAGACTATAAATTCTATACATGTGGACAGACTGTCAGTACAAAAAAGAAGGCTGTAATCTCATAACAGCATATGGAAAGTGAACACAATTTGATCTTTAAATTTTAAAATAGTTGGCAGTGCTTGAAATTCCAGAAACTTAAGTTCTTTGGGAACATGTAAGTTAAGCCGGAGATCCTAAGAAATGAAATTCATTTTTTTCTCTAGTATCATTTTTAGAGTCCATTTTAAGATTTTGGCTGAATTTATATTCAGGATTTAAAATTATAGCTCAATGATCTATTTTAAAAAGTAGAAGTTCAGCTGGAAGAAAAAGGATGCTTATACTTAACGTATCTTTAGCTGCTTTCACAACTGAGTTTTTCTCTTCTACTTAAAAAAAAAACAACCCTGAACTGTGGATTCTAATCAATGAAAATTGAATTATTTGCACAAGTATTTGAATTGGCATTTATATCTTGGGCTTGAGGCAAATGATCTAAATGCCCAGTTTTTAAAAAAAACTTGTGGATTTAAAAAATAAAGACTCGGGGTGCCTGGGTGGTTCAGTCGGTTAAGCGTCTGCCTTTGGCTCAGGTCATGATCCCAGGGTCCTGGGATCGAGCCCCGCATCGGGCTCCCTGCTCGCCGGGAGGCCTGCTTCTCCCTTTCCCTCTCCCCCTGCTTGTGTTCCCTCTCTCGCTGTGTCTGTCTCTGTCAGATAAATAAATAAAATCTTAAAAAAAAAAAAATAAAGACTCTTTCTAGAAGACAAGCAGCAGTTTGGTTTTTTTTGTTGTTTTTTTTTGTTGGTTTTTTTAGTGGCTCCAATTCATTTCTTTTTACATTCAGTGATAAATAGGGATTATATAGTCTCCTGAATAGCGTGCTCCGTGATTTCCCCAGCAGCAAGGCTGCCTAGCTATATGTGGCTAAGGCTGCTGCACGGGGGCTCCCGCGAGGATGATGCCCCATTCCCATTCATCCACCCAGGGCTGAAGGTCCCACTGGACACTCAGCCAGCACCCGGGAGGATACAAGTCATGGAGGACTTTCTCCACTTTCCCTTTTCCTCTTCCACCTTCTCAGAGACGTGCAACAGAATAACGAGAAGCAGGCGGCCTGCTTGGAATAATGGTACATGGAATTTTTAATTTAGCCTCCGGTTTGTTCCAAACATGATTGAACATTTGGTGGCATGTTAGAATTAGTCCGAAAGTAACTGGACATGCTCGGGATCCTTTTCTTCCCGGGCCAAGCCAGCCTGCTATTCTCACGTTTTCCTTCCTTATTATTTGTAGACGTGTTTGGCTGCCCAGCAAGCTACAAATTATTGGTGGGAAGGCAGCCCGCAGCAGTTTTTTATTTTTAAACGAGGTTACCACTTGACGTACAAAATGTAAATTTTCCGTAATCATACAGAGACAGTGGCAGCCCATGCTTCACAATTTGTGCAGATGGATGATCAGCAGACGGGCTGACAGACTCCCTCACGCGTTCTCCATGACGGGCTCTTGCCTAAGACAATCCTCAGTGACGGGGACAGGTGTCTTCCCTGGAGGCCCTCGGGGGAGGCTGGGGCTGGGCCTGGAGGCCCCAAGCCCACCTGTGTCTATGGTCACCTGTTCATGGGAGTGATGCCCCTTCAAGGTTTTCAATGGCCCAGTCTGGTGGGGAGAAGTGTTGGGCACTTCCAGAGTGAAGACCAATATAGGAACATGAGAACTGCAGTCTTTGGAAGGGGAACCTGGATCACATAATGTAACTGGCCCATAGCCTGATCCTGCTACCTGAACTTGAGAGGGGAGAGGAGCAGAGCTCCTCAAAGCTGGAGGATATGGGCACGAAGGCATTCATTCCCAAGTGGGAACTTACGCACACTTTTTATAAATTCCGTATTTATATTCTCTGTAGGCAAAAATGGTGGGAAGGTCTCGGAAAGAGGCAAGATCTGGGGTCAGCCTCTGTGGGTGTGAGTCTTGGCCCCATGCTGCTTACTGGCTCTATGATGGGGCAAATTAAGTTACCTGTTCTGTGCCTCAGTTTGCTCATCTATTAAAGGGGGACAACATCTGCTTCATAAGGCTGTCGTGAGGATTAAATGAGATCTTCCATGAGAACCGTACAGACCAGAGCCTGGTACATAAAAAGCATGCACTACATATACACGTTAGCTGTGATGACTATAATTGTTACTATTCCATGCCAACACATACAGTGAGAATTCATCCTTTTTTTCCCAAGCAAAATCCTTGGAATATCAGCGAAGAAGAGTTTCCTCAGATAATACAGCACCTCAAAATTAGTAAGAAGACAGAGAGGATTTCACTGGTGCACAGAGCTATGTGTTTGTGGAGTGTTTCCAGTGAAAATTCCAGGAGGCTAAGTCAGGTGTTCAAGGGGCTACCTCCCTTCCTCATCATAGCCTCCTTCAAGCAGAGACAGTCCTCTGGATCTGGTGGCTTGTGCAGCTCTGGCTGAGAACTGGAATAAAGAGGTGATGAGTGACAAGAGTGTAGGCTCCTGCCACTATCTGACTGCTCGGGTAAGAGTCTGATAATGCTGGTCTATGCTAGATAAGCCACAGGGGTTTCTTGTCCTCTGTGAGCCTTCCAAGGAATGAGAAAGGAAGCTGGTTGGTGCCTGTGGAGGCTGGCAAATGGCCTGTGGATTGTTTTTCAATGAGGGACGGTTTGTTCCTACGGTGTACAAGACGATTCTCTCTAATCTACTAGAAAATCCAGTCACAAGCAAAGAGAGTCACTACCAGATAGTTCCAGAAGTGCTGGGGGAAAGAGGCAGATAAGGGGATTCCAGCTTTAGGGAATAATGCCGTTTGAGCAAAAGAACACTTAAATAGAAACATAACAGTGCAGAGTTAATAATAAGGTAAATGGACCCTTTAATTGCCACAGAATCCCAGAGCAGATGTTCTTCACCTAGATACACTAGGTGTACACTCCCGGGGAAGCTTTCTCACATTTTAACCTTAGACCCCAGGTGTGATGGAGCCTAGTAGAGGTCAGCGGGGAGAAGGGGATGGAGGTAATCCAGTTCATTGATTTGTTGTCAGGAAAGGGGCTCACTCTGGACAGACTGGCGAGTTGCTCAGGCTGCAGAGCTTAATCACAGCCAAGGCAGGACTAGAATCCAGAGCACTTGGCCTCTCACTCTGGGCCTTCTATACAACCCCTTGTCTCCACATGACCCTTCAGGACCGGGATAGCTCCAGCCAAGGGTGAGCTTCATCCCAGGACTAACCAAATCCATTTTTCCTCCCCACCTTTGTGCATTGTTGCACCCTTAGGATCCTTTACAATGGCCCTGGTTACTGATTAATTCCTCTGCATTCCTCACATTTCAGAGCTCAGACTTCACCACATCATTCCCTGGGAGTGTTGGTGGGATGCTCCTCTCCCCGTGCTTCTAAAACCCCCATCATCCCTCCATCACCACGTATCTCACACCTGTTATGACTGCCTGTGCCTGAGGGAGAAAATAAAAAAAAAGCAGCTACACAGAAACATAAAGATCCAGAATTAAGAAACAATAAGGCAAACCTTGTGCACTGCTGGTGGGAATGTGATTGGTGTAGCCACTATGGAAAACAGTATGGAGATTCCTCAAAAAATTAAAAATAGAACTACCCTATGAACCAGTAATTCCACTTCTAGGTATTTATTCCAAGGAAAGGAAAACACTAGCTGGGAAAGATATCTGCACCCCGCCCCCCATGTTCCCTGAAGCATTATTTACAATAGCCAAGATGTGGAAATGACCTAAATGTGCATCGATGCATGAACAGATAAAGAAAAGGTGGCATACACACACACACACACACACACACACACGCACGCATGCACACACACACACACACACTGGAATATTATTCAGCCATAAAAAGAAGGAAGTCTTGCCATTGCAACTGCGCGGATGGACCTTGAGGGCATTGTGCTAAGTGAAATAAGTCAGACAGAGAAAGACAAATGCTGTATGAGCTCACGGATATGTGGCATCTAAAGAAAGATACATAAATAAATAACCCAACTCACAGGTCCAGGTTGTCCGAGGCAGGGGGTGGGGGTGGGGGCGAATGAGTGGAGGCGGTCACATGTCCACACTTCCAGTTATAAGGTAAGTAAGTCCCGAGGACAGAATGTACAGCATGGTGACCACAGTCAGTAATACTGTATTGTATATTTGAAAGTTGCTGCAAGCGCAAATCACAAAAGTTCTCATCCCAACAAAAAAATTTTTGAAATTATATGTGGTGAGGATGTTAACCAGATTTGATGCGGTGATTATTTTGCAATAGGTACAGATTAGAATCATTATATTGTACCCCTGAAATGAACATTGTTATATGTCAATTATATCTCAGTTTATTAAACAAAATTAAAAAAAAGTTATATCTCAATTTAAAAAGATGCGGTAAATGGCCTCTTCTCCCCATAGAACTGTAGAGAGGTGGTTCCTAAGTCAAACTATATTGCCCCTTTGGAAAAAATTTTTGTTGGGGTTTCCCCCACAAACTCTAAGTTTTATAAAAGCAGCAACATGGTCCCTCTCCTGTTGCCCTTGGTTTCCTTCCTGGGCACACAGAAGATGCTCGACAAAGGTTTGTTTAATGGAAGTTGAATGAATGCATTCATTATAACTAATACAAATCAGTCCCGTCGTCCCTGTAGCTTCTCTTCTTCAAGCTAAACATCTCCATTTTTTTCTGTTTCTCATGGTTTCCAGAATCTTCATCACCTGAATGCCTCTTCTGGGCCAACTACAGATTCTTCAAGCTCTGCTGAGCTGGTCGCTCTGTAAGGCGACATCATGCTCCAAACGGAGCAGGCTGGCCAGTCCGATTCATTCCTCCCGTGAGCTGATCCCTGTGTTTCTATGAACAAGACTGAAGCTCGCGTTGGCTCCCTTAACCGCAGGGCACCACTTTCGGATCATCTGAACATAGACTCATCTAAGCCCACCATGTATTTTTAGAAAGAGCTGCTCTAAAGAACTTATAGTCTATCTGGAGAAGTTAGGAACAACAATAAAGTGATAGTGGAATATACATTGCAATAGACACGTGTGTGAATGCAGAGAAAGGAATTGATATTATTCACTGTAACTACAAAACCATTTTGACTACATTTAGAAGAGTGAAGGGCTTCTAAATTATATACGTACTAGAAGTCACACTCGAAACTTAACTGGGAGGCACTAAGGCAGTATAGGAACCAGATATTCCCTTATTTTTTTAAAGTCAGATTTGTCCACATTTAAATTTTTCCCTCCCAGTTTTTCGATGTAAGGAGAAGTCTGGTTGTTTTGCTGGTATTTTCATTAATCATGGCCAGTGATTGCCTGTCTCCTGTATCTCTTTCCCTGGTGGTCCTTGGGGCACAGAAAGAGAGGACCTGGCATCCCCAAGGACCTGGGCAACAGATGAGGTGGCCAGGGAGGGGGAGGCAGGTGGTGAAACAGATGGAGAGGAGAGGCTCATTTCTGTGGACCATCAGGCAAGCCCAACCCTGGGAGTAACTGAGCAAAATATAGAAACATCACCAGTGTAACTGTGTGGGGAAATATAGCATCCTTGACAGCTCGATAACTATTATGCAGAAAATAGCAACACCCAGAATCATCCAAGGTTGTAAAGAAACATTAAAACCATTATGAATGAAGATCTAAAAAGACGTGATCAAAAAAAGTACTACAGGATTTGGCAAGCACCTGGATGCGAGGTTAATTAAATTTTCACACTTTGGGAAAAATATATGAGTTCTATGCCTAAAAACCACTGACGATGACAGCTTTGAGGGTGGTGAGAAATATCGAAGGGGTGCTGAGAAGGGCTGGAAAGAGCTTAGTTTTAGGGACACATTTATTTTATTATATCTAAATCAAATGATTGCTAGAACAAGGAACAGATTCTAGCAAGGTGTCGCCATCTAGTTTCTAATCACGCCAGCCAGCAGAACAGAGAAAACCATTTGTTTCAACATCTGGACATCAGAACTTGGAGAAAAGTCTGAATTCTTTCCCTCAACAAAGATCTAGGGATCTACTTGAATATATTCATTTAATTGCTGGATACATAGGCTTGATTTTATAGCTGGAAAAACAGGGTTCTAAAAGTGTCCTTGCCATCCACTTAAATTTTTTTTTTTTTAATTGGAGAAGTTGACTGTTCTTTAATGTTTATTGACCAAAGGGCAGAGGGAACCCAGTTTTGCGGGGCATCCCACTTGATCTGTGTTGGTAAATATGGAAGCTTCCTCAGAGTCTATGCTCTTTCACTACACACTAGCTGAAATAAAATACTCAGTCGCTTTGCTCTCAGTGACTTGCAGAACATTTTTACATCACATTAGCTTACAATGTTAAATAGTAGTTGTGTTTTCTTCCAGATAAACTAGAAATGGACCAAGGGCCAGTTACCTTGTTAAAAATTCGTTATCAGGTTATGAGGGGGACCGTGTAAACTCAAGACTAGAAGAGCAGCCCTCATTCCAGAAGTGATACCAAATCATTGATGTTATTCAAGAAAATCCCAGGATGATCTCCATGCAGTGCGCTGAGTAGAATAGTTTTATATAAAGTGTGCCATATTTTCTAGAGACTGGGCAAAAGCAAGTTTCTCATCTCTGATATTTATTTTTCAGTGGTGAAGTCCAGCAAAGCCGTCATTAGACAAGAGCCCTGGGAGCCCTTTCGTGAGCGCCCCCTACTGCCAGGAGCTGTGTCCCCATGGATCTTCCCTTCCCACAGATCTCCCGATTGTTGATTCTCACACCAACTAGGACCCACTCAGCTACTGTAATACTCCTACTTACAGACCCGAAACTGAGGCTTAGGGAGGTCTACAGAGTCCCTAAAGATATGTGTCTTTTCAGTGGAAAAAACATGACTTGAACCCAAGTCCGTCTGCCTCTGGGATCCATGTACTTCCCATTATAACAGGTTGTCCTGACAACGATGTTTGCCTTTTCTCTGCCCCCTTGACCTGCCACAGAAGATTTGTGTAAATAAGGGGAAATGTGTTTGCACAAGAAGTAGTTCTTCACACTCTCCTTTGTTCAAGCTGCTGGGTTAGACACTGTAAACAAAATATAAGGAAATGGGTATCATTCCTATCCTGAAGGGGCTAGTACACATATGTACACATCCAGGAAAGCATCACAGAAGGATCAGCATAGGAGCTTAGTGGAAAATCAAGAGCTTCTGGACTCCTTATTTCTGACAGGACAGTAGTCATTGTTTGAAGTCACCGAGGGGTGGTGACATGGCAAGAATGGCCCAGAGCCAGAGTCTGAGGACCCAATGGGGCTCCTTGGCCCAGGCTCTGACTCACGTTGGTGGACTGAGATGGCTCTTCATTGTAAATGCTGAGATGAGCCAAAGATGCGTGGGTTGCTTTGAGTCCCAAAGATGTAAGCGTCTACGTTCTACTTTGATTAAGAAAAATCTTTCTCATTTTGTTATGCTTTCATCACTTATGCAGCACACCCATGTGTTAACTAAGGTTTTCCCCTTAAATGAATTGTTTTGACGTTTCTTTGTGCTGCATCTGATCCATTTAATAAACACTGCGGAGGTCTCTGTCACCAATGACTAGACAGGCATCGACAGCATTTTTGGATGGGCTAGCCGCAGGAGCCTTTGGTTCTCAGCCAGATGGGAAGACTCCTGATGGCAAAAGGGAGGTTGAAAAAGTCCTCCACGGGTGACATTTTTGCAAACCTTTTGGCGAGTAACCCTCTTTACTCTCTGGAAAGCATCAAATGCTTGCCATCCCCAGAAGCGACGTGTCTTTGGAGAGAGGAAAGAATAACTCTCATTTTGATAATAGCAAATCTCAGGTGGGTTGTAAAGGAGCTCCTCCTGTGATTACAGAGGTGCTTCCAGCAAGATCTGAGATAATTGACCCCATGGAGAATGCACGTAGGGAAGCAGAAAGGGGAAGAGGTAAAATCATAGTCAGCAGATACACTGAAAAATAGCTTTAGGGTCACTCTCTGAACAATGAAAGCCAACACCACAACCCTTCCCCCCACAACCCAGTGCCAAGCCTTTCAATGTCCTACTTATAGTTAGGGTGCTGTTCCTTTACTTGTGGTCATGGATGAGGAGGGGTGTCTTTCAGGTTTAGACCTGCTTTGAATTGAATAGCAAATTATCAGGCTCTTTTATGCTCATGCTGCTTTTTGGTTAACTGTGGTAGTGACGTTCATTATCTTCTGTGAGCCATACTCCAAGGCCCTTTGGGCATCAGTGCTCATAAATTAATATTTATGATGAAGATGAATAAAACTGAAATAAAAAAAGGGGACTTAAAATTAAAATTTAAAAAGCTCTTCAATCTGTAACTCCATTTCCAGCAAAAGGGATGGAAGAGCGGTTAGTATCATGCATGTTCTGAAACATTTATCGGAAGGCAAATCTCTTAATTGTAACCATTATATTATGTTATGAATGATCCACTAATCTCTCAATTTCACTCTCCAGTGTTTCTCACTTAGGCATATTCTTTCTTCCCTTGTATGCCTACTTCATCATTAAAGAAGGAAAAAAGCCTCTCGTGAAATAATTTACTTTTCTCTCGTATTCTTGTGTACTCGCACGCTTTTCTGTTTATGCTTTTGTTCAATGTGAAAGAAACCAAACGAGAAGTTTGAAAAAAAGACTTAAAGGAAATTCCATTCTATTTACCCACCCCTCCCTAAACCACCCACTACAGATAGCCTTGTAATTTAATTTTTAAAGATTTTTGGAGTGGCACTGAATATCTGTCATTAGCAACTAATCTCAATATTTGAAAGTTTTTTTTTTCTTGTGTTCAGAAATCACTCCTGTGGTGGTTTCAATGTACTGCCTTTTGCTCTGTTCTTAGAAAGTCTCAATAAATCATGATAACATATTCAGACCGCACACATTCAGGTTAAGTCTTGGCAAAGCTTTGTAGTGGCCACAGAGGAGTTAACAGTGATTCTCAGCAAGGGGTGGGGGGGGAGACTTTGCCCTCCCTCCCCTCCCCCCCGCCCCCCTCCCCCCACCCCAGGGGACATTTGTCAACATCTGGAGACATTTTTAATCTCTACAACTTGAGAAGGGCTACTGGCATCTGGTGGGTAGGAGCCAGAGGTGCTGCTAAACATCCTCCAGTGCTCGGAACAGCCCCCGTGACAAAGAATGATCTGGAATGACATGCCAGTATCGCCCAGGTTGAGAAGGCCCTGGTTAGGAGGAAGTGGGGGCCACATGAGAAAGCAAGGCCCCCGAAACAGCTGTGGGGAATTAGACCCCAGTATCGACTTCGTGGTTCCAATTGTTCAGAGTCTCATGGGATTAATCAATGTGGAGTGAGATTAGGGAGCGCAACCGCCCTGGGGGATCGCTTGAGGTTTTGAAAATTATTAACCACATGATTTTAGTTATATTTTGGATTTATTTCCCATTTTATCATGAGATTACCAACCCAATTTGCCTTTATTTTTCATCAGGTAAAAAGCTGTAATTCATTATCTGGGAATTCTAATTTTTCAGGAAACACTTTGGCTTGGCCAGCTTCACTGTCAGCCTCTTGATAGGCTTCCCCGGCATAACGAGTGTGATTTATTTGTCATATAAACTTCTGGCTGGTTAGTCCCTGGCATTGACTTGAGAAACTACCACATTCTGGGGGAGCTGTACTTTCCCAACATTAATGTGAGAGCATGAATGTTTTTTCCCCCTCCAGAAAAATGCCTATGTGTCAAATGTCAACAATATAAAAGTATTCCTAATTTCATAGCAGGCATGACTAAATATAGAATGAAATAAACTCCAATGACTTTGTGGAGCCAAAAACAACAAGATTAATCTACAGGGCTGCAAAGTGACTGTCTTGCCTGACAACTTCCAAATGTGCAACATGTCTTTTCAACAGGATGGTCACAAGGGAAGTCGATATAGAGCCCACGTTCAAGCAGATTTCCCACCTTGGCAGCAAAAGGGTTTCCCATCTCATCACCTTGGTTGGAAACGAAGGTCCAATGTCCTGACAGCGAGCAGAAGTACTTTGTAAACTGTAGAGGGATACACACTTGTAAGACTCATCCATGTGTTAATTTCCAACGTGTTAAAAAGCAAACAATGCAGCCCTTTGACGGAAATAAATATGGGAAAACTACTTGATACTTGCTCAAGTCCTGTCCACCACAAGCCTTTTGGCCCTATGAGTTAGAAAGAGAGAAATGTTACTACCACTCCCATTTGCTTGGTGAAACTGAAGGAGTTTGTGCAATATCCTTCCCTGGAGGGACTGACGCTGTTTCATTCAGAGCAGTGTCAACTCAGGCCAAGGTCCTGGGTTGACTCCTCCCATGGGCAGCCAGCTTCTTCAAGTCCTGTGACCAAAGCCCGCCCTCTTAGCCTTCCCTAGATGTCCATTTGAGAATATGCAAACTGCCATAATTGGAAGGCACAAGATGTGGGATCATTCCTACTGGTCCACTTCCAAGAAAGGCCATCCTACAGTGTAACATTGATTTCATAGTCAAAAGATAGGAGTCTTTAAATTTAATGTAGTGCCATATATGTCATCATTTCTTGTTCCATTAAAAAAAAATGTGTCCTTGTGTTAAAATTAGATTTCTTTGAAATGTCCATTTATTGGCCTGGGAACATTTCTCTTTCTCAACCCGGATACTGTGAGTCTGGAGGAGGAAAGGCTCCATCTCTCCTTCTTTGCACTGTATTAACTCTCTTATTCGGTGGATTCTGAGGGATTGAGGGATAGAGGGTGACAGGAGCAGTAATGGGAAGAGAGTGCTGACAGGACAAGGGTCTGATTGCTGCTACTGGAGAACAGCATCCAGATGGGGCCTATCCCGCTTGCCTCTCCGAGAGCCTGACCTTGTTACCTTATCCATAGGCTCGTGGAAGGTTACCGCTCAGGAAGACTGTGGGCCAGAGTGGGTAAGCGTGTCAATGATTACATAGGCAGCCAGTGGCCAAGTTGCCATCGGCCTTCTACTCTACACTGCCACTGATTACAAAGCGAGGGAGCAGGATGGACCAGCAGGAAGGTTGGAGAAGGAGACCAAAGACTTGAAATTCCAGTGTCTAAGAACCATGGGACTCTTAAGAGCCCAATTTTGTTGAATATGAAGTGTGGATGGAAAAGAAAACATATAGCTCTGCTTTCTCAAAAAAAAAAAAAAAAAATGGCATACTAAGGAATATGAAGACTCAAAAAACAAAACAAAATTAAACTAAAGCATGAGGGGAGAATTTCAGGTGGTAGACCCCTGACAGGTTACCCAGGGGAGGCTTTCTGCTACCTAGAAGCTCAGGCTGGTAGAATTGTAGCAAGGATGTGTGCTTGTCCTTTGGGGAAGGTCACCACAAGCTCATAACTGCCCCTGGAATAGAATGAGCCCTCTCCTACTATACTGATAGAATCAGTGTTCTCCCGGCCTGGAACCTCCCTGCTTCTGGGAGGCTCCCACATGAGGGGAACCAAGTGGTAGACAAAGGGTGATGCCAGAAAAGGTTTGAGGTGTTCCAGAACCATGACTCGAGCTTGATGTGGGTCCCTGGAGACGTCAGACCCTGTTCCAGGGCCATCAGAACACGTGCACTCAAGATGAAGACCAGAGATGTGACAGGAAGCGGCAGAGAGGGGCCCGGCATGCCCACCATGCACCCTTAGCTTGTTCAGGGGAGCTGCCAGTGAAGCCTGCAGAGCTAAAGGCAGGGGCCTGGGATCTCCAGGTCAGCAGTGTGACCTCCGTTCTGGGTCGTATTAAATTTTCATCACTGTATCTCTGTGATGGAGGAACTCTGTCCTTTCTGATGGGGGTGACCCTCTCTGAAAACTGTTCTGTGACAGGGTAAATGAGTCAGAAAGTTTCTGATTCAGCCACAAATGAAACTGGGAAAGGCTCATTAAAGGCACTGATGAGTTGTCCCTTTCATTCCCGGGGCTGTCTTGACTTCTCCAACACTGTGGCAGCAGCGCTGGGCCCCTGTGCTCTTCGTGGGAGAGCAGACTCACTCAGGTGGAACTCTACGAACAAAGGCAGCATTCTCGTCTGAAAGGCAGGTCCATCCTGAAGGCAACTGAAAAAGTCACGGAGCTACGGCTGCCAAGGCTTCCCAGGGCTGGCTGAGGGCTGGCCTGGATTTCTCCTCTTAGAACAGTATTCAGGACATACAGTGCTATAGATGGATGCCGTGCCCCACACCCCACTTCGTATATGTTAAAATCTGCCCCCCAGTTGATGGAGTTTGGAGGTGATTAGGCCCTGAGGCGGGCACCCTCCAGAATGGGATTAGTGCTCTTCCACCCTTGTGATGACGCAGAAGGAAGTGTTCCATGAGCCAGGAAAGGGCTCTCACCACCACGGCATCTGCAGACACCTTGATCTTGGACTTCCTAGCTGCCAGAAGTGGGAGAAGCAAACTTCTGTTGTTAGTAAGCTACCCAGGCTGTGGTATTTTGTTACAGCAGCCCGAACGGATGAAGACATACGGCTTGAATTTTTCTGACCAAGATGCCTAGAAAAGGTGTGAATGAATTGTTTCACACCTGTTTTACAAAGATCTCTGAATTTTGTGCAAAAACAGAGAGCTTCTTCCCAGATGGCAAAGAAATGGTTAAGAAAGTTCTCTTCTGCTTTTATCTTCCTTGAGAGAAACAAGGTGTGGTGTGGCTTATGTCATAAAATGTCTGATCATTTGGGGGTCGTGGATTTCATGAATTATAAAATGCTGTTAAGTCATTCTAAAACTATGGGCTATATGTTTCATATGGAAAATTTCTACGACATTTGCAAATAACTGTGCTTTTTCACATGGCAAAATGTCCAGGAGAACACAAAAGCCCACCCTAACTTTAAAATATATATATATCATATATATATATATCATATATATATAGAATGTAATATATATTAAATTATATATAAATATATAATTTAAATTTATATAAATATAAATTTATATCCATTATTTAAATTTAAATATATATATATATTTTTAAAGATTTTATTTATTTATTTGACAGAGAGAGACAGCGAGAGAGGGAACACAAGCAGGGGGAGTGGGAGAGGGAGAAGCAGGCTTCCCGTGGAGCAGGGAGCCCGATGCGGGTCTTGATCCCAGGACCCTGGGATCATGACCTAAGCTGAAGGCAGACGCTTAATGACTGAGCCACCCAGGTGCCCCTAAATTTAAATATATATATTTAAAGACTTATTTTTACATTTGAGAGAGAGAGAGAGAGAGCAGGGACAGGGGCAGAGGGAGAGGGAGTGAGGGAATCTGGAGTAGATTCCACGCTGAGCGTGGAGCGCAAGGTGGGGCTCAATCCCATGACCCCAAGACCATGACCTGAGCTGAAATCAAGAGTCAGATGCTCAACCGACTTGAGCCACTCAGGCGCCCCGAAGCCAACCCTAATTTTTTTTATCAAAATAGTTAATTTGGTGAAAATAGACCTAAATCAAAAGTAATGTTTTATGTATAACCATAAACCAATAATTTTTATTCTTTGCAGATAATACAGAAGCCAATGATCTGTCTTTAAAAGTGCCTGACACGGAAGAAGGTTGGCATTTATGGGTTAAACTGCTGTTGAAAGTCTGATTCAGAAGAGGCTAGAGCAGGGGGTCCTGCTATGGTGGGAAGAAAAGCACACTCCATATGGCAGTGAGAGGATATGGTCATAAATAACTTGAGCATACGTGAGAACACTCAAATCTCAAATGTTTCTTCCACCTAGAGACAACAGAATTAAAGAGCTGGAGAAACCAGAAGAGGCCATCTGGCCAGGACCTCCCTTCAGGCAGGTGAACACTGAAACCATCAGGGTGGTCTGTTTATTCTTGGGGATCTTTTATGAGATGGGGACCACACACCCGCTAGGGTCTGACAGAGCATGACACTATTTGGTCTGCTTCATGTTCAAGGTGTTTTCCCTGGTTAGACAGAAAACCCCTGTTGCTATGTTTGTAGCTGTTTCTGGAGACCAACGCTGCCTCGGTTGCTGACTAATGACTTCTCTGTAAGACGGGAAGGGTTAATAAATGCATGCTGATGATGTGCTTTCTCTGCCTGTGCGTGCAGCAGCAAACAGGAAGCGACCCCTATCCTTCCAATGAAGACCACTGACTCTCTGAGTCTTTGTGAGACCCAGTCTGATGAGGACAGTCCTGGGGTATGGATATCATCGTGGGGAGGTCAGCATTTATCGGGTGAGGCCATGATTATGTGATGTCATGTGAGTGGGGCTCGGCATTGGCCTTACCCTGTGTCCCCCTCCATTCCTCTTCACCAGCAATGGTGCGGTGGGAATAATGGAGAAATACACCTGAGCTGGCGGGGAGTTGGGAAGGCACCAGGCTGCCCTAACCCCAAACCTAGAACCAACAGACCAGATGTAGAGTGAAGTAGACGAGGGAGCAAAAAGAAAAGCATTTCTCGGGTGGGTCTAGTGAAAACTGCCAAGTCCGTGTCTTAAATACTTTCTCTTCAGTAAAATTTTTATCTGTTACCTCGGGATGATGAGGTCTGTGTGGTTAGTCTCCTTCTAAACATGACGAGTCCAGATGCTTGGTTTGGTCATAAGACTTTTTTTTAAGGCAATGGTGAATTTTTAATAGGTTCCTTTCTTCTCTTTCCCTCCTACAGCAGACCTGGGAAAGGAACTTAAAACCAGAACGCTATCAAATTCTTTATGAAACATTTGGGGCTAATTACCCTTGCTGGAAGTCTCAGGATTTTTTTTTCTTTGCTCCCCCTCCCCCCTTCATTTTAACAGAACACAGTTCAAGTCTCATAAATGCTTAAATATGTAGTCGTAAAGTTTGAGATGTCTCTCGGGCACGGCTGTCTGCAAGTCTGCCAGGCGGGGCTCTGCGGAGGTTCAATCTGAACTGGTTTCCGCCTCTCAAACGGAGAGTTATATAAACTGAGCCGGGAGACTTGACATGCTCCGCGTGACAAATCATTCCATAAAGCTTTCTCGATGCTACACCCAGGGTCTCCCCTGGAAATCTGGACCCCCCACCCCCACATTTAAACAAGGAAGAGAACCGTGCATTTGTCTGTTGTTTCTCCTTCTTATCCATTTATCACCAGCAACTAGATCTTTCATTTCCTTGCTCATTAGTCCAGGTTTTGAGAAAGAAGCCAGACCAGGCCAGGGGGCAGATACTCCAGTTTCCCTTTTATCTGGCTGCAACTGAAGCCATAAATCACACATCCTCTAGGATTTGCCTGCCCCTCTCCCAGAGCAACACGCCAAGTGGTTTAGGGAGGTAAAAAACAGGACCCCGGTGCAGAATAATTTGGGGCCCCACAACTATGAGTTGGGACAGAACAGCGCAGAGGAAGGGATCCTGTATACCCCTAACTGTTTGCTTCTAAGCCTGCCGAAGCCAGCATGCCTGGCCATGGCAGGGAGAACGGAGGAGGGGCGGCCGGGGAAATGAGAGGCCCATGAATCCTTCCTGAACTTCAGAGCTACAAGAACAAACTTTCCAGACAGGCCCTTCCCGGAACACAAAGGACTGTATCTGACGGGTTGAAGATCTGAGCCTGGAATCGGGGAGCTGAGACGGGCTGGTTACCCAGAATCCCCTGCTCTCCTCAGGAGTCAGGGGATTTCTCAGGAGAAGTAAGCATTTTTCTCATCACAGCAAAGACTTCAGGTGCTCCTATATAACGGTCACTTGTTTGTGTGCCTCATATCATTTCCCTAATCACACAGATGTGTCTTTCACTCACTGAGTACATTTTCATTTCTTTTTTTTTTTTTTTAAGATTTTATTTATTTATTTGAGAGAGAGAGAGAGAGAGCATGAGCAGAGGGAGGAGGAAAGGGAGAAGCAGGCTCTCGCAGAGCAGGGAGCCTGATGCGGGGCTCGATCCCAGGACCCTGAGATTATGACCTGAGCCGAAGGCAGATGCTTAACTGACTGAACCACCCAGATGCTTCTTGTCTTTTGTTTTACACCCTCCAACCTGCACTTCTTTTCTCTTACACCCTTTTCCCAGTTGAGCTGTAAAAGTAATTGACTGGTTAAAAATCAACATGGCAGCCTGTCTCTGTCATATGTCATGAGCCACACAAAGCACAACTATGGGGATGATAAATAGAACGTACGATGCCAAGTGTGAACCCTAAGGTAAACTGTGGACTTTGGGTGACTGATGTGTCACGTGGCTTGATCTCTGGTAACAACCGTGCCATCTGGCGGGGATGCTGATGACGGGAAAGGCTATGCGTGCGTGGGGGTGGAGGTATGTGGGAGATCGCTGTACCTTCCTCTCAATTTTGTGGTAAACCTAAAAGCGCTCTAAAAAAATAAAGCCTTTCCAAAAATTGCATATCAAAGAACCGGCCAAGTAGATTACTTGCCAAGTGAGTGGTGTGTTTAGTCAGTCAGTTGGTGTGTCTATCTTGACACGTTGGGTCTGTTTAGAATTTTCGGAAATGCCTTGCTGGTGAGGTGACTCTTCATGCCATCAAGAGGCAACAAGACGAACCCTGTATTGGCCTTTTCATCAGACCTGTGCGTGTCCACAAAGGACTTATCCAAGTGTTGTAGGGCTCTTTTTTTCTTGTGCAACCAAATATCTTTCCCATTGAATGGCCTTGTCATAGCCTGATGCTGTACGGTTATGCTGTTAAAATGTCCTCCTTCAAACCTGCTTTATACATTGGGAGTTGAGCAGATAATTCCACATAAAAAAAGTGCTTCGCTGCTGCAATGCTTGGCCCTGGAAAGAGGCAAACAGGAACCACTGAAGGTACCAGTACTTTAGCAGACAAGGGACATATCCCGTGGTGGGTGAAACAAACACAGGTGAAGACAGTAGGATAAGGTTGGGGAAGGAGTTCAGGGCAGTGAGTGGGCAGCTCAAAGGTACAAGCTTGGGGGGAAAAGGGTCGAACAAGATGGCAGGTGGTAGAGATGGGGAGACAGTACCAGCAGAATTGATAAGCCAGTGGAAAGAGAGGATTTTTAAAAGGTAAAATATGAATAATTTATTTGACTGTTCAAACACCTTCTGACATTTGCAATAGATGCGTCCCCTAAAGGATGGCTAACTGCTGTGGTGTGGGAACTGGAACTTGCTCATTTTTAGGACTCATTCAATCTTTCATTGAATTAAATATAATCCCAAACCTGGAATCGAACGATCTTCCATCACTATGTAGCCGCTGTTAAAGGCCTCTCACTTTCCAGATCAGTTAACTCAGTCAAAGCAGGTCTGCCACGGGGTACAAATTGTTGGTCTTAGTACGGGGCAGTTTATGAGAGGGGCTTTTGTATGTTCTAAATGAGAGGTTTTCTGCTTGTATTTTCTAAAGCTTAATTTTTTAGGTACAGCCTTGCTTACTTACACAGCAATTTCGCTCATGTGGAAATTAGTGTGTGACTTCAAGTTGAGTTTTCTTGGTGTGCTCATCTGCCTGATTTGGAAAATACAGCATGGGTCTTAGGAGCTCACATCTAGGGCCAGACTTAATCAAAAGGAACTCTGGGCATATTTCGTTCTTGTAGCTCCATATAATGAAGACCAGAATGGATACCGCCAGGACTTCTCAAAAGCTTCAAACATACTTAAATGTTCTAGGCCCTTTCAGGACTTACAAAGCAATTTCACAAACTTGTGACCTTCACACCAACCATATTAGCTAGATTTTATAAATCCCTATTTTGTAGATAAGGACACTGAGGCCCAGGGTGGGTAAGTGACAGTTAATAAAGCCTGCCAAGCTGATAACTAAACCTAGGTGTGATATTGTGATTTATAATAAGAAATGTATATTTGGCTTTCATCCCTGTTCCTGGCACAGAGCACCCAAAACTCTAGGCATTTCCTAAATGGAAAGAGTGGTAAAGTTGTCTTTTGTTATTCATAACAAACCCCTTTCAATCACGTCTGAGTTTATGTTAACGGGGTGACTTTTGGAAAGCCCCAAAGGTTGGGGGCAGTAGCCAAGAGATCCAACTGTGTGGAACTTCCCAATCACAGGGACGGAAGAGAGGCTGGAGGTTGAATCAGTCTCCAGTGGCCAACGATTTAATTAATCATGCCTACATAATGAAACCTCCATAAAAAAACCAAAACGGTGACGCTTTGAGAGCTTTGCGTTGGTGAACACGTAGGGAATCAGGGAGGGTGGTGCTCTCAGAGAGCATGGAAACTTGCACCCCCTTCCCACCTACCTCACCCTATCCTCTCTTCCATCTGGCCGTTCCCTGAGTCCTATCCTTTTATAATAAGCCAGTGATCTAGTAAGTAAAATGTTTCCCTGAGTTCTGTGAGCTGCTCTAGCAAATCCATCAAACCCGAGGAAGGCTTCTTGGGACCCCCCCCCCCCCCCCCCGAGCTATAGCTGATTGGTCAAAAGCCCAGGTGACAACTTGGGCTTGCAGGTGGCATCTGAATTGGAGGGGGCATGGTCTCGTAGGACCGGGTCTTCAACCTGTGGGATCTGACACCATCTCGGGTGGACAATTCAGAATGACTTAAACTATAAGTCAGCTGGTGCTGCAGAATGGCTTGACCTGTCACACATTGGGTGTCAGAGGCACAGCAGTGTTGGGACGACTACTGAGGGTCGGGGGGAACCTGAGCGCTTTCCTTTCACACTAGATTTTCCGACGCCAGGCTGCACCCTGAACTGCCGAGACTTCTCGGTGTTTTGTTCTAGAGGTGATGGTTACGGAGAGCAGACATCCACATCTGTGCGTGTGTCTCCGTGGAATGCACGAAATAAGACGCTAGTCATTCTCCATGTCATCTCGAGTCAACCCTCCTCCTGACGGACCGCAACGTCCCAGAGAACGTTCAATGCGCAGTGGTTACCAGCTTTGCAACGTGCAGACTGCTTCCCCAGGAAAACCTTCTGGGTCAATTCAGTGCGACCTTATCCTGTGTTAGGAATTCTCCTCCACCCACAGCTGGTCCTGCGGAGATGAAAAACAGGCACACGCCCTGAAATCTTGTCCCAGATGAGTGGCTTTGGGGGATGCTAAATTCCCAGGCAGGCGGAGACAGAAGAGAGAGGGACACTTGGCGCGGTCGTTCTGGCTACCTTTCATGGATGTTTCAGTGTGATGTCATTTCTGGCACCATTTTGATGAGTGATTCAAAGACTGGTTTTTAACTTGGGGAGAGTCTGTCTCTTAGCAGATTCCATTTCTGTCTTATCTCCTTTGCTAACATTCAGCTAATTTTGATACTGTGTTTATCTAGTGCTGGAGGGGATAGAAAAACAAGTAAGATCTGATCTTTCCACTTGAGAGGCCTACAGTAGGAGATGTAAGACATTATGTGAATAATGCCATGACAAGGCAGAACGATAACAGTGAGAGAATTGCCAAATGATGTAGGAATTTAACATTTCCTGGAAGAATCTACCTTTCTAGACATTCTTTCTTCCACTCTCTCCTTTGCTCACCACCCTCTCGCCATGCTGTTTTCTTTCTCTTCCTAGAGCATACCATATTTTTTTCTGCCTTAGGACCTTTGCACCTGCTCTTTCCTCTGCCCTCCGTTCTTCCTCTAGAACTTTGCTTGCCTCATTCTTTTTCATCGTTTGGGTCTCAGCTCAGATGTCATTATGTCAGAAAGCCCCTCCTGATGACCTTATCTTGCTTGTGTAGTTATTGTCCTCTTGTCCAACAGAATGTAAGCTTCCCATATATATTTGGGAGCTGTGAATAAATTATGTTGGTGAACATGCTCAAAACATACTGAAATTCAAAGGGAGTACAGTTAGCCCTTGAACAATGCAAAGGTTGGGGGTGCTGACCTCCCACACAGTCAAAAATCCTTGTATAACTTTTCACTCCCCCAAAACTCAACTAGTAACAGCCTACTGTTGGCTGGAGGCCTTACCGATAACATAAACAGTTGATTCACACAGATTCTGTGTGTTACATGTATTATATGCTGTATTCTGATAACGAAGTAAGCTAGAGAAATGAAAATGTTATTAAGAAAATCATAAGAAAGAGAAAATACATTTATAATACTATACTGTATTTACTGAAAAAAAAATCCACATGTAAGTGGACCCGTGCAGTTCAACCTCGTGTTATTCAAGGGTTAACTGTATACAGAGAGAAGAGAACAAGACTGGCAGTTGATCTTCGGCTTCATCCATTTAGGTGGAATGAAGAACAAAAGACACCAGCAATGGAAGCTGAGTAGGAAGAGGAGGGGGGTAGCACGGGGAGAGAGAAGTCAAGGGTACTGGGCGCCTCCAAGCGAGAAGCTGATCCCATTGAAGAGGATGGGAGACTGGCATTGGATGTGACAAGTGAATGGTCACTGGTGGCTTCTGAGGAAAGCAGGGGCAGTGGGGGCAGGGGCCAAGATCAGGAGGGCTTATGGAGGGGGTGGTGAGGATGTGGGTCTCCAAGAACAGCACACTCCCCCTGCTTGCTGGTAGGCAAGGAAGGAAAGTTAGTGCGCCATCCTGGGAACACAGCCACTTGAGAGAACTTGCTTTGGGGATAGATGGGAAGGTCTGAGTTTGAATGCAGACCAAGAAAAAACCACAGAGGGGAAACAGGATGAAAGAAGCAGGGGGAGTTTTTACAGGAAAAGCTGCTGGAAGATTCAGGAGGAGGAGAGACAGAGGGGACAGAGGAAGGTTAGGGCCAGGCTTGGAGCCCGGAGTGTCATCCTAATCTACAGGAAGAACGCTGAGGATGGCCATGAATTATGACCTAAAGCTCTGCAGAGAAGTGGTAGGTGAGACTATCTGTTCGCTCTGGGTTTCCAAGTTTTGGAGTTCTTTTCTTAAGATGTTCTTTCAGATTTTCCATCTTAAATTAGAAGTGCCTTGTTTTAGAGCCAATTAAATCTGGTTTAACGAACATCTCTGAGATGAAGGATTTTTTTTCACAATGTATATGGTTTTTCACCCCCTCTTTATGCTTTCTATTTTTTTAATTTTTCAGGTAGTATATGCTCATTGTCAGAAGCAAAATTGGAAAACACAGAAAAGTGAAAGGGTGTTAACATGTCTCTGTATTTCTACTACCCAGAAATAACTGCTCTAATACAGCATGGTGGCAAAGAGCATGAATTCTAGAAGCACCCGCCATGGTTCAAATCTGGCTCCATCACTTCCTACCGAGAGATAGTTGCAAATTACGTAAAGTGTAAAGTTTCAGTGTCTTCCTGCATAAGATAGAGACGGTGGTAACAGTCATTGCCCAGCAGGGCTGTGTGAGGATTAGATTGTATAATGTCTCCAGAACATACACCTGGTACCTCAAAAGTGTCTGCTGGTATGATAATGGAGCGCCTTCCACCTGACTCCTTGAACATATAGATGTTCTGCCCCTTACCAAATGGGGATTGCTTTGTCTGAATATTATGTATCCTGTTTTTGTTCCCACACACCATTCACTTGTGAACACCCTCCCATGACATCTACAACATTTCCTGTTATCCTAAGGTGAGCAACGGCATGATTCCCCCAGCTCGAAAGAACTGCTTGTTGTCATGACCTGGCGGGATCGACCACCCTCTGGAAAGTAGCAGAACTCCGCCCGTCATCATCAAACGAGGAGTTCACTTTACAAAGAATCGTCATAGGGCAGAAGCCGGTCCTTATTCCTTCTTTACATAAACAAATGAGAAGCGAAAACGAAGGATCCGGCACTGTGCCAGCATGTCAGTGAAGAAACAGACTGAAACGTGCCCGGTTTCCAGTTCTCCACCCGGTCTTCGCTGCCTCTCTTTTGGTTGGGCTGTGTTTGCAGAAACACAGAAGGAGAGTCCCCTTTCCTACATGCTCAGTGGTGCCGGCGGTTCAAGTAATAGGAAAGGGACGCCGCATGAGCAACGTCCGGCAGCCCTTGCAGATGCTGGCTTCACGGGCCCAGGGTGGCATTTCCCCATCCCCACCTGCTGGCAGCCTACGTGATCGTTGGGGTCATGGGCAAACTCCTCCAGGGCAGCACCTGGAGGATATCACAGACACGAGGTCCTGGGTCCAAAACCCTGCACTAATGTCCCACCCTCAGAGTGCCCGTGCGAAACGCAGGGTCTGCACACAAACCTGACTCTGTCATTACCCTTTTAATTGGTGATACTTTAGATCATTGGTAGGCTAGAAATAATCAGCAATTGTCTTTAAAAGCGATGTGAGTTTTCTTCTAATGAAGGACATTGACTTTAATTCTTTGAGCCACAGACACAATTTTCTTTCCCGGACAGGCCCCATTTATCAAATGCCACAGGATCTTAACAAAGCATACATCATATTCAATTGGGTGAGGTAGTCTTCCAACCTGGTTTTAATAACTGCTCTTAAATGCCATTTAATGGGTTATCGATCCATCGTACTCTTAACCCAAGTTACTGAAGTGTAAATGCACAAAGAAGGATCTGGAGGCTGGTGAGGCTGACAATTCAGCAGGGGTGGAGAAGGTTCTCGCTGGCTCAGGGTCTCTCCATTCTGCCCATGAGTGGTATTACCAGCCCATGGGCTTTTGCACAGGGCTAAGAGCTAACCCTTGAAGTCTGGGACTGCAGTTTCTTCCTTAATTCAAACCACATGGTAATACCAGAGATGGTGCCTGATGGCAGGCTGATTCACCAAAGTGGAGCCCGTACCCTACTGGGGTCTACTTTGTTTTGGAATCTCTAGTGTACTAAAGGCCCTACAGAGAAACTGTTCTCCATATGTGGAGATACCCAGCCCTCCAGAAAAGCAGAGGCGAAGGGAAGGAGGGGCTTTGTTTCGTAGTCAGCGCTGGGAGGGGGGAGAAGGGCATTGTTCTAACACATAAAGCGGTATATGTGAAGACCATTTCTATATTTTCCAGGCTCTCCCACTCTTGGTTTGAAATTGGTAATGCATGTGAAAAATATCAAGGTGGTTTTTATTGTAAGCCCTTTCAAATTCCTCCCTGAAGCTGCTGCCAAGGGCCCTCCAAGCGAGGCTAGACTTCCAGGAGTGCTTAAATGATGAATGAAGAATTGATAATGAAACTACCACTATTTACTGAGCACCTTGGGTGCGCTATACAATATGCTAAGTGCTTTAGGTAGGATATCTTCTTCTCAAAACAATCATACAAGAAATTGATTTTCATCCCCCCATTTCGTAGATGAGGAAACTGAGGCTCGGAACAACTAAAGAGCTTGCCAGATTCATGCAACAGGTATACGATGGACCTGTATTTGGTGGAGACAGGTAAGGTGAACATGTATCGGTTCGACCCCAAAGTCTGCTCGTTTTAGGTACAGCATGATGCTAAGCTAAAATGACAAGCTGTACCCCCATGTTCCTTGCAGCATCGTTTTTTAAAAAAGATTTATTTATTTGTTTTAAAGAGAGAGAGTAGGGTGCCTGAGTGGCTCAGTCGTCAAGCGTCTGCCTTCGGCTCAGGTCATGATCCCAGGGTCCTGGGATCGAGCCCTGCATCGGGCTCCCTGCTCCGCGGGAAGCCTGCTTCTCCCTCTCCCACTCCCCCTGCTTGTGTTCCCTCTCTCGCTGTGTCTCTCTCTGTCAAATAAATAAAATCTTTAAAAAAATAAAATAAAGAGAGAGAGTAAGCACAGGCAGGGGGAGGGCCAGAAAGGGGAGGGAAGAGAGAGAAACAGACTCCCTGCTGAGCGTGGAGCCTGACACAGGGCTTGATCTCACGGCCCTGAGATGATGACCTGAACCAAAATCAAGAGTCGGACGCTCAACTGACTGAGCCACCCAGGCGCCCCTCCTTGCAGCATTATTTACAATAGCCAAGGCATGGAAATAACCAGATTGTCCGTCAATGGATAAATGAATAAGGAAGTTGTAGTATATATACACAATTGAATATTATTCGACCAGAAAAAAGAAGGAAATCTTGCCTTTTTGACAACATGGATGGACGCTGAGAGCATCATGCTAAGTGACATAAGTCAGACACAGAAAGACAAATACTGTATGATCTCGCTTCTATGTGGAATCTAAAAACAAAATAAAAAGCAAACTCATAGCAAAAGAGATCAGACTTATGGTTATCAGGGGCAGAGGATAGGGGGTGGGGGAACTGGAGGAAGGGGGTCAAAAGGTATAAACTTCCAGTGATAAGATTTAAAAGTCCTGGGGATTTAGTGTACGACCTGGTGACTACAGCGAACATTGCCGTCCGGCATATAGAAACGTCGTTAAGAGAATAAATCCCAAGAGTTCTCATCAAGGGAAAAAACCTTTCTTTCTTTCCTTCCTCCTCCCTCCCTCCGTTCCTTCCTTCCTTCCTTCTCTCACTTCTTTTTCTTTCTTTCTTTCTTTCTTTCTTTCTTTCTTTCTTTCTTTCTTT